>NC_022015.1:37596787-37670258 GCF_000317375.1 Microtus ochrogaster
TGTGTGTGTGTGTTTGGGGGGGTGAGGGAGTGGGAGGTGAGCTCTAATCAGTTAGAGGAGAGAGACAGAACCACCAACTCCTCTCAGCTGGACAGCCTGTGGTAATTGGGTTTCAGGGCTCTGGCTTCAAGACCTAGCAGCCTTCTTGGGTTGCTGGCCCCTTTGTGTTGGCCCTGTCACCGCCC
Organism: Microtus ochrogaster; assembly: GCF_000317375.1. Taxonomy (NCBI): domain Eukaryota; kingdom Metazoa; phylum Chordata; class Mammalia; order Rodentia; family Cricetidae; genus Microtus; species Microtus ochrogaster. The sequence goes on from NC_022015.1 coordinate 37,596,973, forward strand.
TGTCACCAGGATGGATTGCCTTGTGGCAACAAAGCAACTGCAGGAGTTCCAGGCATTGTCTCACACGCCCTCACTGACCAGAAAAAGGAATTCTTCTTTCTAAACAATTTATTTATTTTTATTTTACGTGCATTGGTGTTTTGCCTGCCTGTATGTCTGTGTGAGGGCATCAGATCTTTGAGTTACAGACAGTTGTGAGCTGTCTTGTGGGTGCTGGGAGTTGAACCCAGGTCCGCTGGAAGAACAGCCAGTTCTCTTAACTGCTGAGTCATCTCTCCAGCCACAAAAGAAGGAGATCTTAAGTGAAGACTTAAACCTCATTCTGGTTAGACCAGCATCGGAGATTTGACCATAACTGGAAATGAGGGCTGGGTGACTCCCCTCTGTTCTCATAGCAGCCTCCTTAGTACCCCTTAACAGCTCAGGGACCTGAGGCACAGCGAAGCCAGGTGAGTCTAGGACCAATCGTGGGGACTCCCGCTGATTTGGGCATGAGCAGACCAGCTCAGTCTTTGATTCCAAGGAGGCAATGAAGTATGGAGGGTGGACTGGAATGTTCTAGAATCAGGACTGTGAGTTATGCCAACCATGGAGTCCTTATAGATAATGGGCATCTTGTTGTGGGGGATCAACAGGCCTGAATTTGGGGCCTTCAACCTCCACTGTGACTTTTGGAGCCCCATTTAAAGAGGGAGGACTGTAGCCAGAAAGTCCTTGTGAATAGAGAGGCCACCGTACCTCTCAGACCTTCCCAGCGGAGGGACACAGTTAAGGATGTTTGTCCCCTAGCACGGTATTGTCACTAGCATCAACCAACAGGACATTTGCTCATCAAGTCAGAGAGAAGGATGGGAGGAGAGAGGCAAGAGGAAGGATACCCGGCCCAGCTCCCTGCCCAGCACCACCACAGGGGGCTTGCTGACCTGAGGATTGAAGGACTGACTGTCTTAGCTCCATGTTAATCAGACACTAGGGATCCCGGATAGCGAGGGCAGCAGGCTCAGAAATGGACTCCTGTGGAAATGGCGTCAGCAGAAGAAAGAGAATTTGAAAAGCACGAATCATGCTGTATCTAGTTTCATTTCTGATGCTGTGTCGGAACACCCTGGGAAAAGCATCCCAGGGCAGGAAGGGGTTATCGTGCCCACAATTTCAGGTTACAGTTGGGAAGCAAAGTCATTGAGGCAGGAGCATGAGACATCTGGTCATATGACACCCGCAGTCAAGAGCAGGAGGAATGCACCTGTGTCACCTGCTTCCGCCTAGCTTCCTCCTGTCTTACACAGTTCCTGTCTGCCTAGGGCATGGTGCCACCCACAAATGGCCTGGGTTTTCTCATGATAAACAACAGTCAAGGCAGACTCGTAGACATGCCCATGTGCCAACTTGATCTAAGTAATCCCTCACTGTGACTTACTTCTTAGGCGATTCTATGTTGTGGCCAATTGGCATTTAAAACTAACCATCATGTGCATATACACACACATGGATGCACGTGCATACAGGCCATGTAAGGGTGCACATTCACACATGAACATATATACATTCTTATGACAAATCAGAGGCAGGTGGAAGATTTCCCCAGAATTCAGAAGCAAAGGACCTGAAGACACAACCAATTGTTTTAGTGTCCACTGCAGAGCCTGCGAGAGAGGGTTAGAAGAACAAACACGTGAAGGTGGGAGGGAGATTGTGGGGACTCTCCCGGTGGGTTGGGTGGGAGAGAGGAAAAGCGCCACAGAGAGCAGCGGAGGACCATAGCAGAGTGGAAACCGCTGTGTGCTAAGAACCAGCGTAAGCAGCATGATCGCGATCCTGATGGGTGGCTTGATGGCACCGAGAAGGGCAGTGGGCAGAGACAAGCAGGCACACCTCTCACTGTGTCTGAGGGTTATCCTTCAGCCATAGTGTTCTGATTGGATGGCATTATCAGGAGGTGGAGGCAGGTAGCAGACCCTTGTCGGTAAAAGCCACTTAACTGATGTTGGTATTGCTTAAACAATTGGTTTGATCTGTAAATGCCTTTCTCTTTCTTAGACTTCCCCAGGGAAGTTACTGTGAATGTCCATGTAATGGTTTGAGTGATCATTGTCCCTCACAGGCTCTGACATTTGAATATTTGGTCCCCAGCTTGTGACTGGTGATGCTTGAGAGCTGTGGACTTGCTGGGGGATGTGCGTCACTGGAGGCAAGCTTTGAGGTTTCAGAGGGACTCACCATTCCTAGATCATGCTCTCTGCTTCCTGCTCCCAGCTTGAGACAGGAGCTCAGCTGTTGCAGGCTGTCATGGTTGCCTCCCGCTGCCATGCTGTGCCCATCCTGGAACCGTAACCCCTTCCTTTTATGAGTTGCCTTGGTCATGGCTTTATATCATAGCAATAGAAAAGTAACTAGTGCAGCCAGCTATGCTTTCTAATTAGTGACAAGTGCAGAAGTTTTCACGGCCACCTGACCCCAGCTGATCCTCCCAGCAGGTACATATAGGTACCCCAGATGATTGCATCTATGCTGTAGTTTTTTTCCCCAACTGGGGTCCCACCACCCAGCTCCCAAATAAATACACAGAGACTTCTTATTTATGAATGCTCATACTTAGCTAGGCTTGCTTCTAGCCAGCTTTTCTAACTTAAATTATCCTGTTTCTCCTTAACTATGTTTTGCCTCTGAGCTTTTTACCTTTCTTTATTCTTTTTTTAAAAATATTTATTTATTATGTATACAGTATTCTATCTGTGTGTATGCCTGCAGGCCAGAAGAGGGCACCAGACCTCATTACAGATGGTTGTGAGCCACCATGTGGTTGCTGGGAATTGAACTCAGGACCTTTGGAAGAGCAGGCAATGCTCTTAACCACTGAGCCATCTCTCCAGCCCCTACCTTTCTTTATTCTATATGTCTTTCTTTCCTTCCTACTCTGTGCTGTCTGTGTGGCTGGGTCTCTGGCCCCTGAGGTCCTCCTCTCCTCCCTTCTTGCTCTTCACTCTTCTGCTCCCTTGCCAGCCTTGATGTCTCCTCCTATTCATTCTCTCTGCCTAGCAGCTCCGCCTATTGCACTCTCCTGCCTAGATCTTGGCTGTTCCTCTCTTTAGTAGACCAATCAGTTGTTTTTACAGAGTTAAACAAATGCAACATAAAAGAATGCAACACATCTTTGCACCATTAAACAAATATTCCGCCGCCTAAACAAATGTAACACATCTTAAACTAATATTCCACAACAGGGTGGGCCCCTGTGAGGGCTGCTTGGACGCCAGGTGCTGCTTCAGGTGGTAAATGGAGCCCTGTCGGATGAGGCACTGCCCTTGGATGCTGGGCCAGGCCTAGGAGGCAATGGCCACATGGGCAGCAGGAGAGCCGCTCTGCTGGGTGGGTCACTACACTTTGACACTTATCCGACCACTCATATGTAATGGTAGGTCTTTCTTGTTGGCAGAATGAGCTCCACTCTGGAAAATTCCCCAGGGTTCTGGTGCTTTCCACATCTGTAGGGGATTTTGGGATGCATGGGAACCAGGCCCATCTTACCTCAGCACTGTCTCCGGCAGCCAGCATTGACAGTGTCCTTTGGGTAGATGGATAAGTGTATTGATCTGAACCTCACTGACACATAGAGGTTCATCGGGTAGATCCTGGTGCACTGGTTTGTTGGATGACCAGAAATCACCTCATTTATCAGGCTGAAGACATGACCTGAGTAGGGCCTGGGACTCCCTCACAGCCTTCAATCTAATACATGCACCTAAATGCTCATATCTCCCTCCCTCCCTCCCTCCCTCCCTCCCTCCCTCCCTCCAGCTATCCTTCCAGGTCCTCCCTCTTCTTCCTTTATGTCCAACCTCACCCATTCATCCTCCTCATTGCTTCCCTCAGGATGTGTGTGTGTGTGTGTGTGTGTGTGTGTGTGTGTGTGTTTATACCCACGTGTGCTTGAAGGCCAGAGATCAATTGTCATGGTTTGATTGAAAATGGCCCCCATAGACCCATAAAGAGTGGCACTTTTAGGAGGTGTAGCCTTGTTGGAAAAAGTATGTCACTGGGGTGGGCTCTGAGGTTTCAGATGCTCAAGCCAGGCCCAGTGTCATTCTCTCTTCCTGTTGCCCGAGGATCTGGATGTAGAACTCTCTGTTACCTCTCTACCTGCATGCAGCCATGCTTCCCACCATGACAATGATGGACCTAAACTTCTGAACTCTAAGCCAGCCCAGTTAAAAGTTTTTCTTTGTAGGAATTGGTGTGGTCATGGTGTCTCTTCACTGCAAAAGAAACCCTAACTAGGACATCAGTCATGGGTCTCTTCCTCAGTCACTCCCCACCTCATGTTTTTGAAACAGGTCCCGCTCTGAACCTGGAGCTCACCAATTCAGTTAGACTCACTGGACAGTGAACCCCAGGAGCCCATCTACCCCCAGCTGCTCAGCACTAGGATTTCAGGTACACACCGCTGTACCTGCCTTCATGAGGCTGCTGGGAATCCAAACTCAGGTCCTCATGTTTGTGTGGGAAACCCTTCACCAACGGAGCATCTCCCCAACCCCACTTCCCCCTTTTCTATCCATTTTCTTAGGTTCTCACTAGGGATGCTGCTCTTTCCCTAGGACATGTGTGGATTTCTGCTCTCTGATGAAGATATGGTTCAGAGGTGAGGGGACCATAGGATGCTGCTCAGAGCTAGCAGAGTGGCCCCAGCTCTCCTCTATTGTGTCTGCCTTAGCACTGCCAGTATGGACCCTTGGGATTGAGACTCCAGGCCGGGGTGTGATGTTTCAGTTAGTCTGAGACCTCAGCTGACTCCGCACAATCAAAGCAGCCTGCCTGTAATGAAGCTGTCCCAACCTCATTGTTCTGTGGGAAAAGATGGCTGCGCTGTGGTCTCCATTCTGGAACAGTTACCGTCCTCCCTATCCAGGGACAGGGTTCAGCCCTGGGGTTGGGATCCTCCTCATCTGTGAGATGGCCCTGCTCTGAGGCTGTGCCACAAGCCTCAGGATAGCAGTTGGCACCATCCTGCAGCATATAGTGGGGCCTGCACAATAGCTTCTCTCTCTCTTTGCTAGTCCGGCCCCTGTGAACAGGGCTCTGTTGATGCCTGACTGCTCTCACTCCCAAAGAATTCAAAAAATGGCCCCATGTGTGTGTGCAGCCTGCGACTTTTGGGCAGCTGCCTAGAGTAGGGCCTTGGGAGGCAGGGGATGCTACCCCTGGTCACTGGGCTGTCACATGCATGGGAATCTGGACTGGGTTGGATGATGGCAGGGTAAGAGTCAAGAGGAAATGAAGAAAGCTCAGGCTATTAGCAACCCTATAGCTGCCTGACATCATGGTTGGCCGGGTGGCTGGTGGGGGGATGCCACCCTACCAGGCCAAGTAGACCATCTCTGTAGGTTTCATTGTGGGAGCAGAACTGGGAGGGTTCCTGCTTGGCACTGTCTCCCAGAGCTTCTTATCCTCCGCCTGGCCATGGCCTCTGTGCTGTGCAGGACGGCCCTCCCGCCTCCCAGTCTTGGCATGCTCAGCCAGCTTCGGCAGCCGAAGGGACTCATCCAGAGTATTCAGTGCTCTGCTGAAGTCGAGACCCTGAACATTTGGAGCTGTAGGGCTGTCCTGGGCCCCAGACTGGTGGGGGGGGGCGGGACACATTCCAGCTTCTGCCATCCAAAGCTCTCAACAGCCCTATCATGTACCTCAGGGAACAGGGAATGACGGTCCCCCAGTTGGAAGTGCTGTGTCCTGTGAGCCCAGAGAAGCTGTACAATGTCCTGCCTCAAGGTACAATGTGACTCACTCCATCCCTGCTTTGGGGCTTGTTGGGTTAGAGCCAATGAAGGACTGTGGAAGTGTTCCCTGTGGCTCCTGCTCAGCTGGGAAGTCCCTCCTTTGCTGACTCTCAGACGCTGAGTTGCCCCAGGCTTAGTCTGAGCTCCTGAGCACTGTGCTGGGAGCCACACAGGGGAGACCTCTGTCCCACAGGTCTCTATGAGCCCCTGGTCTAGATCCTGATGTGATGGAAGAAGCTAATGATGGCAGGTCCTGGTGTCCAGCTGAGTCCACACATGGGGGACAGACAGACAGACAGACAAAACCAACTTACTCACTGCACTCCGCCTCATCTCAGAACCAAGAGATTCTGGAAGCAGAGTGCAGTGTCCCATAGAGCTCAGGAAGTTTGTCACAGACAGGACTCCATCAGAGTGAACCACAAGCCCAGGTGGTTGCTACTCAGACCTGCCCAGGCTGTCTGAGACAGACAGAGACAGAACTGAGTTCCACTCTCCTAGTGTTAGAGGTATGTAGAACTCCTAACAGAAGTTCTGAAGTAGCAGGTGGCCTGCAGGGGCCCAGGAACTTGAAGAAACATTTTCCCAGTGTCTGCAGAGAAAGAGGCCTGCAGCCCTGAGTCTGAGCCATTAGCCACTGTGGGTGGGCTCTGGTTCCTTCCCCTCCCCCACCAGGTTTGACCTCTTTCCCTCGAATGGTCCTGCTTCACATCCTGTTTCCACATCCACATTTAAGCCAGGCACGGTTCAGCTGACTCTAGCTGGGGTCCTATGAATTTGAGTCTTTAAGACTCTGGAGATGGAGGAACCTGTCTGATAGGGAGCTAGCTTGAGCCAGCCTCCAAGATGTTGCCAGCTACTGCAGGCCCATGACGCGCCATGTTTTGTCTGCAGATGGGAATTGGTTCCGGGACAGTTTCCTGCTAATCTCTTTAGAAGCCTGCTCCAGACGCCTGCAGGAGCTGTGTGGTACCCCTGAGAGCTGCAGACCTGCTTGGAAGGGCTGACTCCTGGTTGGCACCTCGAAGCTATTAAGGGCTTTGAGCTAACACTTCCCAGCACTGTATTGGCTCTCGGCTGGCATTGCATCACACCGCTGTTGAGAGTTCACACCCGACTCATTTAAACCGCACACCTAGCCTTCTGTTTGAAGTTGTGTTGTGCCAATTAAGGCTGTTAATTCTGAACTGAACATAAAGTGCCCCCGTTTGCTCTCTTCGCTGTCTGCACACTCCATTCTTGGAGGAGGGCAGGACTAGAACCTGGCTGGAGACTTGAGATCACCTCTACCATTGCTGACTACCTTCCTTTTAGAAATGCCTGCTATCGTGAACATCCACATGTTGGGTCATATGACATGTATCAAAGCTGCTTCTGGCCACAGCACCACCCCGGTTTCCCTGGAGGTGGCCTTTCCTAAGTCCAGAGGAGCTCGCTGAACCTCTATGTTTAGAAGTGGATGCCTGCCACTAGCCGTCTCGTTAGGAGCCTGGAAGTATCAACCAGGACTAAGACTCAAGTTCTAGGGAGTGAGAGGTCCCTGGCTGCTTGGACCTAAGGGGAAGAGGTAGGGGAATTTCTCATGAGAAGGACCCCATCCCAGGGAAAAGGAGAGAAACAAAGTTCTGGAGCCAGCTACACCTGAAGTCTTGATGAGGAGTCGCTTCTGGGCCCTAGGCTATTTGAACTGACTTTATCAGTTGAAGTCAGATTCTAGTAGTGCCTGGATTTTCGTCTGCCTCCTTCCCCTGATGCTCCATCATTCACAGAGGCACGTAGACACTGGCTGGTGCTGGTACTGAAGGTAGAGTTGCTGAGTCTGGGGCTTGAGCCCCCATCCTTCCTGCCTCAATTTCCTCCATGGACAGATGGGCTGCGGGTCAGCAGGACCTGTCTTCTCTCCTGCTGGATGCTCACAGTTGATAATTCTGGGTCCTCTAGAGACCCAGGGAAGGTGCCTGGTGGTGGCGCAGTGCATATCTGGCTGGCTTTGCAGGCACCTGGTATTGTCAGCAGGACAGACAATCTTGGGATATGGAAAGGTCCTAGCCAACCCCACAGGGAACAAGACAAGTTTCCAGGGTGTGGGAGAATCTTGAGCATCCTGCATGTGTGTTTACCCCAGGCACCTGTGTGCGTGGTTGAGTGTCCAGTGGGCTTGGCCAAATGAGCATACCTCTCCCTTGGTTTGGGCAATGGGGCAGACTTCTGTAGGCCTCCCAAGCTATTCCATGGCTTCCAGCAGTGGTGGCCATCCCACCTCCCCCCGCAGCATGAGAACATTGCACACACTCCATAGACATGCCATGAGCCAGGCCACCTTTGTCCATGTCTGTAGAGGTGGCAGCATTCTGTATTTCATGCCGGAGGAGGGGATCCCACATGATATAATCTTAGCAGATGATTGTGTCCCCTAGCCTTCTCTCTCCTGACTCCCAGCAGGCCAACATGTAGAGAACTGTGAGAGTTTAGCTCTGAACACACCCCACTTGCTGAGGCTTGCTGGGACACTCTGCCAGGGCTGTCCTATGTCCCTGCAGGCTGAGGGCTCCTGTCTACGCAGGGCTGGCTCCCTGTTCTCTAGGGCTTGGGAAAGCTGAATTTGGGGTTGCCATCTTCCTGTGTATCTGATAGTTGCATGGTCTGGAGCTGGGCCTCCACTTCTGCGAGACGGCCAACCTTGAAGGGCTGGGGGCACGTCCGCCACACCTCCCGGCTTCTTGATGAGACTACCGGATGGAGTTTGCTTGGGGAACAATCTGAGGATGACAATGGAGGAAGGGAAGGATCTTGTCCAGTGTTTCCTGTTTGCTTGCCTGACCAGATGAGCTCTGATAAGGCCCCCGGAATCTGTCCCCAGTGGCCAGACGGCCACCCACATCCCCCAGGTGGCTCTGGCTCCAGGCTGACCAGAGCAAGTTCTGGCTTCTCCCCAGCAGGAGTGAGGTGAGAGGGCCAAATGGTGGACGAGGAGGTGACTGAGGGACACTGTCCTTTCTGGTGTCTGAGAGTGTAGAGGTGAAGATGCAGATAGGCAGGGGGTCCTCACTTTCCCCTTGGTATCTGTTTCTCGGCTGTGTTCTGTGCTGGCCACACACAGGGACTGAAGGGGTTCTTTCTCCTTTGGGTGAGGGGAGTCCTCAGTTTTCTCCCCAAAGAAGAGCTTCTTGCCACACACTGCCTTTGGCCCTTGCAGTGAGTGTCCTGGAAGGGCTCCTGGGATATCCTGAGTCCTCTGCTGCGCAGCTACACGGCTCATTTTCCAGTGTTCTCAACCTCTGCTTTACTCAAGCTGCCTTGGGAACCCTGAAGAAACCACAGCGTTTCTTGAATGTTCCAAGCAAGTCTGAGATGGCGTCAGTCATTATAACCAGGACCTGGGGACGAGCCCAGTGTCCTCTAGTGAGCTGTGTTGGAGGGGACAAGGGGGGGAGACCTAAAACACAGACTCTGGAAAGAAGAAAAGCCCATGGAAGACAGATACTCAGATATTCTGGAAACTGAGCCCTCACAGGTCAGAAAAAGGTGGGTGCTTGTCTGGGTGCAATGGGGAGGTTGGGGTGAATGGATAGTACATAGGAGAGTTTAGTGTGATGGTGGATTTGGAACCAAATTCACAACATGTGATAGAAAGCCCCTTAGGCCAAGCGGTGGTGGGACATCCCTGTCTTGCCAGCCTGCAGGAAGCCGAGGCCAGAGCATCAGGAGTTGAAAGCCAGCTTAGGCTACCGAAGGAGATGCTCCACATTGTTTCTCTTGTGGATATGGAAGTCTCTGGTCTCTCTGGATTAAGGTCAAGGTGTAGCTGGCCCAGTTTCCCCTAGAGGCCCCAGGGGAGGATCTGGCTTCTTATGTCTGTTCTTTTCATCCTTCATGGTTGAGGGAGCCAAATTCCCAGCTTCTGCATCTGGTTCCCTCTTCCCTTCCCCTTGGGCCTCCTCCCTGGCCCATCCCCGGGGCCTTTGCACCTGTATCCCCTCCTCTGTGGTGTCCTTTCCCTGGGACTGTCGGTGCTCCCAGAGGCCTGAGCTGGGGTTTTCACTGTCTTCCAGGTCATAGGCAGGGGGCAGGGGCTGGCAGGTGGCTGTCTGAGAAGAGGATAGAGAATGACTTTCAGGGCTAGACAGATGTTCAGCTGGTAAACACTTGCTGTGAGGACCTGTATTCAATCTCCAGCACCCATGTAAATATCCAGGTGTGGTGGCCTCCAACTGTAACTCCAGTGCTGTGAGGACCTGTATTCAATCTCCAGCACCCATGTAAATATCCAGGCGTGGTGGCCTCCAACTGTAACTCCAGTGCTGAGGAGGTGAAGACAGGAAGATCGTGGGATTCCCTGGTCCGCATGCCTAGCTGAATAGGTGAGCTCTGGCTTCTGTGAGAGGTGGGGAGATGGCTCAGTGGTTAAGAGCGCTTGCTGCTCTTGCAGAGGACTTGGGTTCAGTTCTCAGCACCACATAGTGACGCACCAATACCTGCCACTCCAGCTCCAAGGAATCGGGTTCCCTCTTCAGGCCTCTGAGAGAACCTGTGCTCATATGCAAGTACCCACACCCACACAAACACGTCATTAAATAGAAAAGACAAGGTAGGAGGCTGGAGGATTTAGTGAGTGAACTCTCTGCACACTTAAGATCTGAACTTCAGTGCCCCAAGGACCTGGCCCCCAGAATTCACATTTAAAAAGAAGCTGGTTGCAGTAGCTTGTGCCCCAGAACTGTGGGGATGGGCAGTTGCTGACGGGAGGCTCCCTGAAGCTCCCTGACCAAGCCAGCCCAGCTGAATCAATGAGTTCTGGATTTACTGAAAGATAGTCTTGATGAAGGGCTGGTAAGATGGCTCAGAGAGTAAGAGAGCTTGCCATAAAAGCCGAATGACCCGGGCGTGGTCCCTGGAATGCGTGTAAAGCTGAAAGAGAGAACCAGTCCCTAAAGTTGTCCTCTGACCTCCACATGCGCACCATGCCACACGATTCTGGACTCACCTCTGAGCACCACTAACAATAAATACTACATATTACAAGGGGGATTGATTAGATGGGCTTAGATGATATAGTCTGGGTAGCCCAGCAATGTCTATCTCATGCCAGCCTGGTTCCTTCCCTCTAGGGCTTGGACTGGATCCCAGTGAGTGGAGTTGAGGGGCAAAGACCAGCTGAACTATAGACCAAACGCCAGGTGCCTTTCTGACCTCTGCTGGGGTAACCTCTCCTGGGATGGGAGGCCTGGAACCCCATGGTACCCTGCCCTCAGGGAACCATTGCTGACCATGCTCCTGAGAGGGCATCATCATTTTCCCTCCGTGTCCACAGTTCCCGCTCACATCCCTGAAGGCAGCCCAATAGCCACAGCCATAGAATCTCTCCGTTTGATTTTGACTTTCTGATTTTGCGAGTGAGGCTGGCCCTGACCGGAGCCCAGAGCAGCAATGACATGGGGACACTTTCTGGCAGCTGAGTGAGCACTCACTGTGTGTTGGGTGCTGGGAGCCCTGGCAGCCTGTAATGGAGCACGTTCCCACTGGCCGAAGCTATTCTTAACAAGCCGCTGGGCTCCACAGCTAAAAATACCCCTAGCCTGTGGGAAAGCTCCCCCAAGTTGTTTTTTCCTATCAGGACTCACAGGCCTGTCCCCGTGGCCACTGGGGCATGCAAGGCACCGTTGCTCCATTGCCTAGAATTAGGGCCCGGAGGTTCAGGCTGAGGTATATCTTCATGGGGTCAAGGTGTCTACCTTAAGAGGCCTTCAGAGAACTTGGAAGAACCACGGAGTCTTCAAGCTTTTCATTTGTGTTTTTGGAAAACGATTTCTGAAAGGGGTTGAAGTCCCTTTGAGATCCTGAGCATGGGCTGTGATGGGGGACCTTGGGCACAGAGGTCCTACTTGAGACTCTTCTTGCCCAAGGGAACACCTGGTGACTGCACACAGGCCAAAGTTCTAAGTAGGACCACACTCACAAGTGCCCAGGATCCTCTTCTTTCATGTCACATGATCTCCTATAGTGGGCCATGTGCAGGTTTAGAGCCCGCTGTGGCCTCGGGGCTCAGAAGCCAAGTGCAGGAACATGAGGCCCAGAGAGGTCTCAAGCTGTGGAAGGCTGGGCTGTGCAGAGGCAGCGCCCTGGGCCTCGCCCACTACCACCACCATACTGCTTCCCCCACGGAGGCATCTTGGTAGTTCTGGCTTCTCATGTCCATGTCTGTGCTCAGGTGTCTGTTCTTGCTGGTGGTTGCTGGGCCCGGTGTTCTCAGAGAGGTCATTGCTCCTGTGAAATTGAGCCCTTGCCTGTGTAGTGGCCGTCATGGCACTCTTTCTGTTATGCATCCCGAGCATAAGACCCTTGACAGCTGAGCATGGTGACAGTCCCAACAAGCAGCACAAGGAGCCATTGTGTGGGCCACCCGCTGGCTTTTTAGCAGCCTCTGCCCACATGGCCCAGGGACCCAGGAGCTACCCAGGATTTTCCCCAGAGCAGGACAAAGGCTCTTTCTCTGGGCCCTCCAGTTGTCCCAGGAGAGGCTGCGGATGTGATCCTCACCTCAGGGACTCAGAGGAGCCTCTGAGGGTAAGGGGTGTGTGGTGGCCCGAGGTGGCCCTGGCCAGCTTCCCAACCCAGACTGCTACAGCCTAAAGAGCCACTGGGAGTCTTGGCCAGCCCCACCCTGACAACCATGGCTGCTGAGTAATCGTTTTATTTTCTCCCAGGCTTGAGATGTGCCAAGCCCTGCCCTGGAAGCCTGCTTAGTCCTTGGCAGACCATCCAGGAGGGAGGTCTGCTGCCTCTGGGATTCCTACACATCAAGATGCTCCTGATGTGAGTGACAGATAGGTGACATAGGAGCTTCGGTCACTAGACCCATCGAGTGGGAACAGACTTCTGTATCATGCCTCAGTTTCCCCCTTTACAGAGCAGTGGTTTCTAAGGCAAAGACTATATGTCCTGATTTTCATAGAAACATCTAAAGACACAGAGGCAGAGCTGGCCACCAGGCTGTCACGGCATAGTGGGGATGGGAGCCCTCAATTTCTCAGGGATGTGAGGCTTCCAGCAAGATGCCACAAGGATTCAGCTTCTCCTGGACCACCGCATGTTGGCAGAGGCCACTCATTTTTTTTCCTGCTGCCCAGACCCAAAATAATCACACAGAAACTGTATAATTACAACACTGCTTTGCTTATTAGGTCATGCTTCTTATTGGCTAGCCATTATATCTTAAATTAACCCACTTTTATTAATCTGTGTATTGCCATGTGGTTGTGGCCTACTGATAAGTTTCCATCCAGCATCCAGCGTTACGTCTCCTGCAGCGGCTACATGGCTTTCCCCTGATTCTGCCTACTTTCTCTATATATCTCTTCCAGCCTGGCTTTACTCTGTTAAGCCATTGACTGAAATCAGCTTTTTTATTAACCAATGGTAATAAAACATATTCACAATATACATCACCTCCCACATCCACCACAGGTTCCTGGGGGCTTCTGGAAATGTCCCACTCAAGAGAAATCAGCCACAGAAAAGCCTTGTGACATCCATGATGGTTGTTAGGACCTTGAGGAGTCTATTGGGGCCAACACCATGTACACTATGTGGCCCCTTCTCCTGTTCTAGGCTGGGGTTGAGCCTGGTGCCTTTGCATGGGCCTTGTGGATTTACCTCACACTTCACGGGCAAGGAAGTGGATGTAGGGAGGGTGACGGAGTGCAGAAAGGGTGAAGGTGAAACAGAGAGGGTTTCAGCCTGACATCCTCAGGCCCTGGAGCAGCTTTCTCGATTCCCCTGAGTCCCCTGCGTGCTTTGTCTGTCCTGTGACTGCTCAAGGTCCTATTGGTTGCAACTGGCTCCTAGGGGCTCCCTCCCCCTGCTCTGAGCTTTCCTTCCTGCCCTTTCTTCTTCACTGCCAGCTCCAGGCACCACACCCAAGCCTTGGGGACTCACTGGGCTTCCAACATTCTTCTGATGTTTTCATTTAGGGGATGCCCGAAAATACCCAGCTCAAGAGCGGGAGGCAGCAGCCACCATCAGGACCCCTGGGAATGAACTTGAAAACTCAGCCAGGGTGGGGTTGGGGACCCTATATTGAAACACTGACAGAGCAGGGACATGACTGGGGAAAGGGCTCCTCAAGGGCCCAGAAAAGATGCAAGACAGCTCCAGGCCAGGAGACCTCAGGAATGTGGCAGTTCATGCTGACATGCACATCTTCCTGCCTATATCTGGGTAGGGCCTAGGCAGGCGCCATCCCTGCCATAGAATGGGGCTTCTCATCTGTACTAGTCAGGAGCAGACAGAATATATGTACACACACACACACACACACACACACACACACACACACACACACACACACACGGGATTCATCAGAGTGCCTTACACGCTGTGGTCTGGGTAGCCCAACAGCCTTTTGAAGGAAAGGGTAAGAATCCCATCGCTGTTGGGTCCGTGGATGATGGATAAGTTACTGGATGTCTCAGCAGCCCCTTCTGGTGCTGGAGTCCCAGGGAGGGCCTAGAGAGCGGCCAGTTTTCAGCCCACGTTGGAACCCTGAAGAAGTAATTTCGATCACTAGCAAAGGAAAGAATGCTTCAGCAACACGATCGATGAACTTGCCATTGAGAGGGCTAGAAGGCACAGCCCAGATTTACAGGGGTTCTTCCCACCTCAAAGATTCAGGTTTAGGGTGGGTCTTCCTACCTCAAGTATCCAGAAAAGTCACAGGTGTGCCCAGATGTTTGGGTTTTTAATTCCAGATGGAGTCAAGTTGGCAGCCAAGATTAGCCATCACAGCATCTTTCCTGGGGCCCAGGCTTCCTTGTCCCCAAGACTGTCCCCCTGTTTGCACTCCTTCCCACCCCACACAGATGTTTCTTACATCTGCATAGCAAGGGTGATGACTCCAAACTTGTGCCCTAGGCCCCAACTGCAGCAGCTGGCCAGGGTGTTCCCTGGCCACAGGTCTCCAGTAGAAAGCTTTGTGCCATATTGGCATAGGGATGTGGTTTGCTGAGCCCTGGGTTTGATCCTTGGGGCTGCATGAAGCAGGTGTGGTGGCACACATACGTGTAAGCCCAGAACTCAGGCGGTGAAGGGAGAAAGGTCATAAGTTCAAGGTCGTCTTTGGCCACATAGTGAGTCTGAGACCCTGTCACATACAGACGGCATCAAAGCCCAGAAGCATGTGTATGCTGGGCCTCATGGTCCTATCTGTCTGTCTAACTAATGGAGGGGCTCCAGAGGAAAGGTCCACCTGGTTGCATGTGGTCCTAGGACTTCTGCAGGAGATGCATCACTCCCCATCTGCCTGGTGACCCCTGATGCAGTTGAAGTCACGAGCAAGGGCTAAAGTAGGACTCTAGTTTTCCTGTTCCTTGTTGGATGGAGTTGGAGCGTCCTGGACCGAGTCTGAGAGTCAGAGTGGTGGCAGACACCTCACGGCCTGATATTAGTCGCCTTGCTTCTCCTTAGCCTTGTAGTTTATCTCCGACTATCAGAGGGTTCTGTGGCGCGGTCTAGCCTCAGGCACTGCTCCATCTGTATTCTGTGGTGCAGTCTAGCCTCAGGCACTGCTCCATCTGTATTTAGTCAGAGCCGACCTGTGGGTGCAGCAGGACCACCTCGGCGGCAGAGCTCTCCAAAAGCACTGCTACCTCCCATTACCCTTCAGTAGCATCTGATCTTGGGCAGGGGCCTAAGGTGCTGGTTTGATGAAAACTTTTCTGGCTCCTCTGGGATAAAGGCTTGTAGGGTACACGTGGTTTGTGTCCAACCCTGACTGAGAGAACCTGTGAGTCCCCAATCCATTTGTGCTTCCTTTTCTCCCTGACCCCCTTCTGTTTCACCTTCTGTGGACTGGGCACGGCAACCCCTGCTTGTGTGGGGATTCACTGGCTTAGTGTGCAATGAGCCTGCTTTTAGGACCTGGACTTGGAACTCCAGGCTCAGGTCATTACAAGATATGTAAGTGTATATATTATATACTATGGATTTGAATGTTACTGCTTTTCTCAGGAAGCCATTGCCTGCCAAGGAGGTGTGGCCCACATACAGATAGTTGTAAGTCCCACCCTGTGTACCAAATTCTCCACACACAAAATGGAGGAGCAAACTAGAGTTCTGGTGCCCCAGTAGCCTCTGGGAAGAAGTGGGCTGCAGCTGGTGGTGAGGCTCCACCCAGCAGAGGCAGAGTTCAGGGACCAGGGTGCCTGACTGCCTCCCTTCTTACAGCCCTCCTGGGCCTCTCTTCTCTCTTTAGAGGTTGTTGGGCCTTTCTTATTGCCTCAAACATCCCTACTCTATCCCAACAGTCCCAAGGAGAAAAAGTCTTTTATAGTTATTGGGAAGAGGTCTCACCTAGCCCAGGTTAGCCTCAGACTCTCTATGTGGCTGAGGATGGTCTTGAATTCCTGATCCTTCTGCCTCGGGTTCTCAAATATCACAGGGATTGTGGGGATGAGCTACCAGACCTGACTCCATTTTGTAGCTTTTGTTTTGTAGGGCATAGGATCTTACTGTATAGCCCAGGCTAGTCTCAAACTTACTATGTGCACTAGGATCACCTCAAACTTGCAGCTATCCTCCTGTCTCAGCCTCCTGAGAACAGGTATGTATCACTATGCCTGGCTAGCAGGATTTTGTGAGAATGTCCATAGTGAGTATCTTGGGAGGCAGGGCTTTCCTCTTTCCTTTCTGAGGCCGGTGACAACTCAGACTTCAGTTGGAGCAATTGTCAGACTTCCATCTAATGACCTGTGAATGTATTGCTCTATCTACTTGTTTATCCTGAGAGCAAACTCTGGAAGTGGACAAGGAGGTGCTGGGGCCAGGAGCACTTAGAAAACGGACTCCCCATACTCATGAAGCATTATTGGGCCTTGGACAAATTTCTTTCCTACTTGGGCCTCTGGGCCCTCATCTCCAGGTATCAGGGAGAATCTCTGTCTCTGGGAGGTCAGGGAGGCCTGGCGGGGAGGCTGAGCCTAGGGCTGCCTGGTTCTTGGCTGATTTCATGCTCTCTACCTGGAAGGCTGCAGAACGTGGGATTTGAGGAGTCCAGTGGCACCAGGAGGGAGTGAGGTCCTGCTTTCTGGCATTATAGAAAGGCTCACAACTTAGACGTGGGGGCTCTTCCCGTTTCGTTGCATCCCTGAAGGAAAGAGCTTGTCTGTGGGTTCTTGGCTGGGGCGCCTTAGATAAAAGCCGGCCTTTGAAACTCCTCAACCATGACTTCTGCCCCCAGCTCACCTGGAGGCAACCACTACCAGCAACTGCAGCCTCCTGCCAGCCAGCTTGGAGGGTCTCGCTCCGTCTCAGCTTCCTTGGCAGAAATATGCTTGAACAAATGCTGTAAACAGATAGAAAGATTACCAGTCCCTGGGGCTAGCTCTCTCTCTAATCAAACAGGGTGTGGCTGAGCTGCCTGTTGAGTGGCCTTGGAGGGGCAGAGAACTCCTCTGGCTATTCATCTAAGCCCAGTGGTCCTTCCCTCTTCCCCAGCCTCTAAGGCCCAAGACAATAACTACCCATGGCTACACCTTCAGCCTCCGAAGAGGCTCCTGGGAACAGAAGAGTCCAGAGCCTTCACGGAGATGGACTCTTCCTGTATTTGGCCAGCAATGCCCTTGTGCTTCGTGGGTACGGTTATCTCTCCAACATCTGGAAAATGTTCACCGTTTGATTCCTAAGGACTCCGTGAGGTAGGTTCTGCAGTATCTCACTCACAGAGCAGGACACAGAAGCATAGAGAGCCAGAGTAACAGGCCCAAGGACCCAGAGGAAGTATGTGTAGGAGCTGGGATTCTGCCAGAGCATGAGTGCTCTAGAGAGTCCATCCTGGGGAGGGAGAAAGGCCAAGAGGCCGAAGATCCGGACACTGATGAATGAAGGCAGAGGCTCTATGACACATCAAGAGCATGGCTGATTGGCAGATGGTATGGTCTTGTCAGAAGGGACTCCCAGAGCAATGAGCACAATGCTTTTCCTTCTGCTGACCTCAGGGCCTTGGCATAGCCAAGGTTACAGGAGAATCAAGACCCTCCACTTCAAATTCATTTGCTAAAATCTTAACTCCCAGAACCCAGAGTGAGTCCTTATTTGGAGACAGGGTTTACTTGGATGCAGTTAGGGTAGAATAAAGGCCCTAGTCCATGTGACTGTCCTCAGACTAGGAGGACATCAGGAACCCAACATGCACAGACGAGGACCTTATGAAGCTGCAAGGAGAAGATGCCATCTGCAAGCTGGGGATTGATGTGGGGTTCCCATCTGTATGCTGTGAATACCATTGGTTAATAAGGAAACTGCTTTGAGCCTATAGCAGAGCAGGGCAAAACAGAGCTAGGTGGGGAAAACTAAACTGAATACTGGGAGAAAGGAAGCAGAGTGAGGAGAAGTCATGTAGCCCTACGGGAGACAGATGCTGGAACTTTACCTGGTAAGCCACAGCCTCGTGGTGATGCACAGATTAATAGAGATGGGTTAGTTTTAAGATATGAGTTAGCCAGAAATATGCTTAAGATATTGGCCAAACAATATTGCAAATAATACAGTTTCTGTGTGATTATTTCGGGGCTGAGCAGCTGGGAACTAACTCGTGACCTCCTACAACGGAGGAGAGATGTTGCAAGCAGCTAGACCTGCTGCATTTCAATCTTGAACTTTTGGTCTTCAGGACTTGGGGCAGTAAGTGAAGCCATGGTGGTGCTTTTCACGATGGAGGCTGCAGAGAGAGGAGCAGGCAGTGTGCTCTTTCTAGGGTGCATGGGTTGAGGGGCACCTGTTCAGCCTGACACTGCTCCGGGGCAGGGCTCCACTTCCCATCTGTTTGTATGGTCACTGGTTAAGTGTTAGTCAACATTTCTCTATAGGATATGAACACAAGAGCTACAAAGGAATATGACCTTGTCCTTCAGATAGGCAGCATGTGTATATTTGTGTATTTTTGTTGTGGATGCAACTTAGCAAACCCCTGGATCTACAATCACATTCTTTGGTAAAGATTCTAATGGGCTTTGTCTTTCCAGGAAGAGGAGGCTTAAACCAAAGCAATCAACCTTCCTTCCTTCCTTCCTTCCTTCCTTCCTTCCTTCCTTCCTTCCTTACTTCCTTCCTTCCTTTCTCTTGCCCATCCCTCTGGCCCTCTATGCCTCCATCCACTTACTGATCCATCCACCTATGTACCATCCATCCATCCATCCATCCATCCATCCATCCATCCATCCATCTACCCACCACCCTTCTAGCCACTGACTCCTCCACTTACCTACCCATCCATCGGCCCATCCATCTCTCCATCCAGTCATCCATTTATTCTTTATCTGTCTTCCCACCCATGCACCCCCCCCCCCACTATCCACCCCTCCATCCTTCTCTCCTTCCCCTGCTCCCACCTAAGGAGCTGGGGAGACCTTACTGGTATGGACAGGTCCTAGCCTTGGCCATTTGAACTACATTGGTATGTACTACCAGAGGCTGCTGAAGGTGGCTGAGTCTGCTCATGGGTGTGCCTGTCCCTGCTAACACTGGAAAGCTAAAGACATTAGCCTGGATGCCCCGCCCCTCCCTGACTGGCCACACTCAGCACATACTCAAAGGGCCCAAGAACCACTCCAAGGTTCTGGTAGGGACTCAACTCAGTGGGTGGTGACTGTCACAGAAGCACAGAATAGATGGCCAGGACCTGTAGCTCCTGTGAGTGTAGGATTGAATGAGGGACATGCCTTCCAGGGTTCCCATACCCTCCTGGTAGATCTCAAACTGTGGACAAATATCTATCTGAGGTGCCTATTTAACATATCAAAGCTGGCCACTAGGCTATCCCAGCATCCCTCAACCCTTACCTATTACAGAGTTTGGCCTGCATACCCTGGCCCCTACCCTAAACTCCAGTCTAGAGGGTGGACTGTCCTTCCCCAACCTACCCTTCCCTATGTAATCCAGCTGTTTTGGTTTCCCAGCCCTTTAGTCTACCCTTTACCTCCTGGCCTCTTGATCTGCTGGCCCCTTATCTCTCCCCTCCCCCATCTCTTCATGGCCTGGTTCAGGGTCTCGTTCACTCTGGACCCTCCCAGACGTCTCTTCCTCTGACTATGTGCTCCCTTTTCTCTACACTCAACCTTCTCATTTTTATTTTGTTTTCTTTTTCATTCTCTTACAAGGTTGAAGGAGTGAAGCTGTGCAGGGTGTGGGCATGCCTTGTGTGGCCAGCACACCACCATCCCTGCGTGAGCCCCCGCCCATAGCAGGGGGCCTGGTTTGGGGACCTAGCTTTGGGGGATGGGCATTGAATCCCATCCTTCTCCTTGCTGGTGGCTGGGGACTGATTGAGACCCTTTTGGGAGTCAGGGGGCCTGTTGCTCCTTTCCTTAGGTTTCTGTGTGAATGACCTTGGCCACAGCAACCTCCCACAGGCTCAGATATAGAACAAGGGGCACCTGCCTATGGGGTCACGTAGGTTCTACCCAAGGAGCTGCCTCCCTCAGCCCAATGCAGGGAAGGAACCTAGATGAACATTGCTCACCCTGTCTGAGAGTTTCACTGGGAAGCAAGTTTAGATTGCGGACCCTGTCTGCGCTCTTGTTCTGGGGGTGGGGAGAGTTGGAGAGAGGAGAGAAACCAGTGGACTTTACTCTCCCGGGAGTCAGGCTCTGAGAAGAAGACACAAAGGGTCTAAGAGGAACCCTTCAACCCTACTCAGGAACTTTTCCCAGCATGCCAAAGGGAAGATGACACTGACTCTCATTGGAGCCCTTGGTGCCCCTGAAGACTGTAGTCACACCCCCAGGACCCCTGGGCACCACTCCAGGCCAGTTTGGACTCCTGTGAACCATCCCTAGGGAAGCCAAAGGGCCCTGAGATGCCCTTGCTCTGGGTCAGGCCTGCAGAAAGGCCAGAGCCGCGATGGGAACTGGCTGCTGGCTCCAGTCTGGCTCTTTGTGTGGCCTGGGTCCATGTCACCTTCACCATTTTCCTGTTCCCCCCCCCCACCAGCTCCTGGGAGTGGCCACTTTGTTCAGCAGATGAGCCGTCAGAGGGGCAGTTGGCCCAGCGGCAGGTGGTGTGCCCCTGCTGGACTTCACACTGAGCCTGAGAGAGAGAGAGAGGAGTTGGTGAACTCTACAGATGCCCATCCTGTGTTGGCACCATAGCCAGAGGACAATGGGTGGCAAGCTCTGTCCCCACAGCAGAGACATTCACACCCAGGGCTAGGAGGACACAGAGGCAGCTTGTTAGGAAGCCAGAGAAGGTGGCGTGGGAACTGGAGGAAATCAGGTCTCCCTGGCTGCCTGGAGGGGTTGGCTCTCTGGCAGGATGGCAGGCCAGGAGATCCATACCTGCTTCGTGTGAGGCCAGGCTGCTGAGAGGAATTCCTGTGGTGCCGAGGCTTAGGGGGGTCTGGCATGACCACCCAGCACCCTCCCAGATGGACCTGAGGCACCAGTGGGTAGACACCCCTCCATACATGGGGTCTTCTGTGTCAGGATGCCCTGAGACTCCAGCTCCAGATGGCTCCCACAGAGTTTTGAGGGTTACTCCTGTCTCCATTCTTCTCATGTGTGTCCATTTACCGTTCTAAAACCATACTGCCGAATTGTTTCATAAAATTCTGAGTTCACATATAATTGCCTCCCACATATTGCTTTTTGAAGAAAATTTATTTTGTATGTTTTTGGCTGTACCTCAGGCTTGAATTAACTTGAGATCCCCTTGCCTCTGCTTTCCGAAGGCTGAAATTACAGACCTGTGTCAAGGCCAGGCCTATAAAAGAAGCCCTTTTGAGATGTGAAAGTTTATGTATCTGGGAAAGAGTCCTCCGCCCAGGTGGAGGCTGGGCACGAAGAGACAAGACAAAGCCACGAGGCTGGCAGAGGCCCTGGGCTCAGACAGTGCAAAGGCACAGAGCCTTCTGATGCTGCCAGCGCTCGGTGCCAGAAGCCAGAGCAGCTACTCTCTGCCATATACGGGGTGGAGGGGGTGGGGAGCTGTCCCACATCACTGCTCCAGCATCCCATGGGGCCAGCTGTCATCATTCTTGGGGTCTTGACGTACCTGACCACTCCATTGCTAGTGACCCCGTCCTCATCCCTGGTGCTTCCAGCATGGGGTGAGAGCTCCCTGGGGAAAGCACCAGGGTCCATGCCCAGGGTTTTACCTGGCAAGCAGCTGACAGGAACTGTCTAGACAGGAGCCATGAGATGCCATCCCTTGTGCTATCCTCAGCCACATCTGTGCTCCAGGACCCTGTGCCTAAGTCCACCCTTCTGTTTCTCATAGGGCTACCAGGTGATATGGTTCCCTTGCAGTGCAGGGCAGGGCCTTTCGTCCTGCACTGTCTGCCTGAGCCACTTTCCCCTTCTGAGTATGGTGAACTAGCTCTGCTCTTTCTGACCCAGAGAAGATGCATTCAGAGTCTTTTAACCTGACATTCTGCTTTCAGTGGATACTGGGCTGTGGGACATCTGCCCATGATGGTTTGGAGATGGTGTAGGTGTGATTCTCAAAGGCTGGCTTGGGTGCTGGGGACGTGGTCTCCAGCGTGTCAGTGTTGGAAGCTTGGTCTCTAGGATAGGGTGCACAGAATGCAGAGCCAAGCCCTCCACGGTAATCATGAATTTCCACCTACCTTCACTCAGAGAAGAGGTGTTCTCAGTTTTCCAGAACATTCTTCAGGCAAGCTGGGGAGCCCATGGAGCCAACCTTGCCTTTGCGGCCATCTGTGCTTGGGTCTGGGAATGACCTGGACTCATCCTCTTCAGTGGGTGGTCTTCCCTTGCAGGACTGCAGGCGGGAACGTGGGACCCCTCAGAAGTTCTGACGGTGATGCGGGCTTCCGCAAACAGTGCTCGTGGTGTCCTAATTTGTGTAAACAATGGACCTTATCCAAATTAACGACCCCTGGGTGGCCCCTTTGGGCGTCTTTGTGTGCAGGCTGCAATCAGTGAGACTTCAGAATGCTGGCCTAATTTGGAGGGCCCATCTTACTATCACATTCGATTTGGGTGACCCAATGTGACAAGCTACCACTGCCTACAAGGAGAGTCCCCATCAGAGACGAGGCCTTTGCAGCGGCCTGCCCTGCATGTCTGGAGATGATGGAGGGGGAGGAGGTAGCCAATGGGAGCAGTAGGGGTTAAGAAGAGTCTGTAGCCAGACCTCTCCAGCTACCACCAGCCACCCCCCACCCCCACCATCAGACCCATTCTTGGAGAGGCCTCGCCAGGGTTCAGGAAGGAGCAACACGTTGGTCAGTTTAGGGATAAGGAGGAGGCCATTGTTCTAGGCACAAGTGCTTAGCAAGAGACCATTGCTGTCAGGTCAGTATCTGTGTGGGGCTCTGGGAAGGATGTGGTCTTAGGGGCACCCAATAGAAGAGGAACTGGGACAGCTGGGGGCCTAGGAGCACCCAGCAGGAGAGGAACTGGGACAGGTGTGGGCCTAGGGGCACCCAGCAGGAGAGGATCTGGGGCTCATGGCATCTAACCCCCACTCCCTCCTCCAGTGAAGGGCAAAGTGGAAACTTGTGGACTGGTTCTCTCTTGAGGTTCCCTGAGGGTGCCTTCTGAGGTGTGGTTGTATCCATGAGCCCTTCTTCAGTGTCAGACAAGCAGCAAGAGAGGCTTCAGTAAACCATTCCTTGTCCCTTGGGGGTCCCTGACACTCCCCAGGTCTTGTAGTGCATACCTGCCCTGTCCAGCAGCGTTTTCCCACAAGTGGAGCTGGAGACCAGGATTTGGTCTATATGTTCACTGAAAGCTGAAGGCCCGTGTCCCCAAGTTCTTATGCTGAAGACTTAATGCTAAAGGCCACCATGGTATTTGGAGCCTCGGCAAGGGAGTGGGTCATGAGGATGATGCCCCATGATGGTATTAGTGACCTTATAAGAAGACACCCAGAGGAATATAGGGGAAGTCAGACTGTAGAACCGGGAAGTGGCCCTCACCACACACCAGATCTGACCTTGGACTCCCGGGATGTTGCGAGATAAGTGCTTATTTGAGCCACTAGCTCAGGTTCACAGTGTCTGAACTGAAAGTGAGGCTTGGCATCTGGAGACATTCTAGGGAGTAGCAGGGAGAGGAGTAACCAACCAGCTCCTCCAAGCTGTGTCCAGTTCTGATAGGCGCTGGTGTCTATCAGATTTGGGGAACTGCCTGGAACCTTCCCATGGAGTTGGTGAAGCACTGTGTGTTAGCTAGGGATTTTATTGCTGTGACAAAACACCATGACCAAAAGCAAGTTGAGGAAGAAAGGGTTCATTTCATCTTACACTTCCAGCTAGCAGCCCATCACTGAGGGAAGTCAGGGCAGGAACCTGGAGGCCAGAAGTGATGCAGAGACCATGGAGGAGTGCTTCTTACTGGCTTGCTCCTTGTGGCTTGCTCAGTTTGCCTTTTTGTACACCCCTGGACCAACAGCCCAGGGGTGGCCCCACCCACAAGGGGTTGTGTCCTCCACATCAACCTCTAATTAAGAAAATGTCCCATAGATTTTCCTGCAGGCCAATCTGATGGAGGCATTTTCTCAATTGAGGGTCCCTCTTCCTAGGTGTCTCTAGCTTGTGGCAGGTTGACATGAAACTGCAGCACACCCTGCAAGGGCCTTCAAACCTCTGCCCATGTCCCATTGGTCAAAGCCTAGCACGGTGCAGGTGTCCACTCTGTCTGTCCTAGAAGGAGTGGCCCATGGCATATGGCAGAGGGTATAGGCTGAGGGCTTGGGAGGTGAACAACTTTCAAACTCAACTCTTGACAAGACTGAACAGGCCTGTGATCTGCTCCTACCCCTTTAGTCCAGCACCTTCATGTTCCATCTGCTCCCCCGTGGCCACCTCTGCTTTACCCTCTGGCTCCTTGGTGCGGCTACTACATGCCTAGCAAATCTGCCCACTTGGCCAAATTCTGTTCCTCTCCCTGCCCTCTGGATACCCTTGCTGTCAAGGCCCTCCTGGATGCAACATCTCCACAGGGCTCTCTTTGGTGTCCTGGGTGTGCTCACATCTGTTCCAACATTGCTTACCTCTCCCTGACACTCTTCTAGATGGATATGTATCTGTCTTCTCTGTGATATGGTAACACCTTGACTGTTGGCAACTGTGTTCATGTCCAGGTCACCTTTGCACCCTCCTGAGCCTCTCAGTTCCCAACATGCAGTAAGTGCTCTCATGCCCCCATCTCCTGCCAAATTCAAAAAATAAACAGATGAAGGAGAGTTTTCTTTTTATTTGTTTGTTGATTTCTGTGACAGCCTCTAATAGCTATGTAGCCAAGGATGACCTTGAGCTCCTGATCCTCCTGCCTCTGCTTCTTTAGTGCTGAGATCACAGGGGTGCTCACACTGAGTTGTAGGGTGCTAGAGGTAAAACCTGGGCAGGCTGAGCTCCATCCCTAGTTCCTGGAGTTTTCTGACAAAGATGACAGCAGTTTGGGGGAATGTATCAACTCGTATCAGCCACGTGTCTCCAGGCCAGGGCTTCTCATCCATGAATTCACCTGTGTGTAGAGAGCTAGAGGGAGGCAAACAGGGCCCCTGTTTCCAATATAGTGTTGAAGACAGGGCCATGAGACAGCCCAGGCTGTTCACGTGATGTCATTAGGTCTAATTCAGTTCAGTTCCCTCAAGTTCCACTCTTCTCTCCCCGCCACCACTGTGCAACTTTTTTTTATTTTTTTTAAATTTATTTATTTATTGAGGATCTGCCTCCTCCCCGCCACCGCCTCCCATTTCCCTCCCCCTCCCCCAGTCAAGTCCCCCTCCCTCATCAGCCCAAAGAGCAATCAGGGTTCCCTGCCCTGTGGGAAGTCCAAGGACCACCCACCTCCATCCAGACCCACATTGGAGCACCGGACAGAAATCTCAAGGTCCAAATCAGGAGCAGAAGGAGAGAAAGCACGAGCAAGGAACTCAGGACAGCGAGGGGTGCACCCACACACTGAGACAATGGGGATGTTCTATCGGGAACTCACCAAGGCCAGCTGGC
Source organism: Microtus ochrogaster (assembly GCF_000317375.1). NCBI lineage: Eukaryota > Metazoa > Chordata > Mammalia > Rodentia > Cricetidae > Microtus > Microtus ochrogaster. Next base: position 37,622,716 of record NC_022015.1, read on the forward strand.
CTGGATCTGAAAAAGCCTGGGATAAAACTGGACTCGCTGAACATAGCGGACAATGAGGAAGTCTTTCTTGAGGACCACTGAGGAGTGGCAGGCTTGCCGGCACCTAGAGGCTAACCTGGGCCCTGTCTTTGTTGCGGTCTAGGCTTCAGGATGAATGATCTCACTGCCTTCTGGGCTCTTCCAATCCACTGGGGTAAGAAATTCTCAGCAAACGGAGGTTCAGAGATGGGGACCAGGCGTAGACTGAGGTTCCCAGTGACCAAGTCTTAGACCCAGCACTGAGTCTCCTTACTTTATTATAATCTACAACAGGGAGCCTGGAAGCTGAGTCTTAGAGTAGACCTAGAGCCAGCCCTGGAGGAAAGAAGGAAGACGGCAACTATGAAAAATGAGCTCTCCACAGTCAGCCACAGACCCGAATCACCGAGTAACAAACATCTCTAGCACAGACATGGACAGCCGTGACATCTGAGGAACGTAGATGAGGCTGGGCCCAACGGGACGGGTTTCTGCTTTGGGCTCTAATCAGGCCTGTCCTCACCGTCACCTGCGTCGGTTGGGTGGCTTCCCTCACCTGGTCTGAACCTGGGCATGGTGGTTGCCTGCTTTTCATGTTTGTGCCTCTCAGGAGGCAGGGGACACCATGAGGTAATTAGCTACTTCCTGCTCTTCCTGTCACCTTGATGGTCCTGCCGTGATGGATTGTAGCCTTGTACTGGAAGCCAGAAGAAACCTGTCCCATTAAACTGCTTTTGCTGGAGGATTTTAGCGCAACAGCAAGAGAGGAAAACCTCTGAGGCTCTGGCTTGCTCCAGGGTCAGACACGCAGCTAAGGGCTGCAGGAGAGATGTGGAAGGAGGCTTCTCTCAGGCCTCTGAGGATAGGCAGAGGTTGGACATTGGCTCCCACGCCTCAGCCCATGCCTCAGTTTCCTCCCTTAGATGATAAAGTGGTTAGGTGACGCCATCTCCAAGATGGGAGCCCTGAAGACTTTGCTGCCGGCCGCCCCAGAAGTAATGCAAGCACCAGGTTCACCATGCTTGAGGAGGGTGCTGCATGGGGAGTTGGGGTTGGGCTGTGGGTTACACCCCAGGGGGAGTCTTTCAACACAGAAGGGTGGAGAGTATGTAGATTAGGGTCATTGTCTCCAGTGGGAGTCTGATGGTTACCACAGGCTAGTTATCCCTTTGCCTTTGGTTCTGCACGGCTATGGAAGTCAAAATCGTTTCTTCCCATTTGCACAGGGACCATTCTGTTTCTACACAGTGTCAGGTGGAGGCCTCCTCTCAGTAGGCGTGGCCCCATACCACGCCCTCAACCTCATCCCCTGGAGGACTCCGGGAGCAAACAGTCCCACTTTCTTGTTCACCAAAGCCTTGGGTGGTGAAGCAGGCATGAATGAATGAGTGGGTGAGGGAATGAATGAATGAACTTGCTCAGGATCTACTGCCTAGGTTCGACTTTGAAAGGAACATAGGAATTACTGCTTTAGAGAGCTCTACAAGGTCAGGGACATAGATGGCTGTTGCTAAAGTGCATGAGGACTGTGGTCCATTTCCAGAGCCCACACAAAAGGAATGAAAGTCAACCAGAAGTGGGAGTGTGCACCTGTAATCTCAGCAATGGGGAGGGAGAGTCAGGAGGATCTCTGGGGCTCACTGGCCCTCCAGCCTAGCCAAATCAGTGCACCCCCCAGACCAGCGAGAGACCCTGGCTCAAGACAAGATTGATTGATGGTGTCTGAGGAATGACCCCTGAGGTGTCCTTTGGCTGTACAAGCATGCAGATGTGTGCATGTGAACTCCCCCCACCCAACATGCACCTGTGCACATATGCAAACATATATAATCAATCAGTAAAAACAAGGCACTCTCTGGTTCACATGTGGCTGATCGTTCTGCTTTTTGGTCATGGTCAGATTCCATTGGCACTTTGAGGATGCCTGGGAGCCCCTGGATTTTCTTACCAGCTTCCTGCTGCAGGAAGTTTCCATCCAGCAACCTCTAACCACAGTCAGAGCCCTCCTGCCCTCACCAGCAGGGGCTAGCCACCAAACCAGGCCAGCCAGTCCACTCTTTCTCGAAGGCCAGGTGGTGTGGTGGCCACTTGTCGCCAGCCTGCTTGGGGCGGCTTTCATTCAGGCCTAAAGAGCCTGAGAAAGTGTGGGGGCGTCTTTATCCCTGGAGCCAGGCCGGCTCCTGGGAAGTATTGAAGGCGCGTTATTCAGGCTGACACTTGGCGTCTCCCTCAGCGGGACAGTGAGGGACAGCCCACTCAGGGATCCGGGTTGGCCTTGTGCATGGCTGAAGGTTTTTGGAGAAAAATGTAATAAATCACAAAAGGCCACTTTGTTGTGGTGGAGGGCATCAGGACGGCCGGACGCGGCCGGCTCCATCACTGTTTCTGATGGGCTGGGATTTAGTGGTCTCTTTCTTCACTCTGTCAGGGAGAACAATGCCCAGCCGCACCAAGGTTTCCATTATAAATCACCATGAGCCCTGTGGAATTCCCTCCCCACCCTGGGGCTTTAGCACAGACACTGAACGTGGGGCCCCGAGACCCTTGCTGCCCAAGGCCGCTTCGGGGGGCTGCCTGGACAGCGGGGAGGGTTGGGGGCTTGGGGGATGCCTGGCCTTGGCCTGCTGAGTGCCTGCTGTGGCTCCCTGGACCCCTGCCCGTGGGAATGGAGCCCTCCAGGCTCTTTGATCTCCACCCCCCAAGATAGGAAAATGTCATGGAAAACAAGGTTGGGCAGGCCTGCCCACCTTATGGATGAAAGATTATGGGGGTGGGGGTCTACCTTGATGCTTGGGGACAGGTCTGTGAAAATTCTGGGTCTTTCTCCATCATCTGTCTGCACTATTCAAAGTTTTTGTTTGTTTGTTTTGTTTTTTAAAGAATGAGCGAGAGAGAAAGTGGAGAGTTTGGAGCCGGCAAGATGGTTCAGTCGGGAAAGTGCTGGTCACATAAGCATAAGGTCCTGACTTTGGATCCCCGGCATCCACACAAAAAGCAGGCCATCATGGCATGTGCTTCCAATGCCAGAGATGTGGAGATGGGGATCTCTGGTGCACACTTCAGTCTAACCAAGTTATTAAGTTCCAAGTTCAAAAATCCCTGTCTTAAAAAATAAGTTGAACAGCAGTCAAAAAGGACACCAGGTGTTGACCTCTGGCCTCTTCATCACATGCATACACACACATGTGCATGTGCCTGCACACGCGCCAACACACACCAACACAGATACAGACTCCTGTCTAAAATAAAAGGAAGGAAGGAAGGGAGGGAGGGAGGGAGGGAGGGAGGGAGGAACCCAGGGACCTGCTAGGGACAGAGAATTGTTCACATGCCGTTCTGTGGAGCAAGGGGAGGTTTAGGCTTCCTTGACCCTCTCTGCAGAAAGGGGGCCTCCTCCTCCCAGCTTGTCTTTGTGGGGAGAGTGTCTCATTTACCCGCTTTGCTGTGTCCGGAAAGACACTCATGTCTCTAGCTGAGACCACATGGACAGGGACTCTGCTGGAATGGGGACCCTGACCACTTCCACGGACAAAAGGACTTCTCCAAATGGCTGAAGACCAGAAAAAGCAAACGTGGGGGTTTGGGAAAGTCCCTGGGTGTGAAAACTGGTTCCAGTCCTCTGTGTGGACTGTAACTGACCCACGATACCAGGGAATCCAAAGGGAGACCTGGCCATCCTTCAGCCATTCTAGATCCCAGATCAGGGACAGCGTAGATGCAAAGAGAGGGATCAGGACATTCTGGGGCCCAGCACCTGGGAATCCCCGAGGTTGGAGAGGGACTGCAGGTCTACACAATGACCACACGGAAGTTCCCAAGGCTGGAAGCTCTTTGGCTCTTCTGTGCCTCTGTCTTGGTGCTTCCTCGGCGACATTCTCCATGGTCTCTACTGATGACACCTGAGTTCCCACGTGGTCATCTGAGCTGCAGGAGTTCCACCTGGGGAGTGGCTGCAACCCTGCATCAGTGCCCAGGGTTTTATCAGGCCCATCTATGTGGCATGCTCAGGAGTGCTGTTCATCTTAGTACTGATTTCCAGAGCTCTGGGGACCCCATGGTCTGCGACACCCAGCTCTTCTGGCCTGAGCTTTCCCAGGAGTCTCCTGCTGTGCCAACTTCTTCCTCTACGTACCCTTTCCTTCTCAAAGTGTTCCGTCACCCCAAGGCCCCATTTGTCCTCACCCCCGGTTGAGACTTTTTCCCTTCAGATCTTCGCCACTGTTTTCTCCAGTTCAGCTTCCCAACTCCCATCTTCACGTGTTCTAGAACTTTCATTCTCCTTGAAGATGGCTCTTGGGAACCCATCCAGGTGTGCATAGGGCATCTGCCTGTTTTGTGAGCAGCTGGTCATGAGTAGTCAGAACACAGCTGGGTGCGGCTGAGACACACTGAGCCTGTGCTGGACATGGGGCAGATTCCCTCCGTTATCCACAACAGGGTTTGGTCTTGACGTTTCTCTCCCTGGCTACCCTGTTTCTCCCCCCTGGCTACCCTGTTTCTCCATGTCTAGCTTCTGCTAACCTCATCCTTCTCAGATCACACTGGTTCTTCTATCGGCTTTGGGCAGACATGGCTGCCCAACTGTCAAGAAGCCTCTTTCTCAAGCCTGAACAGCTTGGCTTCACGCTGAGGCCCCAGTGAGCAGCAGGTCAGATGTCCCAGCATCCTCCACTGGAATGATCTTAGGTGTGGTGCTCTGACTCTGTGCCTCAGTCTCTCCATCTGTAGAATGGGGCCAACTGTCATATCCTTCTATGGTGATTAGTGCAGCCACTGTTGATCCCTTTCTGTCCCTGAAGCCCTCATGACCGAGATTCTGTTTTTTGTTTTGTTGTTGTTGTTGTTGTTGTTGTTGTTGTTGTTGTTTTTCGAGACAGGGTTTCTCTGTGTTGCCCTGGCTGTCCTGGAACTAGCTCTTGTAGACCAGGCGGGCCTTAAACTTACAGAGATCCATCTGCCTCTGCCTCCCAAGTGTTGGGATTAAAGGCGTGCGCCACCACCGCCTGGCAATGACTGAGAGCTTTTCAATCATCTGTGCTTCTCCTGTTGGCCCTGTTTGACCGCAGTCCTTTACTACCTACCTGCTTGAGGCTTTGTTCTTATATTAATCGAGCTTCTCATTGTGGGTGCTCAGACACTTTTTGTTGAATGCATGCATGCATGCATGAATGAATGAACCACTTCCCCCAGCCCAGCACAGTGCATGGTGGATGACAAGTACCTGCCAAGTCCTCCTGAATGTCACCTATGGACAAACACACAAAGCTGCTCTCGCCACATGGAACTCTGGGCTTTTCTTCCGCTGTTCCTGAACCTACTCACGGAGATCACTGGTCAGACCCCACAACCCAGGTTTCCTCCTCTTGTCGCTTCTGAGCAGAGGCTGCTGCTGTCTCCTGCTTCCTTGCCCCACCCCCACCCTCAGTGGCTGTTTTTCCCCAGCTGTTTGTTTCTCCTCAGATCTAGAATTTGGCTGAAAAATCCATTCACAGAAAAGCATTGACAAGGGGGAGGGGTTGTGACCAGTGGCTGTCCTGATCAAAAAGCTGGTCTGATGTCATGTCCCATGTGTCTCCCTGGGAAGTGCCATGCTTATACTGGGACCTCGGAACCCAGCCTCTGAGACTTTCTAGGGTCTTGGTAAAGGGCAGGGAGGAGCCTTATTTTGTTCCCATCTTTCCTGACCAACACCACGTCTATATCTCCCCAAATTACATTACAGGAAGTTTTTGTTCTGTTTCAACATTTTCCTATGTATCCCAGGCTGGACTTGAACTCACTATGTAGCTCAGGCTCCTTAACTGGGCATTGAGGTGAGTGGGCAGTGAAACCTTTGGGGTGTACTGCACCCAGGAACTGTTGGTATTTGAGGATTTGGGTAAGGGACTTGCTCTGGGGTTCACGACGTCCCCCTATAGGTTACTCCTCAGGTTTCTGAGTTCCCTAGTAGGATCACTGAGTCAGGAGAGCCTGCAAGAACTCATTTCTCCCACCTGGCTGGAGACCATAGGCCTGACTGTGCTGACAGCCAGAGCAGGCTCCAGATGCTGCTGCCATGGTAACCCTGGTGGATGCTCTCTTAAACAATTCAGTTACTGGAGGAGGTTTCTCTGCAGACTGTACTAGCCAGCCATTAGGCTGGGACAGTGAATGGGGAAATGGAGAGCGAGGCAGTCCCTTTGCTGGGGTCTTTGCTCCAGCCCAGGCCTGTCCTCAGGAAAGTGAACTGGAGAAGAGAAAGGGTGATTCGGGAAGATGTGCTGGGGTCTCCAGGTTAGCTTCCAGAGAGATTCTGCAAGGGGCAGGAAGTTGTATTACTCCAAGGAATTGGGAGTCTTCTGCCCTCCATGGCCATTCAACTGGTTCTGGGGTCAGGAGAAAAGGTCCAAATCAGGGGTCCTGGGGATGCTGGTCTATGTCAGTCAGGGGTTCTAGGATACTGGTCTATGTCAATCAGGGGTCCTGAGATGCTGGTCTGTCTCCTGGATGCAGTGCCCCAGATCTTGTCATCTGTTGAGGGTGTAGCATTGTTATTATTATTATTTCTTTTCCTTCTCTTTCTTCTTCTAGATTGTTTTCACTATGTAGCCAAGGCTGGTCTTCGAACTCACAGCAATCCTCCTGCCTCAGCCTCTCCGGTGCTGGGATGACGGATATGGCAAACCACACTCAGTTTAGAGTTTCAGTTTTCAGGAAGTGGCTTGAATAAGTGTAAGGAATCAGAATAGAGCCCTGCTGGCCACACAGTGAACACAGGCATCTTCAGTGAGCCAGGGCCCTGCTGCGTGACCTGCTGTGTCTTCCTGTTCTGGTGTGCCAGGTGCCACATTAGACCTGTCACGTGAACTCTGTAGGGGTGGCTGTGAGGACCAAGGGGATTCACCTTTTTTTTTTCTGTGTGTGATTGATATATGGATACATGCGCCAAGTGTGGAAGGCAGAGGTCAATGCCAGGTAGCTCCCCAAGTTGCTCTCCATCTTGTCTTCTGAGACAGACAAGGTCTCACTGAACTTTGACCAGGAAGCCCCAGGGATCCTATTTTATCCACCCCACCAGTGCTGGGGTCACAGGCACATGCTGGGGTCACAGACACTTGCTGGGGTCACAGGCACAAACTGGGGATCTGGATTTAGACCCTCTGAGCCATCTCCAGCCCAGGCCCTGCCCTTGATGGGTAGGGAATGGATAGGAAACACAGTGCAGTTGGCTAGAGGCACTTCCTGGTTCTAATGAGAAATTGTTCTTTTCTGAGTGTTTACTACATTTAGGGACTGTAACTACTGGCCAGTCACCACAAGAAGGGTCATTTAACAAGGACCATTGTCCACCCATCCTGCTCTGCATTGTCCTGACTGGGGTCCTGCAGCTGAGATGACACATGGCAGGTAACCCTGTCTACAGTCACTTGACTGGACCCAAGCAGGAGCCTGTCCCAAAGACTGGTAAGTCAGAGGCTGACGATGCCCGGTGAAAGACAAGAGAGGAGGGGTCCTCAGTGACTTTTCAGGGGAGAGACCTTGGGGCTGGGGATGAGGCTCAGTTAGTTGACTGCTTGCTTGGCATACACGAGGCTTTGAATTCCATCCCCAGCAATATGTGAAACAAACATGGTGGTCCACACTGGTAATCCTGGCACTCAGGAGGTCAGCGCAGGAGAATCAGAAGTTTAAGATCATCCGTAGTTACATAGTGAGTGGCCAACCAGGGCTACATGAGACCCTATCTCAATGAATAAATAAATGAAAGAAGGAAGGAAGGAAAAGAAAAAGAAAGATGAGAACATACAGAGAGAAGCAATGCCCCAGGGTCCAGCCCCTTTGCCCTATGCAGATGAAGACATTGTCTGGTATGTCGCCCTGTGGCAATGACACAACCATCTTGCTTTCAGACTGAAAAAGCCCAAATGAAGTGGGTAAAGTTAGGAAATCCTGGGAGACTCAGGAGTCTGGATCACACGGCTCCTGAAGCCCTCCCCTCCAGTCCCCGCAGACATCAGAGCAGCAGATGTTGTGACTGATGCTCACCCAGGCTTTGTGCTTAGGGGAGAGCTCAGAGATTCTTGCTGATACCACATCCTGGTGGAGCAGATGAGGGTGCCGAGGTCCAGAGCTGGGGCCACAGGCTTCCAGACCATGGTGCAATTCCCAGGAGGCCTTGCTGAAGTGAGGGCCACATCTGAAGGACCGGGACCACAGAACTGTGCGTTCCTCAAGTTGACAAGTGTCTTTCTCTCTTGCCTTTTTTCACTCTCTGTTTCTATCTTTTTGTCTTTCCTTTAAAAATTATTTATGTATTTTATATATATGGGTGTTTTGTTTGTATATATGTCTGTGTACCACGTGTGCCCCACAGAAGTCAGGAGAGGCAATTGGATCTCCTGGACTTACAGATGGTTACGTGTGGATGTGGGAATCAAACCAAGGACCCCTGGAAGAACAATCAGTACTCTTACTCACTGAGCCATCTCTCCATCCTTCTTCCTTCTTCCTTTTTTCTTTTTTTTTTGCTTTCCTCCTCCTTCTGAGAACAGGTTTCATAGCCCAGGCTGGCCTTAACTTCTGTGTGTCAGGGAAGGAAGATGACCTTGAACTTCAGATCTTCTGCCTCCACTTTCTGAATTCCAGGACACACCTCCTTCCCATGGTGTTGGGAATTGACCGTGGGGCTTCATGTATGTCAACGGAACACTCTACCGACTGAGTCACAAAATCTGTTCTCGACACTCTCCTTGGCCTGAGGCCACCTTGTTCCCCCTGAGTCACACTGGAACAGAGATCCAGGGTGTGGTGCTATACTGGGTCTGAGACCTGGGACACCTGTTTCCTGGTGTCATAGGAGCCTGGTGACATCTCTAACCCAGGAGCCTGCTTGCTATGGTGTTCCCACCACTCTTCCATCGTGTGCTCAGTCTGGGCCTGCACAGCCTCAGACCTTTAAATGAAGATGGTGTTTCCCACACTCCCTGCTCAGAAAAGTTGCTACAGGAGAGAACTTTGTAAAATCCAGACTCCCAGGGCCCTTGCAGTCAGGGAACCAGAAACACCTTCCTTTTATTTGTTTGCTCTGTGTGTGTCTGTGTGTGTGTGTGTGTGTGTGTGTGTGTGGACAGACAACAACCTCAGCTGTCATTACTCAGGCTTTTTCCAACTCGTTTTCATTTTCATATTTACTGTATTATTTATTTATATGTATGTGTGTATGTTGTGTATATGTCTGTGTTTGTATGCATATGAGTGCAGTGCCGGTGGGGACCAGAAGAGGGCATCAGATCCCTGGTCGCTGGAGTTATAAGTGGTTTAAGCCGCCCAGTATGAGTGCTCAGATCTGAACTTGGGTCCACTGGAAGAGCATCACATGTTCTTCACCAATGAACCTTCTCTCCAGCCTCTTTACCTCGTTTTTTTTTTTTTTTGGTTTTTCGAGACAAGGTTTCTCTGTGGTTTTGGGTTTTGGAGCCTGTCCTGGAACTAGCTCTTGTAGACCAGGCTGGTCTCGAACTCACAGAGATCCGCCTGCCTCTGCCTCCCGAGTGCTGGGATTAAAGGCTTGCGCCACCACCACCCGGCTCCTTACCTCGTTTTTTTAAGGCAAGGTCTAGCTGGGTGGTGGTGAACACCTTTAATCCCAGCTCTTGGGAGGCAGAAGCAGGCAGACTTCTGTGAGTTCAAGGCTAGCCTGGTCTACAGAGAGAGTTCTAGGACAGCCAAGGCTACAGAGAAATCTTGTCTTGGAAAAAAATAAAAAGGAAGGCAAGGTCTCTCATTGACCAGAGCTCACCAGGTAGGCTAGGCTGGCTAGCCAGGCGGGGGCTCTAGGATCCAGTCGTCTCTGTCTGCCCAGCACTGTGCTCGCACGTGTGTGCCACCAGGCCTGGCTTTATCATGTGGGTTCTGAGGACCTAACTCTGGTCCCAATCCTTACAGGCAAGTCCTTTACCAGCTGAGCCAGAGGACATTGTCAGTATCCAAATTTCTCTGCCTCCCAGGATCACTGTGGATGGTACACTGTCAGTGTTACTGCACAGTAAACTCAGGCATATGGTGCGCACTCCCCCCATCCATCTAGCCTATTTGGTTTCTTTTTGAGTCTTTCCAAGAAAAAAGTAAGGACCAGCCAACTCTGGAGTTCCTGACTTGGCCATTAGCGCAGATGTTCTGACTGTGTGGCCCCGGGCTGGTCAGCACAGACAGTCAGGGTTGGTTTGGACCAGTTTCTGGGTAGACACGATATCCTGACTTTTCTCTTAACTACCTGTGACCAAGGGGAAGTAATGGGGGTGGTATGGGGGTGGTGGTTTTAGGAGTGACTCCCTCCCACCTGAGATTCATTGCCAGTCTCGAGAGGAGGGACACACATTGGTGGGCAGCTCCCAAGCACCTTTTCCATCTTCCCTAGTATGGGTTCAGCACGTGTCTGCAGGAGTCTGAGTGCGTATCAAGCTTGTTAATGGAGATCGTGACATCCACTGTCTTGTGGTTTACTCGGATGTGCTTTCTCTCCCAGAGACACTGGCCTCCTTGCCAGTACTCTCTCCTGGGGTACCTGCACACAGGTTGCTCTAGGGGACACCTAGTCCTCAGCCTGTCTTCACCCACTGTCTTAGTTATGTTGTGATGAAACAGCACAACCAAAGCAGCTTGGGGAGGAAAGGGTTTATTTGGCTACCACTTCCATCTCATTGTTCATCATCAAAGGAAGTCAGAACAGGAACTCAAACAGGGCAGGAATCTGGAGGCAGGAGCTGCTGTAGAGGCCATGGAGGGGTGCAGCTTACTGGCTTGCTCCTCATGACTTGCTCAACCTTCTCTTATAGAACATGAGACCATGAACCCAACACTGGGATGGACCCTCCATCAATTACTATTAAAGAACCCCATCAATTACTAATAAAGAAAATGCCTTAAAGGCTTGCCTACAACCCAGTCTTACGGAGGTATCTTCTCAGTTGAGGTTTGCTCCTTTCAGATGACTTTAGTTTGTGTCAGATTGGCATAAACTGCCCAGCCCACCTACTCCATTAGCATTTCTCTTGTGGGAAAACACTGGGACCAAGGCAAGTTAAGAAGAGACTTTACTTGGACTTGACAATAGTTCAGCATGGTGGGGAAGTGGCAGGCATGATGGTAGGCACGGTGGCCGAAGACAAGCTGAGAACGCACAACCTGAAGTGTAAGCAGGAAGCGGAGAGAGTGAATTGGGAATGGCATGAGGCTCTGAAACCCCAAAGACCACCTCCAACAACATACTTCCTCCACAAAGACATACCTCCTAGATATTCCCAAACAGTGCCACCAACTGGGGACCAAGTGTTCAAATGCCAGAGCATATGGGGTACATCTCATTTAAACTACCACACTGAAGTTGGGGCTGCTGGTGCTGGACCTGAAGTCAGCTGGGTGGCCCATGGTAGGAAGCCACAGAAGGTCAGACCTGGAAGGCTGGTTGGGGAGGCCTTTTAGGAGGGGGAAGGGGAAACTGTGTGCGCCTGTCCCTGCATGGGAAGCATTTGCTACCTTGGGGCAGGGGGTTGCTAAGACCAGTGCAGCTACCCAGGGGTTCTAGGAATAACTCTTGTTGGTTTGTTCCTTATTCTTATTTCTGTCACACCCCCTTCCTTCCTCTCCACTGTCCGTCCATCCACCCACTCAGCCCACATTGTCCGTGTATCCATCCTCATTTCCTTCCTCTTGTTCAGTCTTGGATGTCTTAGCCCTTGCTGGCCCAGCTCCCTGCTACAGCAGGACATCTTCGGGTTAAAGGACTCTTCCCCACTCTGCCCATAAGCCCGAAGGACCCTGGCACCGTATGTACCTCCCCCTGCCATGGGCAGGCTCTAGAGACAGGCCCATAAGCCCCAGCAGACACAGGCACATCCCAGGGTGCACTGCCTCTGCCCCCCAGCAGCAAGACCATGGGTGGATGAAGAGGGCCTTCTGGATTCTTGCCCCAAAATAGCCCACAGTGCTACTTCATTTCCTGACTAAGTGGCCAGCCCCAAACAGAACTCATCTTATCTGGTTTCATCTGGGAGAAGCCTGCCAGGCCGGCACCAGTGGGTCTTCTGGGAAATCACCTATCCCAGCAAAATTTCACGCTAGGATGCAAGACCCAGCTGCAGGATGTGACAGATTTGGAGATGCATGGGCCTCACTGCATCCTCAGCAACCCCTAGGCCCAATCAAGGGCAGCTGCTGGTGACCTGCTTTGTTTTGTTTTTCTAGTTTCATTTTTAAATCACAAGCCACCTTGTTAGGTAGGGCCCAAGCGAAGCCCCTTATCCTTTCGCCCCACCCGAGACTTTCTTGAGGGGTTTCCTCCCCTCCATGTTTTGCTGGTTCCCATTCTGGGAATCAGTGGCTGGGCCTAGCAGTGGTCTAGATAGGAACCCAGTCTACAGGGGGCTGGCTAGGGCCAGAGGAGGTGTGAGGTGCTGCAAGCTCACCCAGAGCTCCCGCACTCACTGCCAGAATGGATTCATGCATTGCAGCCCTTACTACAGTCTAGGCCAAAGCTTCAGCTTGCAGCAGAAGCAATAGAGGCAACCTCCACAGGGGGTCCTGGCCTGCCAGGCTGCCCAGGCTCTGACCCTCACCTAGATATCCACCCAAAGAGGGTGGAGCCCTACCCACCATGAAATGTTGGGAAAAATAATGAATAAGAAAATGGGATGCTCTCGGATGCCAAGAGGTGCAGTTAACCTAGGAGGAAGTTAACTTTGATGAGGAAATCCCTTAGTGCTCCTGAAACTATGCTTGGAATGGCTAATGAGCCCTGGGGGGCGGGGAGGGGGGGCGCTTGGAGGAAGTGCTCTGGAGAGGATGCCCTCCCGGCCAGGTTTCCCTTGTATATTGGGCTTATCTGCAGGAAACGGCTCCAGAGACAGAATCCGCTGAGCAGGCCCATGACTCATGCCTGCTCACAGGCCAGCCGCAGCCTCCATGATGGGGACACAGTAGCATCTCCACGGGACAAGCTTCTCGGGGCAGGGGCCACAGCTCCCCCTCCCTGCCCTCAGGAGGGCAAGGAGAAAGTTCAGTGGGAGGGCTCCTGGGGCACTCACCTGTGAGGCCCTAACCCGGATGACTATGAACTGGGAGCTGAGTGTGTGTGTGATTTGCTCAGTGGTGGGGACGGGATTGCCAAGGTTCAAGGGCCAGTTGGTGCCTCGTGTGGTCATTGGAAGCTTCCATATGCTCCGTCTGTTTTCCGGCAGGGGTATAGTCCACAGCCCCCAACACAGGAAGAAAGGATTATTTTTGGAGACCGGCATTTAGTACTAGCGCTTCCATCACCCGATGGCCTCCTGGCCTTCCCGGGTAGGAAGAGCCATCGGAAATGCCTGATTTCTGCTTCTGCTTCTGTTGGCAGGAGGGGCTAGGGATGGAGCCTTCCAGGCTGAGTAGCCAGCAGAAGAGATGGCATGGTTTGTCTAGCAGTCTTGAGATTGCCCGTGCCTCCCCTAAATTTCAGGGATGTTTTCTTCTCCAGCTGGTCATGATCCCGAGAATAGGCCAACATGCCCATCACCTTCTTGAGTGGGTCCCCTAACAGGCCCCACAGGTCATCATGGTTACCAAACCAGTGTCTCTTGAGATCTCAGTAATATTGGGGGCTCAGAGGTATGGTGTAGAGCTCAGCAAAGGATAGCAGGGGTTGGTTCATGCTTTCTTCTCCCAGTGGCAGCCCCTCTGGTTGCTGTCCTCCTGGGCACACTGGCCACCCAGAGCCCCTGGAACCCCTGTAGCTTCCCCCCTATGAAACTTCAGGGTCCACACTGCTTGCATTTGTGTGCTGGCTAGTGGGGAAGTTACTCCTGAGGCAGAGTCCTACACTAAGCACAGGTAAACCTTAAACTCTCCGTGATTCTCCTGCCTCTGCTTCAGTCTTCCCAATGATCCCATCATGCCTAACTCCAGATAAGATTTGTGTGTGTGGGGGGGGTGCGCCCACGCCCACGCCCACACACATTCTCATGGGGTCTAGAGGAGAATGGTCAATGTCCTCCTTCACTGCCTCACTGCATCGGGACCTTCCCAATTGACTAGGCTGACTGGTGATGAACCCGGGGATCCTCCTGTCTGCCCCCCCACCCCAGCTCTGGGATTATAAATGTGTGTTTCACCAATGCCGGGGATGAGGACGCAGGTCGGCATGCTTGAGTGTCAGGCACCACTGACCGAGCCATCTTCACAGCCGTAAGACTCATTTCGGCTTCATTTAAAATAAAATGTCGTCTCCATGGCATTCCCTGGTCTTCATGCAGCCCATCCCCAGCACACAGACCCCAGATGTCGGGAGGCGAGGCTAAAAGCCACAGGGCTGGGGAGGAGGGGGGTTTTCCACTTCCCCTCTTGGGTTCTCTCTATATTTAGAATTTCCACTTTTCACTTGCGAAGGTTTTCCTATCTCTGCAGCCCCAGCGCTCGCCTCCTGCCAGCCTCCTGCATCCAGAGTTCACCTCAGGCCCAATGGTGGCTCTCTCATTTTTTTCAAATTTGAACAGCGGCCTGTTTGTTCACAATTCTGTCTCTAGGATGCACCAAGTGTCCCAGGGCACAGCTTGTACTGAAGGCCCCATAGCCTACAAAGGTCGGGATCCTGAAGAGGTGGCAGGGTCCCAGACAGCTCTTTCCACCTCAGAGGGGATGCTGCCCCCCCCCCGTGTCACTGTCACACATATGGCTTGAGGCCTAGGAGGAGACCCTCCCACATATGCACGGGCTGCCCTGGGCTCTCAGAACTAACGCAGAGCTTCTGAGTCCAGCACTGAGCCAACTACACTCGGGTCTTGCTTCCTTTTCTCTTGGGCCTGCCTGGATTTGATTCTGTAAACATGTATAGAACACCTACTGTATACATGCCAGGTGTGAGCAAGAGGTGTGGAGGTCCAAATAGAAGGAGATTTTTGTGCTCAGTGTTTGTGCTATGGAGCGGGGAAGCCTACCTTAAGAGTCTAAATGAATAGAATTCTAAGGTTGTGTGGTCTCTGGATATGATGACACAAGGTGGCGACAGGAAGTCAGATGAAGTTGGGTGCAATTCTATAAAGGTGGTTGGGAGATGCCTAGGCAGTTGACGAAGATCTGAACAGCAGGAGCAAAGGGGGTCCCTGGAGATTCCCCTCTTTGGGTCATCCAATTGAGGCCTGAGGGGTGGCCTGTTTTCTACTTGTTTTAGTCAAGAGTTCTCTGAGGGAATAACTAGCATCATGAAAATATATCATGAAGGGGCTTTATTGGGTTATCTCACACCGCAGAGGCTGGGGTGTGCAAAGTTGAGCTCTGTTTGCTGAGGAGGCTGAGAGCCACGAGGCCACTGTCATGATAGTCCTGGTCTGACTCCATGAGACCAGAGGCTCCACACTGAAGGCTGACAAGTTTGGGTTCTGACGACAGTGAAGGATGTGGTGGCAGCGGCAGCAGCAGAGTTGATGTATTTGCCAGCAATGGACAAATGCAGGCAGATGACAAGCCTGCTTTCCCCTCGGGCTTGAGATCTGGGTTGTTCCTGGAAGGTGGCTCCCACTCAAGGAGGAGCCTGGGTTTACTTCTGGAGATGTCCTCCAGGCCTGTCTCTTCATCGGTCCCAGATCACTCATCATACATTCTGCTCCCATTCGTCTTGGTTCTTAACTCCCCGCTCAGCCTCCTCTGCCTGGCAGTGCTGCCCAGTTCATACCTACTTGGATGGCGGGTTTATCATCTGCAGCAGTTCCCACAGAGCCTCAAAACTCAGGGTGCTGGAAAACCCTCTGCAAACTGGATCCCGGCATGACCCACCCTGGCCTGAAGGACCTCATCCTTGCTCCATCAATGAGTGGAGGGAACAATCTCACAGGCTGTGCTAGAAGCAGAGCTGGGGACGGTGACTCTGCTCCTGAACAACCTGTAATCCCTGGCTGCTTTTCACAGGTTACCATCTCTGTGTGTGTGCACGTGTGTGTGTGTGTGTGTGTGTGTGTGTGTGTGTGTGTGTGTGTGTGTGGTGGAGGGAGGACGGTCGCAAAGGGCTGGCAGCAGAGGGGTGGCCCTGTTTTCTGCTCTCTGGACAGATGGCAGCATGCAAGACTTGCTCGTTCCCCTTAAAATAGCATTTGGCCACATGATTTGCTTGGCCCATGCAATGGGATGGAAGGGATGAGGGTGGCCACAATTAGAAGTTTTGGGAACATGCTTGCCAGTCTGGTTTTTAGGGCAGTGGAAAGACTGTGGGGGTCCCTGCAAGCTCTACTATCCACAGAGAAATGCACCTCAAGAGGCAAGAAGGAAACTCAGCTAGCTGGGCTGGTTCAAACTTCTGGAGTCTGACACTAGGCAGTTTATTTTAGACATATTTAAGTATGTAGGCCTGGACGTACAGACAGCAAAGTCACCAGGCTGTTAACAACATCCACTTACAGCTTTCTGGGTGCAAAACAGGTTATATATCTCCTTTGTTGAAGAGACAAGTCTGAGTGCTAAACATTCCTGGTTTCCCCAGTGCTTAGCTGTGAGCACAAAGACTTCATGCCCTCTACAAAGTATAGTGAGCCGGCATGGTCCATTTATCATCCAGAGGCCCTGGAGTATGCGTTCTGCTGAACCCAACTCTTTGTTTCATACATTGTGAAGATGGAAATGGTCTTTGCAGAGTGTTTGGCAAACACCAGAGCAGGGACAAAATGTGGGCGCTCACTGCCTACTTTTATTAATGAAGTGTGTGTGTGTGTGTGTGTGTGTGTGTGTGTGTCCCAGAGGTCAGCTGTAGATGAAAGTTTCTGTCCCACCAGCAGCTCGCAAATAAACACACTGAGGCATATATTAATTACAAATGTGCAGCCAGTAGCTCAGGCTTATTACTAGTTAACTCTTACATTTTAAATTAACCCATATTTCTTATCTATGTTTTTTCCACATGGCTTGGTACCTTTTCTCAGTACGGCATGCCCATCTTGCTTCTCTCTGCATCTGCTCACTACTCCAGACTCTGCCCTCCTTCTTCTCAGCATTTTCCTAGTCAGGCTTTCTCACCCAATCTCTTCCTGCTCAGCTATAGGCCAGTCAGTTCGTTATTAGCCAAGGGGAGTGCTATATTCAGAGTGCACAGAAGATTATTCCCCAGCAGTCAGCCTTGGCTGCGGCTCCTCAGGTGTCACCCTTGCTTATTTATTTCTTTTCAGATTATTTTTTTTCTTTTTCTTATTATATGGCTTTGGGTGTTTTACCTGCACATACGTCTGTGCATTCAGTGACCAGAGGCCCAATGAGGGTGTTGGATCCCCCGGAACTGGAGTTACAGACAGCTGTGAGTCGCCATGTGGTGGCTGGGAACTGAATGAGGTCCTCTTTACTCTCCACTGCTGAGCCACCTCTCTGGCCCCTCATGCTTCTTTTTCTCCTCATGGATTCTGGAGTTAAGACGCATCTCATGCTTGCCAGGCAAGCAAGTTACCTACTTTGCTGTCTCCTCAACCCACAGATGGGATCTTATCAGAACACGACCCTGTCCCTTCTGTACTCTCTGAAGCCATTTATTTCCAAGTTGAGAACTTGAAACATACCGAAAATCTATTCATTATCCGGCTTTTAATGAGGAAGGTTGGCCACCTGTACTCTAAGCCACTGTGACCTGGGGAAGGATGCCTGTTACTGCAGTGTGACCTGTGTGCACTGACTGATGCATTTCAGACCATGCCCCAATGTCTGTGGCATATGTTCCCGTGTGTGACAACATGCTCTATCAGTGTGATGTGGAATGCTTTATTACCACAAACCCACTGGCTGATTCTGAACCTCCATTAGACCCTTTATTGGACAGGGACAGGCAGGTCCAAGGAGGTAAGGGACAGTCTGCAAGTGACTTGGCGCTTACCCATGTTTCTGAGACACAAGAAAATGTGTCAGTCTATTCTAAGGTTTCTCTGCACTCTGAAGCCAGGGTGCCCAGTCTGGGACCCCACAGGCATGTCTACCCCCAACGCCTTCTGTTTGAGAAAAAGACGAACAGAGGCTGCTTCGGCCCAGGGTTGAAGAGAGAAGTGGGATCCTGACTTCCCCACCAAAACCCTCAAGGTTTTTGGCTTCCCTTTGTGTTCGGGCAGTGCTCATCTTCTAGACTCACACCTTCTGTGATGAGATGAGCCTGGGGTGTGTGGCCATCATCCTGTTCAACTGGGGGTACTGGTTTCCTCACCCTTCTGTGTGTGCACCCATCTCTGCATGGGTGCTGTAGAGCAGGGATGGCTATGCCCTTCTCTGTCCACGACCACATGAAGGAGGAACAGGGAGCACTGCCTGGGGAGGGGCTTTGGTTACTTGGAGAGCTCACTGTGTAGCTGGCCTCCTCCAACCACAGACTTTGTGGGACTTTCTTTCTTTCTTTCTTTCTTTCTTTCTTTCTTTCTTTCTTTCTTTCTTTCTTTCTTTCTTTCTTTCTTTTGATAGTGTCTTGGATAACCAAGGCTGGCCTTAAATGCTTGATCCTCCTGCCTCCATGTCTCCAGTGCTAGGATTACAGACATGCATCGCTACTCTGGGTTTATGCGGTGACGGAAATCAAGCCCAGGGCTTCATAAACACTAAACAAACACTCTACCAGCTCAGCTACATCCCAACCCTTGTTATTTTTTGAATTAAGCTCTTAGGCTTACTCAACATACTTGGAAGCAGTGGAGTCTCCTTCACGGCCCAAGAGGCAGTGGCGAAACACTTGCGATGAGGAAATCTTTCCATTGAGAAAAAGTCCTCAGTGGCTCCAGTGAGCTGTGTGATAGTGGTGCATGAGGAGGACCTGGGGCTTTTGAGACCACGGCTCCTGCTGCTTCCGTCACACCCGGAGCGTGGCAAGGGACAGGAGCCTCTCCCTGGCACCGGGTCATTGCCAACTGCGCCACCACACAGAAATGGATTGAGCTGGGGACCCCGAGGGGCTCTGGTGGGCCGTTTCATTCAGGTAGACAGTCCCCAGTGTTCCAGGACCAGTTCTCATAGTCAGTTTCCAGAACACTGAGGGGAGAGGACAAGGTGAGGAGTCACCTGGCATCTCCCTGGTTCTCACTGCAAAGCCCTACAGGGCCACTCTGCAAACTGGACATGGCCCTACACAGTGTCCCAGAGCAGAGGAGGGTGTACTCTGCAGGGAGGGGAGGCCAGCCTTTCACCCGCTTTCCCCCTTCCTGATAGCGAGCTGTGGGATTATGGGCCCCCAGCAGCTCAGGGGCCGGAGAACAAGTACACAACCACTTCAGAAGCTGCCTGGGGGCATAGCTCTGTTGATTGCATGTTTGCTGCGCCTGCACGAAGCTCTGCGTTCTATCCCAGCACCGCATAAATCAGGCATGGTGTTGCACACTTGGAATCTGTAAACCCAACACTGAGGAGGTGGAGGCAGGAAGATCAGAAATTGAAAGTTAGCCTCGGCTACGCAGTGAGTTTGAAGTAAGCCAGAGCTACATGAGACCTTGAGGTTTTTTTTGTTTGTTAGCATGTTTTTTTTTAAAATTGATTAGTTAACTAATTTAAAAAGAACCCATTCAAGCCACGCCTCCAGCAGCTCCCTCCCTCCCAGATGTCTTTTCTGAAGTTTAGATGGAACAGGGTGGGCCTGGGCACCAGCTTTACGCTCCCACTCGCCGTCCGCAGGGCCCCATCCTCAAAGGGAACTCAACACTACTAGGGAACTGAAAACACATGACTCCAATCAGGAGAAAAATGACTTCATGACCACAGCCCCTAAAGCAGACAGCTCTGCTGCCAGGGCCTGTCCAGGAAAACTTCCAGAAGGTCCTGCATATTCTGCAGCCTCTGGCTGGGGTCTCCCCTGAGAGGGAGTCGCCTTCACCAGGCCAGGACCGAAGGCCAGGTGGCCGATTGTGCGACCACAGGAATCCGCCACAACCAGCGCTTCCCTTACCAGAGTCTTGCAGCGCTTTCATGAATGGCCCGACTTCCTAGACAGCGGATTGGCTGAGCTGCCGGCCACGAGGTCCAATCAGCAGCGGCCGCAGCTTAGTCTCCGCGTGGGGCCCGAGCAGTTCTCCAACTGTGAATGGCGGAGAGCCCCTCCCCCAAGGAGGGGAGGAGGGGGAGGGGCTTTTATATTTATATTTATTTTTAAATTCCCGCACTGTTCGGAGATGTGGGACAATTACGTCCGTTGCAAGTCTTGGCTGCAGCTCTCGACAATAGCCGTGGTTTTGCCTGTGGCCTCCAGGATCGGCACTTAAGACCTTGTGTCTGGAAAAGCGCTTGCTGTTGGAACACAGTTGTCTGTGTTTCAGACTGGCTGCAGGTCCCAAGGATAGCTTCAGGCACTTTCACAGATTGTGTTGCAGGGTCCCAGACAATGTCTTAAGGATGATGCGTTTGCCTTGGCTCAGGATAGGGGCTCCTGAAGCCTCTCACTGTTGCAGGCACTATACAGAGACTTGGGGTCAAATTGTTTGGTTATTCCACCCGTCAGTCACTGGCTAGGTCCTTGCTTTCACTGACAGGCGTTGTGCATGGGGGCCTTGGGAGCTGGGGACCGGAGTCCAGACATTCTGGGCAGCCTGTGTTTGCTAATGAGTAGGGAAGCGGGCTCTGTTTGCTGATGTAAAGCAGACATCTATTTACAAATGCTACTGAGAGCCCCACCATCCCTGCTGCCTGTCACTTCTGATGCCTAGCATCTCTCCCTGATGTTGGGTCCTAGCTGACTTCACCACACCCAGATGTTGGATGAGTTCTGGGCCCCTGAGATGCTCTCGTAAGCTGTTTGATCGGTGGACTTTGACAGTGCCTGGGACCAGTTCTCACACTCAGTTTTCAGGAAACTACAAAGCTACTCTACAAAAAAACTGGATATGGCCTCTTGCAAATGTCCCAGGGGAGAGGAGGGTCTCACTCTGCATGGAGGGTAGGCCAGCCTATCATCTTCCCCTTCCTGACAGCAGGCTGTGGGACTCTGGCCCCTCTTGGCTATGCTGTTGTCTGGAGCCCTGGATCCCGTGGCTCAGGGACTAGATGTCCGTGCAAACTGTGTGAGTAAAGTTGGAGAGAACCATCCTGGACAGAATCTAGACTCCAAGTGTGACAGGGAGAAAAGCTGTCTTGCGGGGTGGGCTAAGGTCAGGTTGGGAAAGACCTTGAATGCCAAAGTGAGGCCCCTGGGAGTTATGGAAGGCTGGAGAGAAGATGGTACCCTGGAACATGTAGAATTGACTCCCTCTGGCAGGGAACCAGGGCTGAGGCTTATGGAACTTCTGTGTGAGAGCCAAATAAGTTGTTCCCTGTGATGCTGGGCCCTCTCCTGAGAGATTCCCAGGCAATCAACTCCCTGAAAAAGCGAGGAAACAGCTAGGCACAGTGGTTCACACCTTTAATCCCTGCACCTGAGAAGCAGGTAGATCCCTACAAGGCCATCCAGGTCTACAAGGATCCAGGTCATCCAGGGCTACACGGTAAGGTTTTACTCTTTTAAAACAATGAAGAAACTGACATTGAGAATGGGGTTCTACAATTTGGGGGCTACAAGCTTAGGATTGGCCCAGCTCTGCCTTGAGTTTGAAATGAAGGCATCTCCCGGAGATCCAAAGACCGAGGTAAGGATGCCCCTGGTAGCTCAGAGCCCCTCATCTTAACCCAGGTCTCTGGTAAAGACTTGTCTTAAAACAAGATCTACAGGGAGGTATGGGGTTCTGACTTCAGAGTTGGAGGTGATAGAGACAGGGGAATGGACTGTAGGTGTCAGTGGAGCTTTTTGTCACATCCACCTGTTCCCAAATAACCACTCTGAGGCTTATATTAATTATAAATGCTCAGCTGATAGCTCTGGCTCATTAACTCTTTTTTTTTTTTATTTTCGAGACAGGGTTTCTCCGTAGCTTTTGGTTCCTATCCTGGAACTAGCTCTTGTAGACCAGGCTGGCCTCGAACTCCCAGAGATCCGCCTGCCTCTGCCACTCGAGTGCTGGGATTAAAGGCATGCGCCACCACCGCCAGGCTACTAGCTAACTCTTACACTTAAATTGTCAACACTGGAGAGATGGCTCAGAGGTGAAGAGCACTGACTATTCTTCCAGAGGTCCTGAGTTCAATTCCCAGCAACCACATGGTGGCTCAGAGTTAGCAGGCTTTGACAAATACTTTGCTCAGTGAGGGGACAGGTAAACAGATCCATGCTGCCACTTTCACAGCCTGAGGAGTTCCTCTACATTTTTAGGGACTTTGACTAAAGCCTGACCAGGATTCAACATTGAGAAGAATTTCAGGACCAGCCAGTTTATGAAGCAAGCAGGGGATTTTGTTAAACAAGCACCAGGGTTAGGAGAGAGAGAGGCACTTAGAAGACAGTAGGATACACCCAAGTGGGGTGTGGGCTTCTCACCAGCAGCGGGGATGAGGGGATATGGGGCTGGGGGAGTAAAAGGCACACACATATGGAGACATGCTTCCCCATGTAGTGGTGATAGTGACATTAGTGAATGCTCTTAGTATTAACCCAACACTCCCTTTTGGTGACTTAAGTCTCAAAAAGTTGCTAATGACCCCCCTTTTGATAAGGGAGATTCTAAGGTGGCTCTGGAGAAGCTTCAGATGGCTTAACCCTGATGAGGTGAATCTGGAAGCCCTTCCAGAAACGGGAGCTTAGGACACATCCCTCCCTGCCAATGGGGTATCTCAGAGATTCCCAGAAAATGGAGGTTCACAGCTGGGAGGGAGCAGTGGGTTGTTCTGACTTCTTGCTGGTTAAGAGGTTTCAGTTAGACCCCAGAATAAGTCCCCCTTTCCCTCTTGTGTCCCCACAGTTTTTCATGCCTATCTGTCCTGCCTCATGTCCCCAGTGCCCTCCTGGACTCACTCTCCCTGCTACCCAGCCCTCTGCCTCTTCCTCACTCACCAGTCCATTTCCCCATTTTGTTCACTGGGCTGTCAGCCTCCTCGGGGCTGGCTCTGTCCCTTGTCTCTGTCCACCCCCTGCTCTGTGATTCCCAGAGTGTCTGCCTGCTCAGTCACTGTGCTGTGCCGAGAGGGAAGACGCGTGACACAATTTGCAGGCATAGAGAACCAGACACAATCTTCCTGGCTTTTCCCAGCCCTGAGTGAGGTTCCACCACTCAGTGACATGGGGTCATAGGTCAGCAGGTATGTCCTCGTCATTAAGATAGCTAGCTGGGTGGTGGTGGCGGCGCATGGCTTTAATCCCAGTACTTGGGAGGCAGAGACAGGTGGATCTCTGTGAGTTCAAGGCCAGCATGGTCTACAAGAGCTAGTTCCAGAACAGGCTCCAAAGGTAAAGAGAAACCCTGTCTCGAAAAACAAAAAACCAAACAACAACAACAAAAAAGTCGCAGCTGGATTTAGCTCCAGAGCTCCTATGCTATGCAGGATGTTCTGTGGCCCAGGGTGCAGGCCTGGAATAGGGTGCATGTCGAAAGAGGTCCATCTGAGACCTAGATCCGCAGTGCTGCTTCTGGGCCCTCCCTGAAATCCCTGCCTGGACCTCTGTCTCCAGCGGTGGGCTGTGTTTTGAAGTTTTCACTCAGAGTTTCTTTTTCTCCGAGGCCTCAGGTTTCACCTCTTGCTGGGAGGAACCTTTGAATTTATGAGCTAATGGCCTCCAGGAGGCTAGAGGTGGGTCTCCCACCCTGCTCTCGCAAGCCGAGGAATTCCAGCTTGATCCTCTGTTCTGAGTTTTGAAAGTTCAAAATGGTAGGACGAGTCCAAAGGGTCCTGTGAGCAGTGAACAGGGCCAGGAAGGCACTGTCTCTGAGGGCGCAGGGAGACAAGGGCTCCCCAAGACCCTGCCCTTCTCACCTAACTTTAGTTTTGGGAATGTAGAGAAAGATCTTGGGACCATCAGGGTACTCAGGAAGTGGAGTCAAGCTTTGGATTCCATTATCCATTGGCACAGTAGAGGGTGGCCCTTCATTTTCCCAGCAGCCTGCGCTGTGGTCAGACTCCAGCTCTCCTAAAGTTCCAACACAGTCCCTGCCCTCTCCTGAGCTCTTCCGGCTCTCATGTGTCCACAGACCTGTGGGTCTCCTCCACCCAGAAGTACACCACCACCTTCACCCACCTGCACCTCTTCCCCTCCCCATCCCTCTCCGGCCACATGGCTCCCGAGAAGGCCTCCCTCATGTGGCCAGCAGACCCTGCTTTACTCACAGGAGAGCCCGTGACGGGGCGGGGAGGGGGGGGGTCCCACCGGGCTCCCAGGGTTTGCTCTCTTTTGTGACTCCCTGAACCCTTCTTCCCCCAGCCTATGGGCCCCTTCTTCAGGCCTCAGGGTTTAGAGGATGCTGGGAGCATCTGAAACACTAGGCTCCAGGGTTCTCAGGCTCATGGAACTTGGGGGCTCCTCGGTTCCCTCTCTTCTTTCTCCACCCTTCTGCCTGGGTGACTTCATCGGTTCCCATGGATTGAAAAACCTTGACTTGGTGAACTCCAAATTTGTCTCCAGCCTTGATCTCCCCTCTGACCTCTGGACCCAAATATCCGGCTGTCCCCTTGACAGCTCCCTGTGGGGTCTCCCAGATCATGACTGATCTTGGATTTCAGGAACTTTGTCCCCAGGCTTTTCCCAGCACCCTCATCTCAGGAGATCCACACCACATCACTACACGTAGCAGCTTCCCCATCTCCTCCCTCCTGGCCCATGTCCACCCTCAGGAACCCTCTTACGGACGATCCCACCCCATGGAGGCCTAGGGCAGGGCCTACTATGTAGCATAGAGAGTAGACAGGGTTGTCTCTGTTAAGCTCTCCTACTGTGAAGACCCTCACGAACATGTCAGGGACATGCGGGGAAACCGCTTTTTAGCTTAGGAAGGAGCTCGGTTCCATAGAAGCTGGGCCACTGTTCTCCTGGGGGCTGCTGAGCAATGGCAGGGATCCCTCTGGGGACCACTGTCCAATGAGGTCATACAGACAGAAAGCAGAGACTTCTGATAGATGTATTATGTTCCCAGCCACTGGGGGTGGGGACTGCTGACCCCCACCACTCCCAGTAGTGCAAGCTCTGCAGACAAGTTCCCAGACTGCAACAGACCTCCTTTCCCATGCAAGCCCTGGCTCTGGCGTTTGCAGTGTGGGAGATAAACTTGAAGCTGCAGTGCCGGGGAGAGGAAGGGGAGCTGAGCCGGTCCCAGATGATGTGACATCAGCCTTGGGCAGCCATCTTTGTGGAGTACTTAGTGAGCAAATCCTGCAGGCTGAACTCCCAGCCTGCAGGTTACAGAGCTTGGAACAAAACCTATAGCACAGAAGCCTGTGGAGAAAGAGAGTAGCCAGACCTCCGAGTGAAGGTCCTATCATGCTTGTGTACCCCACCAAGGGTGACAGAGTGTGAGGCGGTCACTGCCCTGCAGCTGGCCACAGGGTCCAAACCATCAGCCCTATTCCCTTATGTCCTCCCGCCCTGCATCTGCTCATCATCCGTCCGTTCGTTTAGTCGTCCTCACGTTCACGTGTTCATTTAATCATCCCCCCCTTATTCATCCAGCCTTTCAGTTGCGTGTTCATCCAGTCACGCGTGTGCTCACTTGTGTACTTCTTTGCTTGTACTTGCTCACTCACACATTCGTATACTAGCTCATTGGCTTAGTCACTGTTCTCTTGCTCTGAAGAGACACCATGACCAAGGCAACTCCTAGAAAAGAAAGCATTTTATCGGGGGCTTACTTACAGTTTAGAGGTTAGTTCATTGTCATCATGGTGGGGAGGTGCATAGAATGGAGCTGGAGAAGTAGCTGAGAGTTCTATATCCTGATCCACAACAGGAGAGAGAGAGAGAGACAGAGAGAGAGAGAGAGACAGAGAGAGAGAGAGAGACAGAGAGAGAGAGAGAGACAGAGACAGAGAGAGACAGAGAGAGAGAGACAGAGAGACAGAGACAGAGACAGACAGAGAGACAGACAGAGAGACAGACAGAGAGAGAGACTAACTGGGTCTGGCAAGGGCTTTTAAACCTCAAAAGACCACCCCCAGTGACACACTTCCGAATCCTAATTCTTTCAAAAGTGCCACTCCCTGATGGCGAGGCATTCAAAGGCCTGGTCCTGTGGGGGCCATTCTTATTCAAACTGCTGCACTCACTCTCTGCTCAGTCATTCTTGGCCTGTTTATCTATCTGCGCATCCATCCCCTCATCTCTCCACCTGCACATTGCACTTCTGTCCTTCACTCTTCACTGGGGTTTCATCTGCTGAGCCCCTGCCACACCCTAGCTTTGTATTTGGTGCCGAGAATGGGAATGGAGCAAAGAATGAAAGAAGCGTTTGTACCTTTAAAGGTGACGTTATGGCAGGGAGAACGGCCCACCATTTAGGGCAGTCAGACATGTACAGTGATGGGCATGATCAAGGGTTACCTAGAAGAGAAAGATGTTCTGGACAGTGGTGCGTGCCTTTGATCCCAGCACTGCAGAGGCAGAGGCAGAGGCAGGAGGATCTCTGTGAGTTTGAGGACAGCCTGGTCAATCTGCAGAGAGAAACCCCATCTTGAAAAACCAACCCCCCCAAAAATGATAGAAGAGAAAGATGGACTTTACACATATATAGATGTATACATGTAGGTATGTATAGGTATCAAATGTTTATGCATGCGTGTGTGCATGTGTTTGCTTTTGTGAGTGAGTATACTCAAGTGTATGTTTGTGTACATGAGGAAGCGTGTATAGATGTGTGCATGAGTGTGTGTCTTGGTCTATTCTGTGTTGCTATAACCTGGAAAGTGAATAATTAAAAGAAAAGAATCTGCCGGGCAGTGGTGGCGCACGCCTTTAATCCCAGCACTCGGGAGGCAGAGGCAGTCGGATCTCTGTGAGTTCGAGGCCAGCCTGGTCTAGAAAGAGCTAGTGACAGGACAGGAACCAAAAGCTACAGAGAAACCCTGTCTCGAAAAATCAAAAAAAAAAAAAAAAAAAAAAGAAAGAAAGAAAATAATCTAAGCATAGTGGTGCATGCTTAAAATCCCAGTATTAGGGAGGCTAAAGCAGGAAGCTTGTGAGTCCCAGGTCATCCTGGGCAATACAGTGAGTTCTAGGCTAGCCCAGGCTACACAGTGTTCCTATCTCAAACAAACAAGCAAAGTTTATTTAACTCATGTTCTCAGAGGTAGAAATCCATCTGTTCGGCTTCATGACACATGGCAGAGATGCAGCCAGGACAGGGCCACACACAGGAGATGGCACACACATGGGGTAACCTTGTAGTGACTAACTCTTGCTAGAGCTAACCTGCTTTCCATGAGGACTGCATTAATCTCTTCACACGGTTCCCTCTTCTTAAAGGCCTCCTTGCCTCCATCAGCACCAGGCTGAGCATGAAGCTTCTAGTGCATGGACACAAAGGTACATTTGAAATGTAGCCACTCCACGACAGTGTGTGTGTGCATGTGTGCGCGTGCATGCAGAACGCATATAGACACAAAAGACAGATTTGAAATTTCACACACACACACACACTCCCTTTCCCAGGTGGAGGGTAGGGAGAAAGAAGTGTTCAAATTTTAAGACAAAGGGAGACACATGAGGCCTTCCCTGGGCTGGCCTGGCTAATCCCAACTCTTTACACATGTGTCCCCAGCCAACCTCTTTTATTTTTTTTTAAGCAGTTTGATGTAGCATGAATAATAAAAACCCAGAGACAGATATTGGTGTTCAGCCTGAAAACCAGAAAAGCTAAGCAGCCAAGCCACTAGAGAAGTTTGACCTCTTCCAAGACCGGGCAACCGCAGATGATGCAGCCCAGTCTTTCCTCCTGTTCCCTCTAGTGATGGGACTAAAGGTGTGTGACTGTGTAGTACTGGGATTCAAGGTGTATCAGCTATGGGCAAGAGCCATGTGACAATTCCAAGAAAACTCCCAGGATAAGGTCCAGGGGCCAGTGTAGAGGCTGGGAGGTGCCAGGACCCCGATACTGGTCACTAGCGGAGTAACTGGTAGAAGTCCTGATGGGAAGACCCAGGGACTCAGTTAGTTGGATGAGCAAGAAGGACCTACACTGCATTGGGGCCAAGACTGGGGCCCGTCTCTGGGACAGCCTGGATGCTAGGTGTGGCCAGCAGGGTCAGGGGTTATGTTTGAGTGCGCGGGGGGGGGGGGCAGGACAGAACTGCTAGCCACACTTTGCCAAACTGGCGTGGGCGGGCGGTGCTTTGGATAGTCCTGGAACATAATAACAAGCCCTGATCACTCATCGGAGCAGTCACGCAGTGGCAGTAGGCACAGAGAGGCACGTGGTAAGGTTCCCAAGGCTGAATGGAGTCTGGGGAGTAGAACAGATGCCTGATCCAAAGACATGAATAGATGTGGGGGGTAGTGGGGGTGGGGAGGCTGACAGCTTGTGGCTCCTTGACTGGTGGCTAGTTCTGCACTGATTGGTTTAGGCTCTGCATTTAAGACAGGATATCTCTTGATTGTTTGAACATCTTCATTTCATGGGCAACTTCAGTCAGCCTCAGAGGTCCCCAAGGGTGTCTGTGTGACTCCAATTTGCCACATTCTGAGTTCCTGGGGCAGCGATCCCACAAGATCCACTTGGGAGCCCCATTAATAGAGCAAGTAGGAGCCACAGTGTACTGGCTGGAAGGCGAATTGGTGTCACCGAGGAGAGAGAGTAGCATGATTAATAAAAACCTCGAGACAGATATTGGGGTTCAACCTGAATGTCAGAAAAGCAAAACAGCCAGCCACTGGTTCTTACTTCTACCTCAGTCCGAAACGATGATTCTGCCTCCAGGAATCTCAGAATGAGACTGAGCCTGAGAGCTGTCTCCTCCCATTTTATCTTCCTCTCTATGCTGGGCTTAAAGGTGTGCACATCTACCGCCTGGTTTCTATGGCAAACTAGTGTGGCCACTGGGATTAAAGGTGTGTGCCGCCACTGCCTGCTCTGTAAGGCTGACCAACAGGGCTCTTTTACTCTCTGATCTTCAGGCAGGCTTTATTTATTAAAATACAAATGAAACATCACTACAAGTGAGTATGTCAGTGAGTTTAACTGCCCCTTCAACACAAGCTGCTTTCCTGAAAAATCTGCTTCTGGTTCAAGAAACCCCTTGTGTTTTGTTTTCCTTTTATTTTCTTAATTAATTTTTAATTTCTTGTTATACGTGTGTGTGTGTGTACATGTTTGTACATGCACAAGCATGCAAATGTGAGCGCAGGCCAGAGGTCAGCATGGGGTGGTTTTCTCTATTGCTCTCTACCTTGTTTTCTGAGACAGGGTCTCCCTCTGAACCTGGAGGTCCCTGTCAGCTAGACTGGCTGGCCAGGAGCCCCAGGGACCTGCCTGTCTGCCTCCAGTGATGCAGTCCCACCCCACTTTGTCTCTTGCGTGGGTTCCAGGGATCCACATTCAGGTTGTAAGGCTTGCATAGCAGGTCCTTCACCCATTGAGCTGTCCTGTGGCCCGGTGTTGACTTTCTACTACTGCAGAATGACGCACTTGGCAGCTGGGCTGCCCAACCCTGCAGGTCCCCAGGCAGAGTGTTGAACTTGCAAGGTTTCTTCTGAGCCCGGGAGCCATGTCCAGGTGACACATCACCAGCAAGCCATTACCATGTAGACTGTTGCCATGCTTCACTTGTGAGCTACCATTATGGGAGGCAGCCACACACATTTTTGAGCAGATGTAACCTTTTGTGAAATATGGCCCTGAGCTGGCTGTATCTGCATGGAGCCTGGCCTCCCCTGTGGAGTAAAGGCGGCAGGACATAGCTCAGGTAGCTGCATCTTCTGTCTAAGAAAGCTGCAGTCCAGGCTCGGATGGAGCCAGGTTCATCCTTGGTGTGGAGTGGAGATCTCTTTGCAGCCTCAGGACTCACTCTGACCTCCGAGTGTGCACCGTCGCACCAGCCTTCCGCCAGGCTCTCGTACCTGATCCACATTTGTGTAGTTCACCCATCCAATCATACAGCCCCACCGTATCCAGACACCTGAAGGAGACGACACACGGGAGAGTCGCAGGGGTTGGGGTTCTAGGAGTCACCTTAGACTGTCACAAACCTTGTTTTCCTGGGCTGGGGCCTGAGTCTGCCCCTTGGGTAAAGAGTTAGGCTTATGGGGTAAGTGACTGGGCAGGAGTGGAGAAGGGAAGATTTTCAGCCAACCGTGGCCTTCTGAGAACCAGGGCCCATGCCTGACTCCTTTCTGAAGAGTTGTCGTGGCAACCTATGCTTGGATACCAGTTATGCTTTCAAGGCCCACCTGTGTGAGGGGTGGTCTGTCTGTCCTCAGTGTCAGAGTCTGGGTAGAGCTGTAGTGAAGGGGGTTGGGTGTGATGGTTAGGGCTAATTGCTTAACTTGACCAAATCCAGAGTCACCTGGGAAGAAGTCTCTGAGAATATCTGAGTGAGCATCTTGTTTATATTAATGGAAAACTGCCCCATGTGAGTGGCACCATTCCCTAGACATTTATCATTGACTTTTAATGGACTGAGCTCTTTAAGTTTGTGTATGTGTCACCACTGTGTGCAGACTTGTCTCTGCATTCAAGTTTCCCATTGTCCCAAAGACACTGTCCATCCCAAGGATCCCCTTAACTGACTTACACGTGAAAATTACTCTGGGGCTTATGTTGGCAG
Source organism: Microtus ochrogaster (assembly GCF_000317375.1). Classification (NCBI taxonomy): domain Eukaryota; kingdom Metazoa; phylum Chordata; class Mammalia; order Rodentia; family Cricetidae; genus Microtus; species Microtus ochrogaster. The sequence continues at coordinate 37,653,280 of NC_022015.1, forward strand.
AATGCTTATCTAGCATGCACCAAGACCAGGTTCTATCCCCAGCATAATAATGATGATGATGATGATGATGATGATGATGATGATGATGATGATGATGATAAAATCTTTCTTCTGATAAATCAGAATCTGGAGGTCTGATTTAATTCATAGTTACCACTGCCAGCCAGAGAACCACCCACACCCGCTGGTTCTGGGTAGCCTGGTTGGCCTCCAGGAAGGGAGTGGCAAGTCAGATTTCATTGGGGCAAGGCCCAGGGATGCCTGGGTAGACTGGTATTCTCATTGCGTGGGACCCTGCAGTCCCATGGCAGAACCCAGGGTTGCGTGTTAGTTCTGGGAGGTCCTGACCCCTGGCCTGTGGCCTCAGGGTTATCAGTTGCTTTTCTTCTCTTCTCTGGATAACAGCTTTGCCATTGATCCTGTACTGGGTTTATTTTGCTGGAAAAGGGTCAAATTCCAGTGTTCGTGGGCCTGCATGTACCCCAGGACAGCTGGCCTGGCTGCTTCCCAGGGTTTGAGCTGGAAGAGGACCCTGGCCAGACCACGCGCAGCCTGACGCGGCCTTGCTCATTCCTATAGCAGGGCAGAGGTGATCTGTGCCTGTCTGAGGAAGCAGGTCCCTGTCAGCAGAATTTTGCAGCCCTTTTCCTTTGAAAGCCAAAAAGAAAGTCTCTCTTCATGTCCCCACACAAGGTTTCTCTCTGGTAACATCGTCATAGCTTCATGGTTGCAGAGCTGGGGAGGGGGCAGGGGCGGGTTGCAGGGGGCACTAAAGAATAATGGAGACGATCCAACTGGTCCAGTGTTGCTGTGCAAACATGAGGATCTGTGTTTGAGCCCCAGCATCCACGCAAAAGTGCTTGGTGGGGTGCATGCTTGTAACCTCAGCACTGGGGAAGCAGAGACAGGAAGATGCTTAGGGCTGACTGTCCACTCAGTCTCACCAGATCCAGGTTCAGGGAGAGATACTGACTTTGGTGGCCATTTGGTAAGTCACACATGTGTTCCTCAGGCATCACTACAATATTGCGAAGGCCATGTTCCTGTTCATCTGTCACCCTGAGGACACCTGAAGCCTGCACACTGCTCTAGGGAGGACACCCCACATCTCTGAGCAGGTGTGGAGGGCACAAGGCCAGGAACACTACTAATGGAGAAAGTGTCACTCTGGGGTGAACAGGCAGTCCTGACCCCTCACTTTCAATCTGTGGATGAGGTAATGGGGATCTTGTCTGTTCCCATCCATTAGGAGAAGTCAGGAGTCCCAGCAAGAGGCTCTTGGAGCAAAGATACTGCTTCTAGCTAGGGTGGCCAGCGTGACTCCGGTGTCTTTGGCTGTGCTGTGAGGGTGGCCCAACTTTTCCATGTCAGTGAGGGGGATAATGTGGCCACTGGGTACCTCTGGCTCACAAGCCAAGCGATGGCTTTTGCCAGTGCTCCTGCATGACTATACATGGGGCATGTTTATACACCTGTCGGGAAGCTCCACGGATGGAGGGCTATGTCTCAGTGTCCTTCAAAGCAGGGCCTTGTGTGGCTGCACAAGGCTGGCCCCTATCATGTTGGTCTCCTTTGTCCCTGTGACTCATTCAGGAAAGAACCACTTTGGGTGTGACAGTACCTGCCTGTGATCCCACAGGAGGTAGGAGGATCTCTGAGAGTTTGAGGCTAGCCTGGTCGATACATTAAGTTCCAGACCAGCCAAGGCTACATTCTGAGATGCTGGCCCAAACCTAGCTACCAGCCCTGGCTGCCAGTGTCCCTCCTGAGCACTGGGGTTGTGATAAGGACCAAAATAAGCTTCTTTCAGGTGGCAGCTCAATCTGCAGCAAAGACGAAAGCCGTAAGAACCAAGGTAGGCAGGGGAAGCCATTTGGCCTTAGGGGCCACACAGAGGCTGCCTCCCGTCTGTGGAGAAGCCTTCAGAACACTGGTAGGGGCATTGGGAGGAGACACACTCAGGCCAGGGTCAGGAAATTCACCTGTGATGGCAGTCATTTGACCAGCTGCAGCCTGCAGACAGGACAGGGCTGGGACTAGTGCAGAGCGCATGCTGACAACCTGGCCTGAGAAGGCCTGTGGTGCTGAGCTGCCTTTGGGATGTGTGCTGGCTGTGGGGCCAGTTGTCCCCTTTATGACCTGTGGTGTGTATGCCGCACAGCTCCTCCTCTTTGCACCTGCCTTGGCCACCGTGGACACACTAGCAGCCATCAAGCAATCCCCGAGAGCACAGCCTTCACAGCAGCCCTGCTGGGCCCCAGCACAATCTCCAGTTTGAAAGCAGATTGCCGGACTATGCCTGGCCAGGCCATGTTGCTGAGTCACAGCGAGACCTGACCACAGGACATGTTTGGAATTCCAGGACTGCCTCCACAGTGGCAAGCCTTCTTGCCCTGCGGCAGGTCCAGCCTTACCGGGTCCAGAATTCCAGCCTTGCAGGACAAGAAGTCCCTGGGGACAGGAAACTTGGGAATGGAGACCGGAGGCATGGACTGGAGGTCCCGGGCTGAGCACCCTTTGCTCTCCTCCTCAAGGACTGTAGTCAGTAGGGCACCCTGTGGTCCCCATCTGCACTAAGGAGAGAGGCAGGCATTAGTGGCAGATGCGTTCAGAGCACCAAGCCCTCACTACTTACTGAGGTGTGGATCTTCCTAAAGATGAAAATGTTTCAATGTCACAATTCATGTTCATGACTTAAGATTTTAAAACATGAAAGAGGACCTGAGAGATGGCTGAACAGGAGAGGGAGCCTTTTACCACACCTGCCTGTTTGAGCGTGTGTGTTGTGTATGTGTTTACTAGTGAGCACACATGTTCTTGTGTGTGTGGGCATTTGCATGGAGGTCAGAGGGCAATGCCAGGAGTCTCTACAAGGTGTTCTCCACTTTAATTTTTGAGACAGGGTCATTCACTGAATCTGTGACTCAGTGGATCTCAAGGATCCTTCAGTCTGTCCCCTAGCACTGGAATTACGGATATGCACCCCACACACAGCTTCTCCATGGATGCTGGCATCTGAACCTGGGGCCTCATGTCTCTTGACTCGGCCACATCCTCAACAACTCAAACAGTGAAAAGCAGAGAGGAGAGTCACTCTGTGCGGCCACCTTGGGAAGAGGGACAAAGAGATCCAGAGATTTACAAGTCTGTCCTCAGGATCCGGACATGAGGTTCAGGGTTAAACAGGGGGCAGGAGGTGTGCATAGCTAAGCAGTCCTGGTCAGGGTGTGGTCCTGCCCATCACTGACCCATCACTGTCAGCTCCAGGCTCTCCTGCAAGGCGGTCTGACAGGTTCTCAGAACTCTGAAGATCTCTCTGGGAGACAGGCTCCCCCTCTGACTGGTACCAGGCTTCAGCCTTTCCCTTCCCCAGCGTGAGACTCCTGGGAAAATTCCAGTGCCATGGGGTCCATTGTCTCAAAATTCTGATGACCAATGTGCAGGGCACCTGTGTCTCTCTCATCTCCCTCTAGAATCTTTCACTTCTGCCAGGATGGTGACACTAGGCCAGACTTGACATCTTCTGCTTCCTCCCACAGCAAGGCAAGAGGACACATGCTAACTGGGTGCTTGTACACCAGAGGAAACTGGTCCGCACACACAGACCATCTACCCGGCCTCAGACCCACAGCTTGGCAGGAAGTCAGTGTTCTTCAGGGAGGTAGCCAGGCGCAGAGCCGATTTCTCTCCACTGGGGAGTACGCAGAAGGCTCTGCTGGGGTCATGGGACCCATGACAGCTCACCTCCTAAGTCAAGCGCTGTTAGTGATGGCTAAGTGCTCAGGGTTCCAGATGGCAGGGAGGAAAGCCTGTGTTGTCAAGCAGCTCTTGGTGAAGTTGCGTCTGTGCACTCTCCCAGGGGTTGTGAAGCCGCACCCTGGTTGGATGGAGTCTCTAGGACCTTTGGAGATGGAGAACTGGATGGGCTCCAGAAATGGAGCCCTGGGATTCCATGGAAGGAATTATGTCTCGATCAGAACCTCTTTTGATTTTCAGTGTTGAGGATTGACCTTAGGGCTTCACGTGCTAAGCAAGTACCACACTGTGGAGCTACAAAGACAGGGCTGCTTTCAGTTGTCCAGGCTGGTGTTGAACTGGTGGTCTTCCAGCATCGGGAGGAGGTTCACAGAGGTCACACAGCAGACGAGAGAATGAGAGGCCAAGCTGGGGTAAGGCCTGCCTCCATGATGTTAGCAGTGGGTAGAGGAGGGCCTTGAATCTGGGCCCCTCCTCTGCTGCTAGTCTAGAAGTTTCTGCCTGGAGTCTAACATGGCTCTGCCATCTTCTGCTGCTGGTTCAGTACAAAGTCCTTCCAGGGCAGGTGAAGAGGAACACAGAATCCAGCCAGTGCTGCAGGTGTTCTTGAGATTGGGGGCAGCTATGGGAGTTGGGCAGGCAGGTACAGCAAGCACCTCCAACCCCAATGTAGGCATTGACCTCTGCCAGTGCAGCAGCGCCCCCAGTAAAGCTGTTCCAAGGAGGCCCAGGAAGGCACAAGACCCTTTGTCCCTTAGACAGCTCCTAAGGCCCCAGGCCCAGTCCAGGCATAGAAAGTGGAGCTTCCAAATGGAAGGAAGGCCCAAACCTCCTGCGTAAGGTCTGCAGATGCCGGGTCTGCCAGCAGCTATGCAGTTTATGTATATGATTTCTGGACTCATATAATGTTCTTAGGGTGGGGTAGGACACGGATTCTGTCATCATACTTCCTGTGAAAACAGGAAGTTTGGGGGTCAGTAGTAAGAGTGGGGGAAAGGAAGAGAGACTGCACTGGATGAGTTTAAGTTGGGGCAACCCCCAAGGTCCAGGCTAGAAGGAGTAGCCACCCCAAGACTCCAGAGTATAGGACTAGTCTGGGAACGGCTGTCTTTGCCTAGCCACCATCCCAGGCTCTGGTCCCTTGGCCTATTGGTCCCTGATTTCCCATGGATCCTGGGGAGATAGGTATGTCATCAGCTTAGAACTGAGTGACGTAGTCACAGTATACTCAAGGAGACTTGTTCACCTCCTATGGTCCTCAATTTCCCTTTTGTAACTGCTTTGAGGAGCAGTTAGAAGTGATTGTGGCCATGACTGTGTGAACCATGACCCTCTGCAGGCACTGCCTTCTCTCCAAGGACCCCTGCTCAAGTGACAGCCTTGGAAGTCATACCCTCAGTCACATTCCAAAGCCACCTCGAATCCTTGCCTGCTGGAGCTTTGTCAGGAAAAAGGGGGTGTTGGGAGCCTCTCCCTATGACTCCTGCCTGAAACTTAGGACCAGAGTGAGCAGGGCAGCAGCCCAGCTACCCCAGGACCCAAGGCTCACCTTCCTCAGCTCTTCCCTCAGTCCCTCTTTGCCCCCAGCTTCCTCCCTGCCCCCCTGCCCTCCACTTCCCTTCCTTTTGGGGTGAAAGGAGCAACTGCCTTTCTGTGTGCTTCTATTTCTGCACCTTCCGCTTCCTGCAGAAAGTTCTGGAATCCACAAGGCCAGCTGGCCCTGAGGGCAGGATGTGGGGGGCCTCAGATTTCCTTTTCTCCCGCAGCGTGCTGCACGGCTGTGTGTTTCGTGGAGGTAAACTTTCACTGGCATGTGCATCGATCGCCTGCTGTGTGCAGGCTGTGGGCTCTGAGGATGCACCACAGGACGGAGACAGACACCCACACAGTCTCTTGCAAGCAGCCTTCCAAGTAGGCTTTGCTCTGTCACAGCTTTCCAGGCAAAGGACAGATAGATTAGCAAGCTATGTAAAGGGAACAACCGAGGCAGGGCAGGTCCTCACAGACAGTGCTGCTGGACCCCGGGGCTCAGCTCGTGGAGTGCTCACCTAGCCACAGGTGAAGCTACCCCGGGTTCCATCTCCAGCACTGTGCAAACCGTGTATACTGTTGCATATATGTCTCCCAGCACTTAGAGGGTCGGGGCAGAGTTCAAAGTCTTCCTCAGCTACCTAGAGAAGTCAAGGGCAGCCTGGACTACATGAGACTCTCACAAAAGAAAAAAAAAGGAAGAAAAGAAAAGAAAAAGAAAAAAAGAAACTCATATAGATGGGACGCAGGACTCTTCCATTTTATACTCTCTTGAAAGTGTGAAGTGTGTATGAAGGAGACACAGAAAAGAGGGGGAGGGAGACATGGCCAGTGCGGCTGACGAAGTTTCTGGAAATCCCAATTGTTTTTGAGCCACTCGGCATTCCAGGGTTTGGGTGGGAATCATTGCAACACCTGCGGCCTCAGGGCCTAGGTAAGACAGTGCAGGTGTTGGGAGGGGACCCCTTTGTCATCATTGTGATTTGAAGGGTGGGGCTGGGCCTGCCTGGCCTCTGTCCCACACAGGGCAGTGCTGTGGTCCCTAAGAGCAGGTGCAGAGCCAGCCCAGTGAGCAGGAGCAACAGTCACCTCCGGGCTTGTGCAGGAGTCAGAGCTGGGGACCCCCCCTGGGGGAGGGGCCTGAATCTCTGTCTCTGCTGCCTGCCAGGCAGGAATCCACTCCTTTCCTTCCTTCTTCACCTGCTCCCTTGAAAGCAGCTCTGGTTGTTTTGTTGAATCTGAACTTCATTGAGTGATAATTTCCCTCCGTTTAAAGATTAACTTCTAAGGACTGGAAAGCTTGCGGTATAAGCATGGGGACCTGAATTCAGATCTCCAGAACCCAAGTAAAATGCCAGGTGTGGACGGGCCATTCTCAGTGTGAGCTCTGGAGTGAACACAGATCATCCTTCCGGAAGCCAGGAGCAGTCTGGGAACTCAGTGCCCACACGTCAGCAGCTTCCGGATCTTAGTGGTTTGTAGGAGCTTTTTGCATATGAAGGATACGTTTGTCCTTCCTAGTTTGTGATAGCTTCTCTGTGTCTTTGAAACATTTTTCTGTCATGGTAAAGAAGTGTGTGAGCCTATCTTAGACTTCTTTTCTTTATGGCTAGGATTTTTTCCCCTCTAAGCTGAAAGTTTCTTTTTTCGATATGTTTTCTTATATATTTCTTTATTTGTGGATCATGAATGCCAAGATTGGTGGCAGGCAACTTTATCCACTGAGCTAGCTCATCAACTCCAAAAATACCAATTAACTGTTTCTTCTCTGCAGTGGGGCCCAGCATCACTTGGCTTGGGCATGTAGACTGTCCCCATAGGGAGAAGTGGCAGTCGGTGGTCCCGGGGCCCATGTCTGTTCTCTGGTGACAAGCTAACTGGCCGTGAGAACATGAGGAGCAGGAAGGGCCTGTGGACTGCCCCTCTCTGGACTCAGCTGCAAGTGTTCTTACAGAACTGGGCAGAGGGGCCTTGTCCCACACCCGTTGGTGTCCAGATTCCTGTTCCCCTCGCGCCAAAGCATGAGAAGGTCATCCAACTGGTGGAAGCGGAAGGTCCTCTTTACACATAGGTTAGGGCTGAGGGCTCTGTCTATGGGAGGCTGGCAGGGAATCTGCATGGACACACACCTGGGACCTCTTTTGTGTCTGGAGATAGGTGAGTTGCAGGAAACACCTACTGCTAACATGGTTCCACATTCTGTGATTACATATATGTCTCTGTACGCTTCCATCCACTTAGAAATGGAGAGACTTGACGGTATGAATCAAGGAGAAATGGGTGTGTGGTATGAGCTCTGTCTCCAGGGAAGGAGGTCAGGCCAGCAGAAGACAGGGCCGGGGATGAGGACAGGTCTGCTCACACAGGGACTTTTGGAGGAGGGCTCTGGCTGAAGCAGCAGCCAAGGTTGGGGGCCATGTTCCAGTGCCTGTGGGGGCAGCTGTGGCCTTTCTTCCATACTGCAGGAGGGTAGGGAGCAACGCCACCCAGGAGGCAGGTGGCTGCAAGCCAGATGTCAGGGAGAGATGGACAGACCCCAGGACTGAGGCCGAAAGAACATGGCGCAGGACAGGCTGGGGGTAGGAGGGTGTCCGAGTCACGTCAGAGCCACACAATCAACCCAAAGGAAAAGTCCTAGGCTGACCACCTCGTGGTAAATCCTAACACTCGAGGAAGGATTCACACCAGGACTTTTTGGTTTCTTCCAGAACGCCTCCTTGTCCATTTGGTTAAGTTGCCACCTCTCTGACATCACAAGAAAAGTGAAGCACACACCAAAACCCTTATTGTCAGGCTGGGTGTTTAAGAAGCGGGAGAGACAGCTCAGTGAGTAAAGCTGCTTGCAGCCAGGACTGTGACCTGAGTTTAGTCCACAGAACCCGCACGATGGAGGAAGAGAACTGACTCCTTCCTGCAAGGTGTCCTCTGACCTTCACACCTGTGCCCCAGAACTTTCCACACACACACACACACACACACACACACACCACATACACACCCACATACATCACATACACACACATCACATTACATGCACACACATCAATAGACACACAAGCATCACATCGCACACACATCACAACCATACACACACATATATCCACACTTACACATACACACATCACATAACACACCACGTCTACACCCACCCACATCACATACACACACATCATACATACATATATCATACCACACACACTTCAGATCACATCATATAACACACATATCCATGCTTGTATATATAAATACACATCATATGCATACATATCACAGCCATATACATCACATCACATATACATACACACACCACACACACACATCATACCACACACATCACATCACATAACACACATCACATCTACACCCACCCACATCACATTACATGCACATACATCAACACACACACAGCACATCCATACACACACATCACATCACATAACACACACATATCCACACCTACACACATCACATGACACACACACCACACACACATACCACGTCATATATACATGCACATCACATCAATACATATAATATCATATACAACACACACATCTTACCACATATATACATCATATCATACAACATGTACACACACCATGTACACACACATCACATCACACACATCACATGATATATACACATCATATCACATATATATCATATCACACACATCGCATCACACATACAAATCACATTATATCACATACATGAACATCAGACACACATATCACATTACACAGCATCACATCATACACACATACACATAATGTTACATCACACACACACACACACACACATGCAGAGGAGACTGCCGGTTAGCTGTCTCTAATCTCCAGAATTATGAGCCAGTGGCTTCACAGCTCTAAACAGGAAAAGCACAGACCAGTGTGAAGAGGACGATGCCAGACCAGGGACAGCAGTGGCTCACAGCAGGGACACAGGCTGTGCTGAATCCAGGGCTCCACTACACCGGCAATGAAGTCAGGTCCTGTATACAGAGTATGGACACAGGTGAGGGTCCCAGAGCAATCAGAGGTGCCCAGGGACCATGCAGCAAGGGCCTGGTGAGGGAAGCTCACCTCCACCACCCAGAATGGTTCCCGTTAGAAGGCCTGCATGCCAGACAGTTCTGCCAGTACCTCCCGACAGCTCCCCGACCTCAACCCACCCATAGTTTCATCATCCAGCCCCACGCAGATCAGAGGTACCAAGGCACACACCTGTAAACACAGGCCCCACACAGATGCCCACAGTAGGCCCAGGTGCTCACATGTTCTCACATGTATTCACGACCCCACACAGGCACCCGAAAACATGCCTGCACGCACTTGCACACATGGTCATACACCCACATGCACACACACCGCCCAAAACAACCCGAGGCAGGGGCTATACCAGCCACGTGCCTTGATGCTAACCAAACTAACCAGTTGAGACTTGCTTAATTGCTGTTGGTGGGAGGAGTTAGCAGCAGCCAAGGATGCCTGCCAGCATGTGGGTGGTGCCCTCCAGCCCCTTGCTGCTTGGTAACCAAACCCAAGCCTGGCCTCAGGAATGCCGAGCAGAGGAGAGAAAAGGAAGAATGTCCACACCCTATAATTTAAACATGTCCTTGTGGCACACAGCCTGCTCGGCCTTGTCAGTGCCAGGCCTCCTGTGGGCACGTGAAAGGCTGCCGGCTGAGTGGCCGGTGGGCATGGCCGTCAGGCAGGGACACCCTGGCTTCCTAGCCCCGCTGCAGCCACACTCTGGCTTCCTCTCTGCTCTTTAGGTTTGACCTGCAGCTGGGCATTGCTGAGGCCGCAGGGTGGCATCCTCCTGCTCTCTCCTCATGCCCTGCAGCCCACTCAGGTCACCTGAGGACTCTGTTAGCTTACACCTACTGCCAGCCCCGAGGATGGCACATGCTCCTGTGACCTGCTGTGAGCTCAGGCTGCTTGTCCCTGGTCCCTGTGACTCCTCATCCTTGGATGACCTGAAGTGAAGTATCTGCCGTTTAGCAAGCCCACTGTTTCCCTCTTCCCCTCTGGTTTTTGCAATGTGATTTCTGCTCTCACTAGCCCTCACCCTCAACGTCTTGACCCCCAGGAGGCAGGGCGAGCCTATTGGGCTCTGTTGGCATCCTGAGTGGGGATTTGGGTGGGTGTCAGTTTCCTGGGGCAGCACATCACAAGTGGCAGGGCTTGGTGGATTTCCCAAAGCTACCTGACCCCCATCTGTCAGGCCACACTTTAACCAGAGTGTGTTCATGGATCACAGGGTAGGGCCCTGTCTTTGTTTGTGGTTAATCTATGAAAGGGCTCTAATTGTGAACATGTGCCACACCCTCCCTCAAAGTCCACACGTCCCCTAGTGGCCCATCTCTCACCATCAACACCCCTTCCCATGTGTTCTTGCATGAATCACACTATTGCCTACCGCAGGCCTTTGTACAACTGCCCCTTTAATTCTGTCCTCCGATGGGAAGTTGCCCTTGAGAGTTATGGCTTAGAGAGTCTTCCAGATCTGCATCTTCCATTCCCCCACAGTACTACCCACCTTTCCTGGACAGATCGCTTTCTAGTTTAGTTTAGTTTAGTTGTTTTTCCTAATTGCATTCTTTGCTAAACACTGGGTTCAGGTCTTTATCCTCTGCAGTTATACTGCTCCATGTTCCTACAGCTGGACATAGCAAACGTGTTCCATAAATGCTAATGGCTGGAGCACAGAAAGAAGGTGCCAAGCTAGTGCCTGGGGTGGAGTGGTATTCACACCCTGGGGGTGTAGGTTTTGGAGGCAGGAGTGCTGTGCTGGAGCAAAAGGTCCTCTGTTGAACTGTTTCCACACTTTCTCTCATGGTAGACCCCTCAAGTTGCACCTCCTGGGGTCAGCTCGCTGTGCCGTGCCGTGCTGTGCCGTGCCGTGCTGTGCTGAACTGTGCTGTGCTATCCTGTGCTGTTCGTGCTGTGCTGTGCTGTGTGCCTGCGGGGTCTCCACTCTTTCCTCCTCCCTGTGTGTGTCCTGGCCAACTCTGACCTCCACCAGCTGAGCCCTCCCTAGTCTCTGGGCACCTCTTGCTCAGCGCTGGTCTCAGAAGGGGTGAGCAATCTCATCTTCTCCTAGAAGGCATCTCCCCTTCAGGTACCAGAGGATACTCAGAGCAGTGGCACAGACTGCCACCCCATCTGAGGAAGCCTTTCAGGACACTGACTTTTGAGAGGGGCGATCATCAAGGGGCCTGGAACCTGGTCACATAAATTGTGAAAGACTTGCCACCATGTCAGGCAGGTATTGCTCAGAGCAAGGGACCTGTGTGGTAAGGCTGGGGAGCCTGTCCTGCCAGGTGTCTCCCCAAGGCCCATGGGGCTCCCTTAAGTCCTGTCCCAGCCTTACCCAGCCCCCAGGGATTTTTTTGTTATTTTCTAGCCTTGCTGAGGCGTCAGATGAACATTCTTCGTGCCTCAGTTACTGGGTTACATGAGGGTGTCCCAACAGTCTTTGCTTCTATAAGACAGACCCCATCTCCTGCATACTAGCCCTCTAAGAAACTTACCATCCCCCATCTCCTATTCATTTGGAGCTAACTGTTCCCACTCCCAGCACCCCTGGCCCAGAGAGAGTTGAGCGTGGGGAGGGAAGGATGAATACCTAGGTCCTGGCCAGACAGATATCTGGGAAGATCTGCCCACACACAGGGGTGACCCACCACTTCTGGGGCCTGGCTCCCTCATCATCCCCAAAGATCTGGACAAATTTTGCTCTGCATTCTCTGGAGATCTAATACTCCAGAGCCTCAGAGACTTGAGGCCTTCTGGGCCTGAGCGATCTGAATGCTGCCTGGGCAGGGCCACCATCTCTGTCCACAGTCACAGTTCTGTTTGCTTCTCTGTCCAAATGATGTGTCTCCCTCATACACCATATCCCCCATCTCAGCGTCTCAGGGCCCGGCTCCCCGCCCTTCCCATCGTGCCAGCCTTACAGGCTACACCAGCTGGCTGTTTTGTCCCTGTGTGTTTTGAATGTGGAGGAGTCAAGGGGCCATCCTGTACAGGAAAGACCTAGGGCTTGCATGCAAAATGGATGGAAGGGGGCAGAGGGAGTCAAACCCATGACTGCAGGCCAGCTCAGCTGCAAGCGCATGCCACCCAAGTCATCCCACCTTCCTGGAATGATGGATGACCTCGGTACCTAAGGACACCAAGAGACCAGTCCTGATCAGTCAGGGCTGGCTACAACTTTAGTCTTCCAATCCCATCTGGAAATTCTTTTAACCAAGTCCACTGTTCTCTGAGCTCATTGCTCAGTGTATGTGGTGGGGAGAACATGGCAGCCACTATGTCTGCCTCGTCCCCTGAAGACTGTGTTTGGGAAGAGGAAGAGTGGAGGATGATGACACCAGTGGAATCACGGGGATCTGACAGGTGCAGGGATAGGTTAAACCCTGCCCAGTGGTGTGGTCACGCCACTTTCAGGAGCTGCTTGCGGAAGTGCCAGGAGTTGTTTGACAAGGGTTAATGGCAACTATTGACAAAGTTGACACCTATGTATATCACAAATCCATGTGCAGATACATCGTACAGATAAAATGTCATGTATCTACTTAGAAAGTGAGTGTCACAGCCAGAAGGCCACCCCCCCAGTTGCCCTGCTGTGTTTTCCTGCCCAATATACTTGGTCACCTCCTGTTCCTCAGGCTCATGTGGAGACAGCCCCCTCTAGAGTACTTCCACCATAAGAGCTACCAAGCACGGGCAGGAGGCTTTGCTGACTGTCTATACCCTGGAAAGTGCCCGAGCAAACTTGAGTGACGTAGATTAAATCCAAAGTGCGTCACTTGTAGCTTTCAGACCATGGCCAACCCAGAATATTGACGAACTATTCATTCAGGGTTTACCCAAGCTGGCCAACAGGCAGCTCCTGCTCTTACCGAATGAGTCGGGTTCCAAGCCCTGGTCCATGTGAGTTTAGACGGAGCTGTGATTGATTAAGGTCAACATGAATGAGACCAACATCTACACCTGCTCAGAAGTGGTCTCCAGAGCTGGCTGTGGTCCATCGGCCAAAGAAACAAGACCATTCACGGAGGGCCCGAGGGCACTGTGCCTTTGAGTGTGCTTTGTGAATTTGACTAGCAGGAAGTTGGCATGTTGAGCTGTGATCTGATGTGAGTCACCGGAGATGATTCTAGCTCACACTGTGGACATCTTCAGTTCACAGATCAGTGACACCCTACTCAATACCCACACGTGCCCCCAGTGACACCCTACTCAATCCTCTCACGTGCCTCCGACCAAGACCAAGACCCAGAGCACAGCCAGACAGCTGACGTTCCCTGCCTCCTGCCACCTCCACTCCATGGTAGAGACCTTCTTGCAACCCCATGAATCAGGACAGATTTATTGATTTCAACACATGTCTGTGTGTCTGGCTTCTCTTCTCTCCCAAGCCCACGGAGGTGATATTCCTCCATCTTGTTTCATGTAGCTTTCTCTGTTGCATAATATTCCACGGTGCACCCAGGTATGGTGGATCGCACCTTTAATGTCAGACTCCGAGAGGCAGACAGATCTCTGTCAAGGCTTGTTCTGCTTAGAGAGTTCCAAGCCAGCTAGGGTTACACAGTGAGACCCTTTCCCAAGAAATCTAAAACAAAACAAAACAAAACAAACAAAAAGTTCCATGGTGCACACATCCTTCAGCTTATTTGCCAGCTCTGTTGACGATGGGCATTGGAGTGGCTGCCAGTGATGGGGTCGCTATATATAAAACGCCACCAGGAGCAATTTAGTGTGCATCTTTGGATAAAGATGAATATAGATTTTCTGCAGGAATATATCCAAATAAACTTCTGGGACTGGGAGATCATGCGCCTATGTTTAGCAGAGCCTGCAAAAGCATGCCATAGAGGTGTGCGCAGGCGTGTATACGAAGGTGAGACCATAGATGAACTATGGGCATTGTTCCTCAGATACTGTCCACCTTGTGTTTTGAGGCAGGGCTTCTAACTGGCCTGGAACTTGTCACTAAGCTATCCTGGTTATCCAGATAGCCCCAGGTTCCCTCTTATCCCTGCCTCTCAAGTGCTGGCATCTCAAATGTAGGCCGCTGTGCCTGGCTTTTCACGCAGGTTCCAGGAACCAAACTCAAGTTCCTGTGTTTGTGTTTTGTTGACTGAACTGTGTCCCCCGCCCCATGTCCTAAGGTTTGTAGCAAGTCACGCACCGTCAGCACTGGGTGGATGTGACAGGCATACTGTCTTCCTCCAGCACTGCCTTTTGTTTCTGCTTTAGCCGCTCCAGGGACTGTCATACAGTAACTCCCCATGCGTTCAGTCCATTTCCCTGATGACCAACTCGTAAGATCGGCATCTCTTCAAATGTTCATCACCAACACAATGTCCTCCCTAATGAAAAGGCCACATCTGCCACAGTGGCTTGTTTAAAGGATGACTGACATGAGGGGACCCGCTGAGATGGTGTGTGCCTGGTGTTTGCCGGGCTGTGTCCTACTGTCCCCACTGAAGCCCTCTTAGGCCTGGGATTCTGCACAGTTCTGGAAAGGGGACGTTATTAGCATTCCATGTGGTCCTCAGCAATCCTGTGCACTATTTAAGAAAGAATTACCAGTGGGCCGGTCGTCCCAGCTGTGGGAGAGACTGAGACAGGAGGATCACTAGTTCAAGGTCAGCACGGGCAACTTAGTGAGACACTGTCCCTAAATAAAAAGTGGGCTTAGGTTCAGCGGTAGAGAACTTTGTTTAGCATGTCCCAGGTCTTTGGCTCCATCTGTTCAAATACTCATAGGAGACCGTCACCCCTTAGCCACCTGTTTAGCGACTGTCACCCTTCAGTTTCTTCCCAGACCTCACTTGGATCCACCATCTCTTGGCAGCTGAACTTCACACAGGCTGCAGACCAAGGGGCTGTTCCTTTCCAGGTGAGAACACACAGTTGGTCCTGCCCTACTTGTTGAAAGATGCTGCCACATGCCAGTCACTGCATGTGACCTGCGCCTGTAGGTCTTTGTTCCCATGGGTGAAATGAATGTTGCAGCAATGCTACCATGTTCGAAACGCCACTGTCCTGAAACTACCCGTCTCTCTGTACTGGCCACCTGTCTTTTACTTTGTTTGGGTTTGGGGTTTGGTTTTGTTTGGTTTTGGGTTTTGTTTGGTTTTGGGTTTTCAAGACAGGGTTTCACTGGGTGGCTCTGGCTGTCCTGGAACTCGTTCTGTAGACCAGGCTGGCCTCAAACTCACAGAGATGGGATGTTTGTTTTGAGAAAGTTTCATACAGTCCAGGGTGGCTTCAGAGTTATTATGTAGAGGAGAATGGCTTTGAACTCCTGACCCTCCTGTTTCTACTTCCCGAGCGCCGGGGTGACAGGCCTGTGCCATCATACCTAGTTCTGTGCAGGGCTGGGGATGGAATCCAGACCTTCATGTGCTATGTAAGCACTGTCCCAACTCAGTCACATCCACAGCAAAGTAAAGGCACGACCTAGGCTTAGCTTAACTATATTGCCTCCCAAGCATTGGGGTGACAGGTGATGCCTGTCCCTCCCCATCTTTGTCCTTTGTCATAATGATTGTTTATGTTCTAGCCTCTTTGGAATTTCCCCTGAAATCAGGAGCCCCTCATCAGTGTCCAGCAAGAGGGACTTCACCAGGAAAATACAGGAATGAGGCAAAGAGCCATTGCCTTGTCAGCCGGTGCTCTCATGCTTCTCACGGCTGCCATGCCCTGACTGGGGGATGCAGAGCTAAACAAGTCTGTGCTGTTCACACAGATCTACACAGGGGTAGATCCTTTCCTGGTCCATTCCACGGGTGATGAATGGAATCCCAGAGTGCAAAGACAACCACACTGGCCCAGGCCTGTGTCGGGGAAGCCCACTCATCCATGGACATTGCTCAGCACCTACTGTGCACCAGGCGGAGTCATCATGTCACTGTCCTCATCCCCAACTTCCCATGCATGCCCCAGCTGCCACAGGACAGGAGTTGAGAGGCGGGGAAAGAGGGAACCTTCAGGCTGGAAGATTACAAGCCATGATCTTGGGACGTGAGAGGACCTGGTGCGTGTGCATAGGGACCTAGAGAATATGAAGAAGACCAGAGTTGGAGAAGAGGGCAAGGAAGGTGGAAGGGCCAATCCTGGGATGAGGCATGTCAGCTCTCTGCTTGGAAGAGCCAGGGTTTCCAGAGGCCAGGAGGGAAGTGGGAGAGCTCCAGGAGGGGCTGCCCATCCCACTGGAAGTGGCAGTGGTCTGCCTATGGCAGGGACAGGTGATGAGCTTCAGAGATCACGAGAACACAGACAGTAGGGTGCAAACTATAACCTGTAAACAGGGTGTTGGAGGACAGAGGAGATCCCGGGTGGGGACAGGGAGTCCGAAGCAAACAACCCAAACACTGAAGACAGCTGCAGAAACCACACATGCACCAGGTCAGCTGCTGGTGCAGAGCCAGGGGCACTGAACCCAAGTCAACACAAATGGATGATAGGGAACTCGTTTGCATTGGATGGTAGGCAGACTTAGTACAGTCACCTCCCTGGTCACACTGCATACAGCACACATGCGTATTCTGTGAGCTTCACACAAGTGTACAAGTGGGTTGGTAAACAGATGGGTGGATAGACAGCTAGGATGGTTGGATGGGTAAATGTTTGGGTGGATGGATGGATGGATGGATGGATGGATGGATGGAT
>NC_022015.1:37670693-37674971 GCF_000317375.1 Microtus ochrogaster
GGGTGTCTTTTCTCTTTGGAAAGGTGCTGAATGAGTGTATGTGCTTCCCCAGGAGCTGGGCCCCACACTCAGACCAAGCCCCTACGAGAGCGAATAGCGATTGTCTGTGGACTGCACTGTAGACAGCCCTGTCCTGTCCAGTGCTGCCTTGCTTCTATTGCTAGCCATGACTCCCAAGGTCAGCTAAGACAAGCTTTCCCAGTCTCGGCTCTTCATTGCCTCTGCTCAGTAGGTCTGGTGGTGCAGGGTACCCTGTGTTTGGAAGGTCCCGGGGCATTTCTGCCTACTGGGTCTGCCTGGTGGACTTGAACTTGATGTCTTTTGGAATCAGGTGTTACCGTTGTATGCTGGGCCCTGCCTGCTGCCTGGCATTGCTGCCCAGACCACCTCCTTCTACAGGGAGAAGAGAGTAACTCTCCCTGGAAGGTACTAGTGCATTCCAGAAGCATCTCTCTGCAAGCCTAGAGGCCTGTGAGCCTTTCCTGGTGAAACTAGATCTACTTCAACTCTGACATCAGGGCTCCTGCTGAGGAAACATAAAGCCAAAAGCAAGAGGCTCTGAAGCTGGCCCTGCACAGGAGGTCCTGGGGGAGATGTTTGGGTAACCACCCTCAGACGGAAGGTCCCAGGATGGCGAGGCTAGAGCTGGAGCTCAAACTTGGATCCTCAGCCACTGTTGCTTTAAATGTAGGGGCTTTGGGGAAATTTATGTGAGTTGTGCCCTCGGTTCACCCTCTGTGACGGGCACCGCCAGAATGTCCACTTTGTGGTTGGTGTTTCTACAAGCTTGTCCTGGGGAGAGGGTGGGGAAAATGTTCTCTCAGTGCTGGGAGGGAAAATTTTTCCCCTATTGAATGGTCACTTGTTATCTACCCAACCCATCAGCACCAAACTCTCTCAGCCTGAATCACCCTAGGGGTGAATTCACTGGGATGGCCCTAGAGGAGCCACTGTGCTGTGGGCCAGTCTACCTTGCTCCCTCGTGTGGAATCTGGGACTGGGGACCTGAAGTGAAGGGTCCAGTGTTCGCCTCGGTGCATCCACAGACTTCTCTACTGTCCCCTGTGGTCATCCCTCTGCCCATCCTTTGTTCTTCCTCCCTAGAATATCAAGAGCAACTGCTCCCTTAACCTACCCCCAGCCCAACAGTTTCTCCACCTTGAAATTACTGGGGTCTCTTAAGGTCCTGGCTATAAACGACCCTGTAGTTAGATAACTCTTCTAGTCTTGGCTGTGGCAGCTGTGAATCCATCCCCATTGTTCAGGGGAGGGCCAAGGATTTCTGGGACTGGTTGGACCCTCTTGTTGCCGCTTACAGCCTAAGACCCTTCTCTCTGATTCCTTCACTGGGCTCCACTTACCCCGGTGCTGGGCTCTTTTGGGCGAATCTTGGGAATGTGGACTGAGGAGCATGCTCATGTCTCCATTGTCTCTGAGAACACCCATGGGAGCTCTGAGGACATGGACAGTCCTTGGTGTGAGAGAGCCTGATAATGGTTTGGATGTGCATAACTTAAAGCCCTCTCTAGCTGGGAATCCCAAAACTTTTTGCTGCCGGGGCAGTGCCTTGCCTTGTGGTCACCCGATTTCCGATTTTCCTTCCTTCCTTCCTTCCTTCCTTCCTTCCTTCCTTCCTTCCTTCCTTCCTTCCTTCCTTTTATGAACTTTTCAAAAAATCTTTTTCAAAGATTTATTTTTATTTTTCTCTCATATATTACATCCCGACTACAGCCTTTCCTTCTTTTCTCCTCCCTGTCCCTCTTCCACTTCCCCTCTCCCCAGATCCACTCCTCCTCCATTTCCCTTCAGAAAAGGGCAGACCTCCTAGGGATGGCAGCCAAACATGGCATATCAAGGCACAATAAGACTAGACATGTCCCCTCATATTAAGACTGAATGAGGAAGAAAAGGGTCCCAGAAGCAGGCAAGAGTCACAGCCAGTGAGAGATGGGACTGTGGCATCTGTCACCCCCAATGACTGCCAGGGTTGACTCCACTAATCTGGCTGGTTGACTCCCCTTCCTCCCTCACTGCTCCATGTGCATCCTTCCCGAAGCTGTGTGCTTGGTCAAAGAGGAAGAGGACAACCTTCCCAAATAAAAGAGGACCATTCTTTGGTCAAGGGTATAGGAGTGGCTGTGCTTCCATGCAAAAATCTCCAAACAAGCTCTTAAGATCACTGCTATTCTAAGCTGTTGCCCAATTTCAGATTCCGTGATGGTAACTGGGCATCTGTGGCTCTGGAGCTGGCTGTTTCTCCAGATGGTTCCCTATAAGATTTGAAGCCTGGGGCCTTGCAGCCCTATTATCCAAGTGCCCTGACAGTCCCCAACCCTCCTGGATTAGCCAGTAGTTGTGGAGGACTTTGGGGATGTCCAAGACCTCCTGCTCCTCCTCAGTGTAATTTTTGCTGGAAAGTGGGAGGCTTGGTTGGTGTCCTGGAATGTGCTCAGAGCCATTCAGCCTTCCCAGACCTCATTCCCAACAAGTAGCCATTCTGGGATGGTTGCGGGGCAGGGCAGAGGCAAAAGCCTGTGGTCTTGCCCGCAGATCTGAGTGTGGTCTTTCCCTTGGCTGACCAAAGTTCGCCCCCTCACAGCCATGATCCCAGGCAGAGCTGCCCACGGCCCTCGCAGGCTCTGGAAAGACAAATAAACAGCCACACAGAGGGAGCATCTCTGGATCTCTGAGTCTAGACAGACTGTGCCCAGACAGAGAGACCCCGAATGAGGCCACCTCCATGGGAACAAGTTGCGGCCAGTGTGAGGGAGCCAGCCAGACACCCTTGGCTACGGAGAGGCTCCAAAGACAAATCGTGTCTGTGTCTGGTGGGACAGAAC
Organism: Microtus ochrogaster; assembly: GCF_000317375.1. Classification (NCBI taxonomy): domain Eukaryota; kingdom Metazoa; phylum Chordata; class Mammalia; order Rodentia; family Cricetidae; genus Microtus; species Microtus ochrogaster. Next base: position 37,673,534 of record NC_022015.1, read on the forward strand.
AGGGTGGATATCTCCCTAGCAGTCAGTCCAGGCCTCTGGGACTGAGTCTGGCAGGTAAAGAGCCAAGAGCACAGAGACCCAAAGTCAGTGTGTTTATGTATGGCTTAGCCATCCCTGCCCTCTGAGTGCTGGGTCTTCCCAGTGCAGGCAACGGTCAGGATGTGAGACCTTGGGTGACCTGGACAGCCACACTCAGACCCTCCATGGCATGAGGAAGGTGAGGTATGTGGTTTAGCTGGGCTCTGGTCTCCCATCAGGACCACTGGAGAAGTTCTAAAATTGGATGTGTTGGGCATCTATTTGGGGTCTTCCTGTCAATCCACCTTCCTGATTCCCTAACAGTTAGTGGCATATGAGACCCCATGATCATTTATTTATTGGGCACGGGGAACTGAGGTCCAACTGATATTCTATAGCAGTAGCAGAGGGCACTCAGGTCTGTGGCCTGGCTCTTTGTCACACAGTATCTTTGCGAAGTCCTTCAGGGATGGTTCTTTCCAGTTAGCTTGGCTGTTTCTCAGCATCATGTTTGACGAGGATGGAGACGTCTTCATATATAGATAGAGGAAACTCATTTATTGAGAACCCACCGTCTACTGGTCAACTATTCCCCCCCTGCTACTATTTCACCACCTCCAGCTTATCCACTGGCCTCCCTAGGATCCCCTGCATCCTGTTCATTACCTCTGGCAGCGTCTTCAGAATCCTCACCAACATCCCCAGCAGCATCCCTTATGCCACAGCAGCGGGAGCATCACTGGCATCCCAGATCATGCATCTCGAGTACCTACTACACACAGAGGCGAACCACAGATTTCTCGAGTGTGGGATGCAAAGCTTCTGAGAAGGGATTTTTTTTTGGTTTTATTAATGATCGGAGGCTAGACACTGCCCCGCATCCAGCTGGCTTTGCAGTGATGGGGGAAGTGGAAATGACGGGGAGGGAAGAGAATGGAATAGGAAATGATGGTATCGTCTCCCCGGGCACAAGGAGGGATGGCAGAGACCTGTTCAACAAGTGGGGTTCTGGGATACGGTGACCCCGGCCAAAGCAGGTGTGGTGCAGCTGGCCGCTGAGAGCTCCTCCACCCACATCCAGGGTTCAGCTGGTATCTGTATGGCAGCTTGGCTTCTGGGATGGCAGTGCAGAGAAGATCCCGTATGTGTACCACATAAGCTCAGGTGGGGGAAAACTCCAGCCCAGCTCCAATGCTGCAGGATCTGTGGAGTGGCTTCAGATCCTGTTGAGGATGCAACACAGTTTGTTCCCACAGTGCTGGAACTTTCTGCAGGTTTGGTTTGCTTCTTTTTTTTTTAATTAATTAATTTATTTATTAAAGATTTCAGCCTCCTCCCCGCCACTGCCTCCCATTTCCCTCCCCCTCCTCCAAACAACTCTCCCTCCCTCATCAGCCCGAAGAGCAATCAGGGTTCCCTG
>NC_022015.1:37676736-37685303 GCF_000317375.1 Microtus ochrogaster
TCTATCTATCTATCTATCTATCTATCTATCTATCTATCTATCTATCTATCTATCTATCATCTATCTTAGATTAGTTCTCACAAGGTCCCTGGAACTCACTGTGTAGAGCCAGTCGGCCTTGAAGAGATCCACCTGTTTTTGCCTCCCAAGTACTGGAATTAAACATATGTGTCACCAGCCTGGCAACTTTTCAGCTTTAATGTAAGTCAACGTCTTTCCATCCCAGCAGGAAGTGACATGCTACCACATTTGGAGATGCCTGTGACACCCCTGAGCATTATGTGTAGCCGTATGTGGGTATGTGCAGGGTATGTTTGGGCACATGGAAGGTGTATAGGGTGCGAAGTTGCTCAGAGAAAGGCTGAGCTCATCATAGGGCCTCACAGAAACACTCTAGGAAGGAGAGAACAGTTAAACCGAGGACTGTTGACACCCCAAGGCCAGAGCCATGTCCTCTGACTCACTGCTCACTGTCATGTAGCTGCCAGCTGATCCTGGTGGTCTCACCCCAACAGCTGGGTGTTAATAGGATCATCTATTCTCATAGGAGAGTCTAAGGTTCATTCATTCATTGCATGGATCATTCTAGAGAGGCCATGGAGACTCGGACTTCAAGGAACCAGGGAAGATGGAGGCTGTGTCTAGAGAGACTTCCTCAGGTGGTCAAGACCAGATCTCAGGAAACGGGATGTTAGGTAGCTACGGTGACCATGAGAGTTGGGGTGAAAGGTATATAGGGGTGGGAATCCCAAGCCTTGTGCCTCTGGCCAACATGTGTTCCCAAGAAGCCCACTTCCTGCCAACACTGATTCCAAACACACTGGCTTTCATCTTGGGTGGTGGGGCTTTGGGAATCCGTGGGCATCCCTGAATGCGTGGACTGCAGTGTGGGGTTCAGAGGGCAGCTCTCTTTCCAAGGACCCTGTTTAAATTCAGGGTATCAAAGAGGTTGGTTTATGGTAGGAGGCCTTTTGACTTGTGTCCTCACATGGCTGGCTGGAGGAGGGATGGGACTCTTTAGAGCCATTTCTCATGATGGTGCCAATTTCATCCCAGGGCCACACCCATGACCACACCCACATATCACCTCCTCTGGCCCTGCCTTCAGACAAAGTGGGATCAGAGTTTAGCATTGGCACAGGGAGCTGGATTCTGTCTATGAGATGGTTTTACCATGTGGGCCTGCTAAACAAATCTATTTGTGGAAAGCAAGAACGAGCAGGTCCTGCTGGCAAAAGCAGAGTTGTTCTCAGCCTGCTGGGCACTTGGAGTCTCGTGAATCCTTGTCTCTTTTTCGTTCCTCTGGAGGCTTTGAGTGGACCTCAGAGGTGGCTGGCAGGAGGTGGGCTCCTCCACACCTTGGGGCCAGCAGGGACAGGGTCTGGCATGGTAGTTGTATCGGCTCCAGTCTGTCCACCTGCTCCACCCTTTCTATCCTCTTTTCTTTTCTCTGTGGATCCTTTGAGTCCATTCGTCTCAACTCACACCCTCTTAGAAACCTGATCATCAAGGCCACTTTGAACCTCTCTGTTCAAGAATCAGAAAGGAGTAGTGATGGGATGAGTGGGTGAACGTGTGAGCTAGAGCATGGGTGACGGCCCGAAGGAACAAGCTCATGAATGAGTGAGCATCAGGGAAGGGTCAGTGAGAGAGTCGGGAGTGGAGGAGAAGGCTGGGACGGGGGCTAGCTGCCCTACCTTTGGCTTCTTTCGACTCTCCCTGTGCCCCGAGCATGTTCTGCCCACATTCAGACCTCAGTTTTTCATAGCACAGCCGACCCAAAGGCTCCTGGTCATCTCAGTGTGCAGGTCCCTGTTTTCTCGCTGAATTCTGAGGGCTGCTTGATGGTGGAGTGGCATGAGCTGAGGACTGTAGCTGTCTGTCACCCCAAGTGCCCTCCCACCTGCGCTGAGGCTATTGTACCTGCTTAGGCAGGTGAGCAGAGAGTCTCCCTGCCTCCGACTGTAGGTCTCTCTTCACCCTTGCCCAGGACTCAGCCCATGGTATCATGGCTTGAGCCTATGTCTAACCTCTGCCTTGGGTGGCCTTAGGCAAAGCCCTGGGGACTCTGTCCAGCCTATAAGCCGACCCCTCTCAGTATGGTTGGAGAGATGGGTTGAGTTGGTCTGCCTGCCTGAGGATCCTAGGCGCTGTCAGCTCCCAGTGTGAACTCAGTTTTAGCCTGCTTCAAACCCAGAGGCCTCTGGGAGCAAGCCTGACCACACAAGCTCTCTAGGCCCAGATGCACTCCACCCTTTCCGCGTGGCCTCCACAGGACATTACTTCATCGGGGGTGGGGGTGGGGGTGGTGCAGCAGCAGGCCGGGCCAGCGGATTGAACCTGGAATGTGTATCTGGCCTTGCTGCTTTGTGTCCACTGGGAGAGAATGGGTGGCAGAGAGGCTGCTGGGCGTCCAGGGCTCAGATGGCAGGATATTCTGGAGGCCTGGAGGTGGTCAGGGCCTTCTTTGTCCACCAACTCTACTAGCTGCAGCCAGAGAGTCAGAGACTGGGCAGGAGGAGAGTCAGCTGTCAGCGGGTCTAAGTGGACTGCTGGAGGTAGAGGAGGAGCAGGCTGGGGCCATAGGAACCATTGCTCCCGTCAGGGCTCAGCACTACCCATCGGGATTACTAGCCCATGGCCTGAAATGACCTGGTCTGGGCAGTGGGACATTGCTGTAGGGGAGAGAAAGGGGTGGCTGGACAAACAGGTGGCAGCTGGAGCCCCATCACTTCCCAGTCACTCCCAGGGGTCACATGCATGCTGCAGCTGTCCACCCATGTCTCCATTGTGGGTGTGGGCCCAGGAGGTCAGATCCTGATCAGCTCAGTCACCGGCTCCCTGGCCTTGGCTGGACACAGCGTCCTAGAGAATTGTTCTCTCTGAGGACCAGTCTTGCACTGGGCTCTACCATATGCTGAGGTTCTTTTCCTGGAGCTCAAGGAGGTGACACCTCTGGGGACTTTGACGGCAGATATCTCCTGTCCTCCTCCTGGAGGTTGGAGGTGTTTCAGACCTGGGTCCTTCCAAAGCCTTTCTCCATGGCTTGCAGACAGCTGCTTCTGCCTGTGTCCTCATGGTCACCCTCCATGTGTCTATGTCCTAATCCTCTTCTTAGAAGGGCCATGGTAATGTAGATTAGGTCCACCCAGATGGCCTCATTTGAGCATAATCACCTCAATGAAAGACCCCACATGTCTGGTTAGGGTTCCTGTTGCTGCAACAAAATACTGTGACCAAAAAGCAATGTGGGGAGGAAAGGGTTTATTCAGCTTATACTTCCATGTTGCTGTTCATCACCAAAGGAAGCCAGGGCAGGAACTCAAACAGGGCAGGAGCTGATGCAGAGTACTAGGGAGGTGTGCTGTTTACTGGCTTGCTTCCCATGGCTTCCTCATCGTGCTTTCTTATAGAACTAAAGACCACCAAGACAGGAATAGAACCACCTACAATGTGGACCCTCCCCCTACAATCACTAATAAGAAAATTCCTCACAGCTGGATCTTATGAAGGCACATTCCCAGTCAAGTTTCCTTCCGTTCAGATAACTCTAGTTTGTGTGTCAAGTTGACTTAAACCTAGCTAGCACGCCACATCAAGCAGGCGCATTTCTGAGGGCCACAGGTGAGTTAATATATTTCAGGGGTATGCAACTCAGCCCCTATGCTCTGCAGGAAGACAAGAGGTGGGTATTACTTTCCTTTCTTGGTCATTTGTTTGCGTGTGTTGATGGGAGGCGATCCAGGGCTGTAAGAGTGCAGTGTTGAGAGGAAAAGATGGGGGATGTAGCATAGACAAAGTGGGAGGGTGTAGGGTGGACAGACAGGGGTACAGTGTAGAGCACTTGGAAGCAAAGGCAGATGAATCTCTGAGCACAAGGCCAGCCTGGTGGTTTACAGAGCGAGTTCCAGGACAGCAAGGATCACATGAAGAAACTCTGTCTCAAAAACCAAGCAAAAGAAAGTAATGGATTAATTTCTTTGGTGGAGGAGATTTCAAGACAGCCTGATATGGACTCTGTCATGTAGTTATTAGTGGTCGCTCTCATGTGGTCTACAGTGGAAAAGAGCAGGTGGGGAGAGGGAGATGCAGACATCCGGGTGAGAGAGAAAGAGCACAGGGAATAGTAATGATGGAGCCAAGGCCGTGCTGAGAGGGCAGGGCGAGGAGAGGCCTGGGCTGCCCCGGGATGGGGCGGGGCTCAGAGCAAGACTTCTCACACATACTCTTACACAGGCGTGCACGCGCGTGTGCGCGCGCGCGCACACACACACACACACACACACACACACACACACAGAGCTAAGCTTCTAACTTGTGGAAAAGAAACCCAAGGAATTTTCTGCTCCTAGAAAGGAACAAATGAAAACTGCTTTTTAAAAACGTCCTCCAATGGAGCAGTCTCCATCCCAAATCTGTGCTGTCCACGTGGTGCTGGCCTTAGCGTCTGTGGAGATCACAGGCCTGCGGGCTGTAAGATGCTCAGCAATTAGGATGGCCACATAAGCTTTGTCTTTTGAATCTGCTCAGTTTATTCAGATGAACATTCCTTATAATATTATGCTAACATAAAAGTTAAACAAATAACCCACCAAGCAGGGAACAGCTGTTTGGGCAGAAATGCTGCTAAAGGGTTCAGCTAGGGAATCTTCTCTGGTGAGGGTGCTTTGGAAGCCTGCAGACTCGAACTGCATCCACTGGGAAGTCCTTCAAACCATGGCACTGATGCAGGTCCGAGGAGATTCTTAAAAGTGTAGGTCGATGGGCAGGCCTGTGTGGGTCCAGTAACAAAGTTGGAAGTTCACTGAAGCCGGGTCCATGCGCAGGGTCACAGTGCTCTTGCCAACGGGTATGAAGCAGAGACTAGAGAAATTGTGTCTGGGGAGTACAGCCGCAGACGTCTAGAGACTATTTCCAACGTTCCACTTTTTGTACTATTTCACTGGACAGTAACTTTGCGCTCTTAGGGCTCATATCTTGGGGCTGGTTCATCAGCACATCAACATGGCCCTGGGGTTAGCTGTCTGGGCTAGGCTCTGTCTGAGTTGCCAGGGTCTTGCTTCTGAGGTCCGGCTCTTATCCAAGCTGACGATTGGCAAACAGTCATCTCACAAGACTTACGTTATTCCAAGTCATAAAAAATGGCTTTTAGGTTACACAAAATTGTTTTCACGTTATGTTCCTTACAGTCATAAAGGATACATACATGGAGAGGTTGTGGAATCTTCCGCCAGGGTTAAGGAGAGCCACCGAGGGTCACACATGTGGCAGGGAAGTAAGTCCCTGCATCGATGCCCTCAGGAGCCACTATGTGAAGCTGTGTTAGTTTACAGGAGTACACTAGAGATGGCCACTCAGACACAGTTTGTAATCAATTGAAAGTCTTTATTCCAGTCAGCTGGGCCCACACCCGAGTGTTCATGGACCTGGGTATAGACTTGAGTGTCTAGAACACAGGGCTATTAAACTACATCCTGGCATTTGGGCAGTTGCAGGGGGCACGTCACAGAAATAAGCAGTTTGAAACAAGCATTTTTGACAGAAGCTAAGACCAGTGGCTAACTGGAGGGTCCCCAAAGAGAGACAGTTCTAATAGAGCCAAAGATATTTTAACTAGAACATCCTGACCTTGGATTCCTAGAACAGGGTTGGGTAATTTTCCATAGAATTCTCCAGTGTAGGAGGTTCTTCTATTTATGTGTTGCTTTCATTGGTTAATGAATAAAGAAACTGCCTTGGCCTTTTTGATAGGTCAGAATTTAGGTAGATGGAGAAAACCGAACTGAATTCTGGGAGGAAGAAAGCAGAGTCAGGAGAGAGAAGCCATGGGTTCTCTGCCTGAGAAGGACACCAGTTAGAATTTCCGGTAAGCCACTGCCATGTGGCGATACACAGATTAATGGAGATGGGTTAAACTAATTGTAAGAGTTAGCCAGTAAGAAGTTGGAGCTAATGGCCAAGCAGTGATTTAATTAATACAGTTTCTGTGTGGTTATTTTTGGGCCAAGCAAGCCAGGCTGCCCTGATGAACAGCTGCCCTCTCCTTACAACAATTATCCATCAAAGAGAGTAGATTCTAGTTACACCTGAAATGGCCTTCGCAAAAATACAAGATGGAGGAATCTGCACTGTCTCACCTTGTCATAAAGGGGAAGCCTGAGTTGTGTTAGAGACCTGAAGATGTTGAAGGTGTCAGAGGCGTGAGACTTCTGCCAAGGAGAGCTGCACTCAGGGAGAGGGACCAGCACAAAAGAGAGATAGCTCTCGACCATTGACCTGAGACATGGAATGACAGGATTTGGAGTTTGTCCTGCTATCTTTCTGTCTTGCTTTGTTCCAGACTTTCCTCACTATTCCCCCTTTTTTCTCCCTTTCGGAATGGTAATGTATATTCTATGCCATTGTATGTTAGAAATGTGTGATTTGCTTTTATTTTGCAGGGGTTATAGTTAAGAGGTTGTCTTGAGTCTCAGAAGAGATATTAGAAGTTGGACTTCTAGAAAGTATTGAACCCGTGAAAGACTTTGGAGACTTTTGAAGTTGGACTAAATATATTTTGCATTATGATATGGCTGTGAGCCAATGAGGGCCTGGGAGCAGAATATGGTGGTTTGAATGAACACGGCCCTCATAGGCTCATATGTTTGGATACTTGGTCCCCAGTTGGTAGAATTATTTGGGAAGGATTAGAAGGTGTGGCCTTGTGTGAGGAGGTGTGTCACTGGGGGTGGGCTTTCAGTTTTCAAAAGCCTCCCATCATCCCCAGTTAGCCCTCTCTCTGCCTCCTGCTTACAGTTTGAAATGTGAGCTCTCAGCTGCTCCTTCAGCCACACCATCACTCTGTCATCATGGTCGTGCCCAATTGAAAGCTTTTTTTCTAGAAGCTGCCTTGGTCCTGATGTCTTATCACAGCAACAGAAAAGAAACTTACACATCTACCCTCCTGGAATTCACACTGAGTAAGGCATCCTGGTTGGTTCTTTACCATGGGAGTTGGACAGAGTGGGGCTGACTCCTGATGCTGGCCTTGTTCTGAGTGGACTCATATGCCCCATTCCAACCTGGTAGTTGCATCCCTAGCCCTCTGATAGATGGCCAGGGAGTTTCCCCCAGTCTGCTGGTCCCAGCTCCTCACTCAGGGTTCCAGATGCAAGTGAGCAGCCCCAGACTTGGGCCACTGTTGAAGTACTGTATAGTGTACTGGGCATGCTCTCAGACCCTGAGGAAGCCCACAGGAGGATGAAGGCGGAAACTCGGGTTGAGAAAAATTATGGGATACCCTATTGTACTAGAAGAACCAGGGAGGGTATACCTTAGCCTAGGGACTTCCCCAGCATGCTCTGGTCACTGCAGGACAGCATGGGGAGGGACAGTACAGATACCAATTCATGTCCAATGCCAAGTGAACCCTTGGACTTGGTCTTTGTGCTCTTAGAAGCTTATTTTAAGGAGATGGTCCAGCCAGGTGCAAGTTGGCCAGCCAAAGAAGGTTGGAAACTGGGCAATTGACCAAATATCTGAGGAAATCACAAATATCGGTGCAGTGAGGAACAATGGCCTTTCAAACTCACCCCTGACTTTTCACTGTGGACACCCAAGCATTCTGTTAAGTGGAAAAGGTACATCTCATCTCACCTGTGTGATGGCATCTATACTTGACTCTCTTGCAGCTAGGTGTGGCCATGTTACAGAAGGGAAGGAAGGAAAGAGTAAAGGAAGTGAGGGAGAGGCATAAGGAAGGGTGGGAGAAGGAAGGAACATATTACAACTTTCAGAAGTTCTCCTTCAAAGCCAAGGGGCATGTTTCTTCTTCATCCATCTTGCTGCTGGGACTCAGATGTGGTGGCTAGAGTTTCGGCTGCCCTCTGGATGGTGAAAATCATCCCTCCAGGAACTGCACCTCCTTCAGAAACAGTAAGGAGCATTCATCTCTGGAGCCTTTGTATAACAAAGCCAACTCTAATCCCATTTTTAAATTTTTGTGTGAAATCAAATTGTATCTTGTTTGGACCATTGCTCTTGGCAAGGTACCCTTGATTCACAGCTCAACCTAACCCTGGTTGACATAGTTATTTAGGCTATTTATTTATTTATTTATTTATTGGTTTTTGAGACAAGGCTTCTCTGTAGCTTTTGGAGCCTGTCCCGCAACTCACTCTGTATACCAGGCTGGCCTCGAACTCACAGAAATTCACCTGTCTCTGCTTCTTGAGTACTGGGAATAAATGTGTGCACCAACACTGCCTGGCCATGATTATTAGAGTTTCTAATTTTTTGTCCAATTTGAGGTTTTAAATACGTATATTTATTTTATATAACCTATAAATATCATCATTTCATAACAAATAGAGAGTCTGCAAACAGTACAGTCCATCAAGTGCGTACTCAGCAAGCATGAGGACCTGAGTTTGTGTCCCAGAATCTACAGGAAAAGCCACATTGATTACAAGCATGTGCTTGTAATCCCAGTACTGGAGAGGTGGACACAGGAGGATCCCCGTGAGCTCCAGGCTAGTGAGAGACACAGTCCCAAAATGCAAGTGATGGTGTCCTGAAGAACAATACCC
>NC_022015.1:37685543-37691092 GCF_000317375.1 Microtus ochrogaster
CACACACACACACACACACACACGGGTGGGGAATAAAGCACACTAGCCGACACTCAGCTGTTATGGTATGTTCCCCCTGAGATGTCCGCCATTCAGTGCTTGTGACAGCCTAGCCTCGGAGCTCATGATCTCAAACACTACCCATCCTGGCCTCCCTAAGGTGCATGAGCTCAGAGGTCCCTGGCTTCTCCCTTCCTATCTCTGAGGCCCCCACCTGGAGTGGCCCTGGTGGGGTCTTTGGCCAGAGGTTTCCCATCAGGCTAGCCAGGCTGAAAGGCATAGCAGCAAAAGGGGTACCTGGCTTTTCCTCCTCTCATTTGTTTTCTGCTTGGGTGAGGTTCACCAAGCATCAGGCATTGAGCTGAGCACCGGGGTGGGATGGCTTGTGGGGTGATGTCTGGGAGTCAGTGAGGCTGTGCAGGACTTCAGAATGAAGGTTAGCTTAGACATCAACTTGCCACCACCTGGGATCACCTGAGACGGGAGTCTAACTGGAAGATTGCATAGATCAACCCCATGGGTGTACCTGTGGGTGACTGTCTTGATGAATGATTGATGTGGGAAGACCCAGCCCATTGTGGGAGGCATCATTCCTTAACCAGGGAGGTCCTGAGCTGTGCTGGACCAGAGAAAGCTAGAGAAGAGCAAAGAGGCAACGGGAGTGCATTTATTTCTCCCTGTTCTTGACTGTGGATGTGCTGTGACCACCGTGTCCAGCTCCTTTCCTGGTCACTTCCCTGCAATAATGGATTATATCTGAAATTGTAAAGCAAATTAACCCTTTTTCTCCTGAGTCACTTGAGGCTAGGGGATTTGTCGCAGCAATAGAATGAAACTAAGATGAACTCAGTAGGGAGACGGGGAAGGCTTTCAGGAAGGACCGTGAAGTCCTGTGGACTGTGAGGAGGTGAGACCTACTGGCCAGAGCAAAGAACGTGCGAAGGCCTCATGATAGGAAGGACTGGCTAAGCACCCATGACTCCATGTCCTGCACACCCCACTGGGAAGGTGGGTGTCTCACCCTCTCTCCTCTGACGCTGGGAGACATACACCTGTCTGGGTATTGCTCCCCAGGAAGTCTCAGGGAACAGCTCCAGGACAGGAGGGTCACGCGCATGCACACACACATGCCCAAACCAGTAAGCCTCTCGCTGGATTTTGCAGCGGGGGAGAGAGGTAGTGTCAGCTCCATGCCCTACGCAGCATCACTATGAACAGACTGTCTAAGTGTTGGAGCCCTGTGGGCCATAATAGGGGTGAGCCACGGGCAGCTTGTGAGCACTGACCCTGACTCTGGGCCTTCAGCTCTTTCTCCAACAAGCATATCTTTCTAGAAGGACCCTAGCTCCAACTCTGCATTAACCTGGGACACTTCTTCTATGGTTGTTCAAGGGTTCTGTGTGACCCTTGGCTTGTGCCTAGTCTCCAGCACAGGGCTGAACAGCTGAGGAACCACCATTGTTCCCTTGAACTGTGACCCTGTCAGCCCCACCATGAATCAGTGGTGTCTGCTGTTGGGGGTGGGTCTTCCTGGCCTGCTGTCTTGGCCTGGCCTGAGAAGCCAGGAAGTACAATGGTCCTGCCAGGTTTTCAGAATCCAGTTGTCTCCTCCAGCCTCTAGCACACCACCACCCCCAGGGTAAGATGCTCAGCTTCCAAACCAGCTCCGGGTCTTCAGGGCCCGCTTGAGTGGGATAAGGGCCCTCTCTTGTTGCTTTCCCCGAATTCTGTTTGTGTCTTGACACCTGACACTGGCTCCTGCCTCTCCCCATGTCACTGGCCTCACCCAATTCCAAATGACCTTAGTGCCCCTGCAGGGTTGGAAGGGGCGTCGGCCTGTGTGGGTGGCAGCTGGTATGCGGACTCAAGGCCTTCGGTGCCTCTCAAAGGCCCGCGTGGCCTCTGGGCACTCCTGGTGGCCATGGTCTGACCGCTGGCCACCCTACTGTATGACCTCAGAGTCAAAACTCACAAGGACACGGGGGGGCAGGTCCTGACGTGAACCTCACTTCATAGGAGGTGAAACGGAGGCTTCTGTGGGGTGACTCAAACCCAGGCCTAGGGAGGCCAAGAACAACTCACCTGGGTCTCTGACCTCTACCATTGGGAGCCCTCAGCAGGGCCGTCAAAGGCCTGGGATCTGTAAGCCTCATACCCTCAGCCTGAACAGTCCTCAGTGTACACGGGAAATAGAACTCCATTAACGTCTCCCTTGCCTCTTCCGGTACCCTTGGAGTGTCTGTCCTTGACACCACAGGGTCCCTGTACTCCTACACAACCCTGTGCTGATGAAATGAGGAGGAGGGAAGGGGGGGGTCTGCATACAGGAGTCAAGGAGCTGGGAGTACTAGGGGGCCCCACGACTGCAGGAAGACGGGCACACCTCCACTCGGGCAGCATACGACCTGTGCAGCACTGAGTGGACCTAGGAGGCCCGAGAATGGACAGGGCAGGAGACCCTCACGAGCTCCACAGACCTGTTCCCTCAGATCCTCAAGTCAAGTGTGGCTGCTCTGAGCTTCCTGACACCCTCGTGAAGGCAGAGAAGGGTGGGGTTGCTGTGCACACTGGGCTGTGGGGAGAGAGAATCCGGAAAGCTATGCACCTGAGCCCCTCTGTGGGCTGGAGCCTTGGTTGCACCTCACCCCTGAGATGTGGCCAGAGAGACTTTGCACATCTTTGGAGATGAGAGCCTCCTCATGTGTTCCACAGCCATACCTAACCTGGCAATGCTGGAAAGGTTATTGGTCTCTAAATATCACAGACCAGAGTAGGCAAGATGATACAACCAGTAAAGGCACTCTCCACCAACCCTTAACAACAGAGTTTGACTCCTGGTACTTATCTAGTGAAGGGAAAAAAACAGACTCCCTCTTTTAATCTCCACATGAGTGCAATCACACAAGCATGAATGCACACACACACACACACACACACGCATGCACACACGTGCACGCAAACACGTACAAGCACACACACGCACACACACACAGACACACACATGCAGTAAATATAAGATAAAATAGTAAAAACATTGCTGGGGTGGCTTCTGACAGCTCTGTAAGGCCAGTCCAGTGCTGACCCCAGCACCCACCCTCAGAACTGCCCCCTCTACTCACAGTGACCGTTCTACTGCTGGTGTGTACAGTCACAGCAGGTGGGCTGTGTTGTTCATGCCTCATCCCTCGGAGGAACTGCTGCTTTCTGTGCCGACTTCATGGAAGAGGAAACCGTGGCTCCGAGGGATTGAGTCATTCGCCTGCCGGCACTGCTGGGATCTGAGTCAAACCCTGTGACTCGGAGAGAGACTGTTGTCAACTCTCAGCTCTGTGCAGCTCCCAAACAGCCCATCCTGGTGCCCTGCATGGAGACAACCCAGCCGTCTCTCAGCAGTTGATGTGGTGTGCTCCCAGGATTTGGTACCAGCCAGCCAAGGGAATAACAACCTGTCTTCACATCCCCAATATGGGCACATCTGTAGACGTTCTGCGTGGAGGACAGATGCCAGGTGGCAGAGCACTTCGTGTGGCTCTGCTCACAAGACCAGGAACGGGCAGAGCAGCGGTAACTAGGTAAGGTGGCAGTATGGCCACAGTGCCAGCAGGCACTGCCTGGAGCGGAGGCCTGGCATCAGGGCCACGTCCTCCTCTGGGTTGGTGGTGTGAGGGTGGGACATTTGCTCTTGAGTTGTCCAGGCAGCAGCTTAGATGTGACATCTCGTGCATCTAGGAGGCTGTCACCTGTGAGCTTGGTATTCACATCTGGTGCTGATGAAGCAGGTGGCCATCCCCTCTACAAGTGTGTGTCGTCCTGGCCTTTGGATGGCTAAGGAAGAAGGGAGAGAAATAGGATGAGTTTGCTCTAGGTCACCTGCCCCCCGCGTCCCTGGAGCTCAGATCTCCCTCCAGACATGCTCAGGAGTCCATGCTGGGGACTCTTTGGCTCTCTCAGCACCCCAGCCTGGGATCGGCAGGTCAGGGGACTCCTCAGCCTCCATAGCCCACAGCCCTGAGTGGAGTCTTTCTGTATCTGAAGAAACCTGGCGGGCACAGCAGCAGTCCATGTGAGTGCGTGTAAAGCATCATCAGAGGCCTCGTTCCCCAGCAAGGTGTGAGCCCGCAACTTGTTCTTCCTTGCCCACATCACACCTCACTCTGGGGAAAATGCAGCCCTGACAGAGTCAAACTTTTCACCTCGAGACCAAGGAGAAGGGGAAGAACCCATCTGCCTTAAGCATGTTCAGCAGGCACGAAGCTGGCCATCCTAGCCATTGCAATAAGACAGGGCGGTGGGGGAGGGGGTCCAGAACAGTGAAGATTCCAGAACCAACAGCAACAAAAAGTAGGAAAACTTTTAAATATTAAGTACTGCATTTAGAATAGCACCCCCTCCTTCATAAAAATCAATGCTGTACAACCAATCCAAGACAGCCAAGAAGCCATCCTGAAAGCTACGGAGCATTCGAGAGGCGAGTTTCAGATGTAATGAAGACTCACCACTGAGATGTCTGCTACAGTTTTTACATTTGCAGAGTCAGCTCAATCCCAGTAAAAACTGACGGCCAATTCTCAAGTGGTTCTAGAATGGGAAGACCTAACACGATTTCAAATTAGAAATAAGAGTAGGGGTAAGGAGATGGTTTCCTGGTTAAAGCACTTGTCACAGGACAGCATGAGGATGGGAGCTTGGGTCCCAGAGCCCATTTAAATACCAGGTGGGCGTGGCATTCCACCTGTGGTTTCAGCCACAGAAGTGGAGACAGGGGATCCCAGAGCCAGCTGGCTGGTGAGACCAGTGAACTCAGGGTTTGATTGAGAGGCCTTGCCTCAGTGAACAGGTGGAAGAGTGATGGAGAATGACTCCCAACATCACACACATGTAAACATCACACACATGTAAACATCACACACATGTAAACATCCCACACATGTAAACATCCCACACATGAAGAGCGGCAGCGTGCATGTGGGGTGGGGGTGAAGTTGGAGGACTCTGATGATTGCTAGTCAGCCTCAGGCAAGTGGCATAGCGGAGGTGGTTTCTTGTTTGTGCGAGGAAGACCGTAGGTCAGGGAAACAGAACCTGGATTCAGAGGCCAGTCTCCACATGCATGCTGGTGGAGTCTTGACAAAAGTGTCATGGCAGTGCAGTTCAGTGGTAGGAAAACACCAACTCTTTAAAGAAAAAATGTGGCTTGCATCAACTGGCTTTCCAAACAGAAAGACCAATGTCACGTGACCTCACTTGGGATTGCAAGGCTTCTTGGTGGGAAAAGTAACCATCTGTGCCCCTGTGCAAAGCCAAAATTTTCTAAACATAAAAAAGGTAAAGAAAGAAAAACCAAAAATCATGAAAAATAAAATAGATCTTCACCAAAATCAAAACCCTCTGCTCTTTGAAAATGCTCTAAGAAAACAAGAAGGTGGACAGAGCACAGTAGTCACACCAGTCCTCCCAGCGCCCAGAAGCCGGCAGAGCACAGTAGTCACACCAGTCCTCCCAGCGCCCAGAGGCCAGCAGAGCACAGTGTTCACACCAGTCCTCCCAGC
>NC_022015.1:37691205-37718165 GCF_000317375.1 Microtus ochrogaster
AGAGCACAGTGTTCACACCAGTCCTCCCAGCGCCCAGGAGCCAGAAGAGCACAGTGTTCACACCAGTCCTCCCAGTGCCCAGAGGCCAGCAGAGCACAGTGTTCACACCAGTCCTCCCAGTGCCCAGAGGCCAGCAGAGCACAGTAGTCACACCAGTCCTCCCAACGCCCAGGAGCCAGGGTCAAGAGGACTCATGGATCCAATTTTGAGGCCAACCTGGGCTACACGAGACTCTCAAGACAAAAGCAAAGAAAAAGAAAGAGGGTAAAGAGCTGGTGGGTGCAGCTGCACACGGCCTGCCTCTGTGAAGGGGCTCAGCGGCAGAGCGCACACAAAGCAGCTGCTCTTACAATAAGTGCAGTATCTGCTGATAAAGATAGGGAAGGCTAGCATAGTTGTACAAAAGCCCCGCCACCCTCACCCCCACACACAGCCAGCACCATCACAGCTCACAGACCTGAATGGGAACCACTGTGGGATGCAGCTGCCCCGGTCACAAGCAAGTTTAAAATAGCAATCCCAAGCAGGGCATGGTAGCACACGCCTTTAATCTCAGCACTTGGGAGGCAGAGGCAGGCAAAACTCTGTGAGTTTAAAGCCAGCCTGCTCTATAGTGCGAGTTCCAGGATAGTCAGGGCTATAGAGGGAAACCCTGTATTGGAAAAAAGAAAAGAAAAGAAAAGATAGCAGTCCCTGAGAAAGTTGGGGCCGGGAAGGTAAAGTGTTTCTGGAGCTAACATGAGGACCTGCATCCCCCACCCCAAGAACTCGTGTAAAGGTCAGAAGCCTTGTAACCCCAGTGCTGGGCAGGCAGAGACGAGAGGATGCTCAGGGGCTTGCTGGCCTACCAGACCAGCAAATCAGTGAGATCAGGCCAGCGAGGAGCCCTATCTCAAAAGGCAAGGCGGAGGGCTTAGAAAGATGGTCCAGTGGGGAAGAGCACTTGCTGCTCTTGCAGAAGACTCTGGCTTAATTCTTAGCACCCACACAGTGCCTCACGACTGTAATTCCTGTGTCTGCAGTCCCGGGGAACCCAATGTCCCCTTCTGATCTCCGTGGGCTCCAGGTATGCCTGTGGTGCATACATCCATGCAGGCAAAACACTTAATAAAAATAAATAAACTCTAAAAAAAGGCATGGTAGACGGTGTCTTGAGCAACAGCACCCACGTTTGCCCTCTGGTCTCCACATGTGCACCATACACACACACAGAAGGTTAGAGGGACATCTGCCATGGGGCTCAGAGAAAAGAAAATGGTGCACGGAGATTTGGACACGAATGTTCACAGTAGCTTTGCAAGCGAAGGTCATGTCCGCAAGCCACCCAAATGCCAAGCAGCAGCCGGGTGAGCAAACACGGTCCCTTATCCACATGGGGGACATCGTCTGCTCACAGAAAGAGCAGACACATTAGACCACTGGTATTCTTGAAAGCTATATATGGTGTATGAAAACATATTTTACCATTTTACAAAACTGCAGGAAATGTTCGCCAATCTGGTACGAAAGAAAGAAGAAAGCAGACCAAAGAGGCCCGAGACAATTTGCGGCACTGGGGAGGGGCATAGGGACAACATGACCTCGATAGGCCCAGGGCTCTCCTACATTCCCACCTGGCCAAGTCACAGAGCCGTGCACTCAGCAGGTGAGAGAATTCCACTACAGCATAACACCTTAATAAAATCAGATTAAAAATTCACTCAGCCATGCTGGGTTCCCTGAAAGCCATACTTTCAATACAAAGGAAATCAACATTAAAGCGGATGTCCAGGTTGGGTGTGGTAGTGCAGGTCTGTAAGACTGGGTGGATTTCAAGTTCAAGGCTAGCCCAGGCTACATCAGAATATCCTACCTCAAAAAAACAAGGGGTTGTGTGCAAACTTCAATGCAGTGGTAGAATGCCACTGTGTGCAAGGTCCTACTGGGTTCCATAGCAGTACTGTAGGAAAATACAAACTGAGGGGTATTCTATCTGTTTCTGCCAATGACATTGAATGACTAGCCCAATGGGCGTGGTTGTCTCTGGATATGTGGATAAAACTGAGAAGGGAGCTCACATCAACGCTCCCCACCCCCTCTCCCTCTCTCTCTCTCAGTCGGAACAGGAACAAGACAAGGCTGCCCTCTAATTCATGATGCTCCTGCCTCCTCCTCCTTCAGCAAATCCACTGGTGTGCACCACCATACCTAGTGAGAAGTGAGAACCCACAAAGTCTGGTCAATAACTTATTAAGGAGCACAATGGAAAAACAGAATGGCGAATACAGAACAAGGCAGACAGCGCTGCTGCTCCAGCTGCGGTTGTCCTGCCGTTCGGCCCATGGAGGATAAGGACCGACTGCAGGGCTTGTTCCCCAGCCCCTCCTCGGCTTTGTTTTTTTGTTTTGTGTATGTACGGGTTTGTTTGTTTTTGGTTTTTTGAGACAGGGTTTCTCTGTAACTTTGGAGCCTGTCCTGGAACTCACCTGGCTGGCCTCCTAAGTGCTGGGATTAAAGGCATGCGCCACCACCGCCAGGCCCCTTCTTGGTTTTATCAGGTCAAGTATCCAGAGGAAACCATGTCCATAGGGCTAGTCACCCCAAATGTCATTGTCCGAAGCGGATCAAATTCCCATAACAATAACCGATGTGTCCGGTCATGTGACTCTTGTCCCCGAGCTCTCTCTGCTGTTCTCTGGATGAACCTGTCCATTAATCCTGTTGACTTAGAACACAGAGGATCCTTCCAAGTCTGGCTTCCTCCATTTCTTCTAACCTCATCCATCCCTGCACCTTCTTGTGCTATGATGAGAAAGAGAGGGGTTCCCAGCGTAGCCCCACAGCAGACACCCCGCAACCCCCATATCCTGGAAGCTAGAAGCCCAAAATGGCGGTGTCACAGTCTGTCTAGTGCTAAGGCCTCTCTCCTTGGCTTGGAGATATCCTCTCTCAGAGTACTCACGTGGCCGTCTTCTGAGGGTCTGCGTCCTGATGTCCTTATGGTGACTCCAATCAGATTAGATCCAGGCCTGCCCTGTTGGCTTCCTATGCCATCCTGGCCACCTCTGTCCTATGTCCAAATACAGTTTCTCCCAAGGTGCTGCCATCAGGACTGTTACATGTAGAGAGCGTCACAGTTCAGTCCCAACACTTACTCTTCTGGGACTCCTTCCTGCTCCCATGAACCCTTTAGACAGAGGTCTTCCATGGTCCCAGCCCATCCAGACCTTAGGGGAATTCTGGGCACCCAGCTTGGGCACAAGGCCTGGTGGCCCCTAGCCTGCCTGCTGATCATGGCTGTGGGTAAGACCCAGGGATGCTCCAAACACATGAAGATAAGTACCAGGGGTAGATGAGTGACTTCCCCAGTCTCTGCTCCTTCCTGGGTGGCAGAGGGCACCAGGACCCTTCACCCGGACTGCAGTGCTTGGCGACTAGCCCAGGGAGCTTTAGCTGAAAATGTCTGGCTAAAGCGGCCCCTCAGGAAGCCCAAAATTGCTGTTTGTACCTTCCTGGGCTGGAAGCAGATCACAGGCTCCGCCGAGGAGTGGAGCAAGGCTGGCTGGCGGGAGGCCTCTGCCTGGCAGCCGGCCGCATTCCTGGGGTCTCGGAGATGTGCATCGGCACTTCCTGAGCCCTCCCAAGACCTCAGGGCATCTGTCCCAGCCCAGCCCCTCCAGTGGGTGAGAATGCTGAAAGGGACTGGTAGCCCTGTGCTGAATCCTGGGTGCCGGGCTCGGGGAAGCAAGACACGTGGCTTCCGGCCTGCCATGTCACCGTAGCACAGTGTCTTTTCTTCCTTTGCCTCTGCTGTGAGACAGGACAGGAGAGGGTGGATGCCATGGATTTCCAAGGAGCTTGTCTGGAGCAAGCAATGCCATGCCCTCCTCAGTAGCCAGGGCCTTGGAGCGTTGATCAAGTTGGTCAGATGTTCCTGGGTGTGAGCCCCACTCCAAACAGTAAACACGTATGACTTACAGCTTTGGGGGCCAGGGCAGAGCCACTGTGAAGGGACACAGGAAAGTGGCCAGATACCTCACCTTGTATCTGCCCCTCCCCATCGTGTTGTATCACATAGAAAGCACGAGCACAAAGATCTCACAGTGCCAGGTCTGGAGTGAAGAGACCCTTGTGGTCCTGGCAGGGGCTGCTGCATGCAGATAGGCTCCCAGGGGACATTATTCTAAGTGCCCCATTGGCTCTGGCCCGAACACACTGGTACCCTGAGAGACACAGCAGAGCAACCAACTGAGCCATTGTGTGTGTGTGTGTGTGTGTGCGCCATACAGGTGACAGTGGTGGCCTTCTAAGACCAGTGCCTGGAGATCCTGCTGGCCCTCACAGTGCTGAAAGACTTTGCTGTTACATTCCTGTGGTCTCGGATGATCACAGACTGGGTGACTTAGGACAAAAGACGTGCCATTCGAGGTTTCGGGCCGAAAGCCAAAGTCATGGCGTGAGTGTGCCTGTTCCAGCGGAGGCTCCACGGTAATCCTGCTGCCTCTTCAGGCTCTTAGCGGCTCCAGACAGCCCTGTATTTCTGGCTGTGTCACCCCAGACCCTGCCCCACATCACCTCCCTTCTACTGTGAATGAGCCCCTTGCTTCTCCCATAAAGGCAGTTTCTAGAGGCATTGGAGCCTTCTTGGTGAATTCAGAGTATCCTTACCTGAAGGCCCTTCACCTACCCATGTCTGTAAAAAGATAATTTTCCACTTAAGGTCCCATCTATAGGTTCTGAGGTCCAGACACGGATATGCACTTGGGGAGTCACCCTTGAGTACACCTTACGTATGAGAAGGTTGGCTGGGTCGTGAAGAAGAGGGACAAGGCAGGAAGTATGAGCTCTGATCTGACTTGGGGTTCCCCATCCAGACAGTCTGGGATCACTACTGGGTACCAAGAACCCACACACTAGAGGGGCACTGTGGAACTTTCCAGGAGGCAAACCAAAGCAGAAGTTTCCAAAGATGGCAGGGCCTACCTGGCTGCCATGTGGCAGGTGCCCACCAACACTGGTGCCCAGTGCTTCCTGTGGGCGAAACAAGAGGCCACAACAGTGAAAGGGTTGGAGATTCCTGGCACCTTAAGCCTTGGGATGGCCCTAGGACAGGACACTTGGCCCCTAGAGAATCAGTTTCCCTCTGTGACACGGGGGTGTGATGACCAAGACACAGGCTGCTGAGAAGCGTGGACAGTGTCCAGCCTTGAGGTGCAGAGCAGCCATGACAGGTGTGGGAATTGGGGCCTGCAGAAGAGCCCAAGAGCTCCCGTTCCCCCCTCAGGCCCTGTTCCAAGGACCCAAGAACTTATGCACAGACTCTTAAAAAATGTTCTCTCTCCTCATCATAAAATGTGACTTCTCTTTGTGAATAACTAAACAATTGAAAGATAGCACAGCAGCAGCTACAGTCTGTGGGGCTCTGTGCAGTGATTAACATGCTGGCTGGGTCCGATGCACTCCACTTCCTAGACAGAAACACTCCCTGTTGTAAAAAGGAAAGGTTGTCTCTCAGATGGCCTGGGTGTCAGGCAGGTCTGTTGCGTCTCCTTCAAAGTGGGCTTCTAGGCTCTTCCAGGCACAGCCTCTTGGCCCAGAGGACAGCACAGGTTAGGGAAGCCTGTGACTTGGGTGTGCCAATTTTACCCAAGAAAGCCATTTGAAAATTAAAAAGAGGATTAGCAAGATTGTTCAACAGTCAAGCACTTAGCCTGCAACGTGAAGACCAGAGTTCAGATCCCCAGGAAGAAATGTATGGTCAGAAGCGACTGCCTCAGCGACGGGGTGGAAGAACAATGGGGAGTGACTCATGACGTCATCTTCAGGCTTCCACATGCCTGCCCATGTGCATGCAAACATGCGTGCACTCATACACACATGTCCACACACACACACACGAAAAACAAAACAAGTAAAGAAGAGTAAATAAAAACCAGCAAAGGCACAAAAGCTTTCTCTTCAAAAGAGGCCTGGCTACAGATGATCTTGATAAAACACAGATGGCCTTATCACAGTCGCTACCTGTGGCATTCACATAGTCACAAGAGACACGCTCAGTCGCTAGCTGTCCATTCACACGGGTGACTTCTGGGTCTTTTGCACGAGACAAGCCTCTTCTTCCAGGAGGGCAGCTTCCGGCTTTCCATCTTGAAACCACAGGAACAAGCAGAGATGGAGGGCAGAAAGAGACCATGGGGAGTTGTCTAGCCCCTGCAGCCTGGGCTGGCCACACCTGTCCCCTGAACCAGATAGGCCTCCTCTGTTCAAACCAGGAGAGTTGGGTGAGGGCTCAGATGCCCTGATGTTTCAAAGGAGTCAAAGGCTCTGTAACCACAGGTTGGAGTTACACAAAGGCTAAGAAGCCAGCAGCGCAGTGGCCAGGATTTTGTCCTAAGGCAGCCCACTGTTGTCCCCATGTACAGCACGGAGAGAGAGGCCCACGTGGATCGGGATAACAGGGATTCCAAGTCCAATTTAGTCACTCAGAGCCACATGTTGGGCATGTCACTCCCTCCTCTGTGCCTCAGTTTCCTCCTTTACAGCAAAGACCAGGAAGACGTGGGAAGGCTGGGCCTCTTCCCCAGGTGGGCACAGCAAAGCTGGCTCGTGGGAACGGGCCCTGGTTACCCTTCTTTCCAGGACATGGGGGACCTGAGACCAGAGTGTGCTGCCAACCCATGGGAGCCACAGGTCAAGCCTGCGGGCATCGGACTGGCGGCTGCTCAGCAGGCACTTTCCCAGAAGCCAATGTGGGAGGCGGCCTGGAATCCAATGTCCTAGAAGCAGGCACAGGATGTACCAGGGGTGACACAGCCCTTAGGGTATATGCCCCGGAAGGCAGGGCAGTGGGTGACCCACTGTCCTGGTTTTCCCAAGCAGCAGTTCCCACCATGGGGACTTTTGGTGTCAAAACAAAGCAGGAAAGTCCCTGGCGAGCCACATATTTCACCTTAACAAAGCCACTGCCTTTCCACCACTTCCTTCCCTCTCTATTTCCTCTTCTTTTTCAAAAATCATTTTTATTTACGAGTGTGTGCACATGCACATGTGTGTAGGTATGTTCAGAGTCCAGAAGAGGGCATCGGGGCCTCTGGAGCAGAAGTAGCAGGTGATTGTGAGCCGCCGAAGGTCAACTGTATACAACATCAGAAATAAAGACAGCCGAGTCTCTTCCTCTGGGTACAACATGACCACCTCACTGCCACCATGGAGCACAGATAACCTTGGCTTTGTAGTCATGGCGACAGAAGTAAGTAAAGCAACTCAGCAACAGCTAGTACCACACCAAGCAACAGTAAAGGGGTGCTGCATGCTTGATGGCCAGAGTTACTTCAAATTCTAACATGTTGCAAATCTGAGGTGGTTATGGCAGGGTTCACCTGTGTTGCATCTCATGGCTTAGATCTGAACAAAAAGCATGCTCTGCCTGCACTGCATATGACCTCATAACACGAATTATCAACAGATGCATCATGCCACGAACCACTCATGGGTGCATCACGCCACGAAGCACCAATTGGCACATCATGCCACGAAGCACCAATTGGCACATCATGCCACAGAGCACCAATTGGCACATCACGCCATGAAGCACCAATTGGCACATCATGCCACTAATCAATCACCCATGGGTGCATCATGCCACAAATCACCAGTGCATGTTTCTCAAGACTCAAGATTTGCCTGTCTTGAACATAAAAATATATGTTTTTACTGTATATATGAAGTTTTCTGCTCTAAGAGGAAACATTATGGCTTAATTAATATTTTCCTAAGGTTACCACTCAGCATGAGAGTTCATCAAATTAGTTTATCTTTGAACTGTGTCATGTTAGACAAGCATATCCCTCTAATCAATATGCAAAGCATCTTTCATCTCTAATAGAAGGTTAAATGATGTGTATACCAAATAATTGATTTTAAGATACATTTCTTTTGCTGGGCAGTGGTGATGCATGCCTTTAATCCCAGAACTCAGGAGGCAGAGGCAGGCCAATCTCTGAGTTCAAGGCCAGCCTGGTCTACAGAGCAAGTTATAGGACATCCAAGGCCACTTAGAGAAACCTGGTCTTGAAAAGTCAAAACAACAACAACAAATTATCTTATTTCTATTTGTGTATATACACGTATACCTGAATAGGTGAATGTGCACATGAGTGCAGTGCCCTCAGAGGCCAGAAGAGGGCAGTGGACACCCTGGAGCTACAAATATGAGATGCCTGGCCTGGTGTGGTGTTAGGATTCAAACTCAGGTCCTCTGATGAGAAGTATGTACCCTGTACTGCTGACTCAGCTCTCTGTTCCTAAATTTCTTATTTATTAATAACATATTTTATTTGTACACCTAGCTGATACTTGAAAGGCATAAAAATGAGTCTGGCCCAGAGGAGTCAAGAGGAGAAAGGGCTTTAAAGAAGCCCTTTGTGGTGGCAGCTGTGTGCTGCTAACACTCCTGACAGAAGTAGTGGGAAGAGGTCCAAGGGACTTCACCTGGGGACCACCTAGAGGCATGTGGCCCAGGATGGGTTGGAGCATATGGTAGGTGGACAGTTACTAGAAGGGGGAGTCCATCTGTACAGCTTCTGGGAGGTCAATATCCTTGCTGGGGTGGGATTTTCAGTGATGCAACTGTCTGAGGATGATACTCCTATCAGGAACCCCAGTAAACTCACTGGCTCACCACACCAGACTCTGTGGGATCACTACCAGGGTCTATCTTTGGTGCGGCATCTTCAGTGGGTAGGCATTCATTCATCCTCTGAGGAAAAGCCCCAACAGAGTTATCTGTCATGAAGGGTCAGGAAGCAGGCTCAAACAGTTTGGGGCACATAAAGCTATGGGCAACATGGAAGCAGTCATTGCACTCATCATCCAGGAAGGTTCTGGAACATCTTGGTGGCCATCAAGGCCAAGCTATCATTTCAGTGGCGAGAAACAGAAGGTACATACCTCAGGAGGTGTGGGGAGTAGGCCGGCTGGGTCTCTCGGGTTCCCTCTGAGGTGAGGGTGACCATCAGGGACATCTTTCTCCCTCTCCTGCCATCCTGCAGAATTGTTTGGAGTGAGACTTTGTGAAATGAGCAGAAGCTGCCTGAGCAGCGTTGCTTCCCACTGAGTCCCATCGGGGGCTCCCGGGCCACGGTGAGGGGCCTGGAGCTGGGTCAGTCCCAGTCTGTTCCTGGCAAAGAGGAGGCCAAGGAGCCAGATTTGGGTCTGGCTGGACAAGCATCTTTTGTCCTCAAACTGGGAAGTCAGCATGCGGTAAGTTTTGCTTTCTTGAGAAGGTTCTGTGGTCTTAGGAGCTGGGGGAGTTTATTGGAAACTAATGGAGAGAACTCTAGAGTGCAAGCACACGGGTCGAACTCACTCCCAGAGGTTGTTATGTGGCTCGTAAAACTCAGAGCTTTGGGGTGATAAATCATGTCTTCAGGCACAGCTGGATCCAGGCGCTATAACAAAGCCACTGGGTTCCCTCTGCAACCGTTTCCCTGGCTGTCTTCTCCAGTTTCTTTCCCTTTCCATGTCTTCCTTCAGTTGCTGTGTCTCTGCTGCTCCTGGTGTCACCAGGCACAGACAGGCACCCTTACCTGGGTAAGATAGGTCACATTGAGCACCCTTGACTCTTGAGCCAAGTGACAGCACCCCCTGCTGGCTGGGTAGAAAAGTCACAGGGAGAGCTCCTTGGTCCAGTCCATGTCACATGCCTACCCTGTGAAAGTGGTCAGAGCAGAAGGGTCTTCAGACAGCCAGCCCCTCCAAAACACAGTAGGGGGACCAGAAAAGGCACACAGTTCTTCCAAGGAAAAGATGTTACCATTGGGGCCCCCAAAGACCACAGATGCCACAATCTGCAGCAGTGGCCAGGGGCAGCGCCCAGAGATCTTCCAGCTAGCCCAGGTCTCAGTCACTGTGATCCTCAGCCTGTCCAGAAGGAAGACAACACCATATCCCACAGTGATGAGGAGATGCAGTCCAGAGAGAGTAAGTCTCCCAGGTAACCAGGTGGAGCAAACGGGACCACGGCTCAGAGCCCAGCCAGCCTCAAGCTCCCGTTTACTACTTCACCCTCAGATCAGGTGCAAGATGCATCTCTGCCTCCATTAGGGGAACCTGCTACTGCCACTACCACCACTAGTACTGCCACCACAATCGCCATTACCAGTATCTCCATCAACACCGTCAGCATCATCACCATTACCGTCATACCTCCACCATCTATCACCACCATCATTACCCTTACCATCACCACCACCATCACCACCATCACCACCATCACCATTGCCGTCACACCTCCACCATCACTATCATTACTACCACCAGCAGCACCGCCATCATTACCCTCACCATCACCACCACCATTGCCATCAACAGCATCATCACCATCGGCTCTTCACCCCACCCCCAACCTCCTATGTCATATCCACCACTAATATCCCATCTCACCACATCACCACCTACCATCACTGCCACAACTCGCACCTTCCTCTCTCTCTCACCATTAAAAACAACCCCAAGATTCACATCATCAACAACACTGTGAGCACCGCAACAGCACAACCAGCCCCAGCCTTTCTTTCCGACAAGCGATTAGTTACAGAGGTACAGTTAGCAGCTACACATGCAGCCGAAAGAGGGTACCACGGAACATTCCCAGCACCCAAAACTCCATTCCCCTGGAGAAGGTGCAGCGATCCAAGAAGTCAAGAGATGGACCAGGACAATCCAGGTGATGGAAGAGCTGGGGTCCCAGCCTGGGGCACTGATCCAGAGCTTGCTTTGTGCTCCCCTCTAGGCTCTGGGTTTACCTGCTTACCTGGCAGTCTCCAGCTCCACAGTGGCTACTGGGCCTGGCTTCCAGCTGCTCAAACACCAGGAAGTCACCCTTCTTCCCTGATCCCACCACAGCCAAGTCACAAGCCAGCCCTGCATTCTCTGCCTCACAATGAGACATGGCCTGCGAAGCCCGGAGTGACTGTCCCTGTCCCGTATCCTGTTGTCTTCTCAGATTTCAGCTCCCTTTTCTGATTCTGTCTTACATGCAATGGGCTTTTTATTAATGAGTGAGCCCAACTCCATTCCTGCCTCAGGACCTTCATGTCTATTGTTCTTAAGTGTTCCCCAGACCTTCACACAGCTGGTTGCTTCTCATTCAGGTCTGAGTAGAACTACAGTAGCCCCAGCTCAGAAACCCCTCTGCAGTCCTCTAACTAAAGCATCCCAGACTGGCCATTCTATCACACCTTCAAGCAGTGGTCATTTTGAATACACTGTTGCATTTATATCCACATTTTAACTTCTCACCTACACTCCAAAAGCTGTGCCAGACTGCCTTGCTCCCATCCCCTGCTCCTGGGGGCAGCCCCAGTCCCTTACACAAGTTCCTACAGAGACACGCTGGAAGACACTGACTGGTGACTTCATTTGAGTGGATCTGCAGTCTCCCAACTCCAAATTCTGATTCTCTTTCTTAACGTTCTAGATAATGACATGCTGGTCATTCTGCCGTCCATCTATCACCTGCCAGTCATGCGGCCATCTGACTTTTTGGTTTTCATCCTGAGCCCATCCATCTAGTACTCATCTTTGTGTCCATCCTGTTCTGCACCCACCCTCTCTCTGACCCACATCACTGTATAGTGTCACACCTCTACACACACCCCCATCTCTGTGTGCATCCAACCCACGCCTGGCCATCTTTCTATCTATCCAACCAACACTCACCTACCCAGCCACTCCCCCATACTTCCTTCCATCCCTTTACCTGTCCAACTAGCATCTTCCCATCCACCAGTCTCCCATCTTCCCATCCATCCATTCACTCACTCATTCATTCATTCATTCGTCTGCCCAACAACCAATCTGCCTACTGACCCATCCATCCATTCAACAAATGCCTACCCATCAATTCATCCATCATTCCATTCACCCACACATCCATCTGACCCCAGCTTTGACCTCCTTTGCATCTTTTCTTCATACCATGAGCTCCTCCAGGCAGGAACTACACCACCCTCATGGGAAGACCAGACCATGTCCTAAGAGGCTGCCTTTGCTCTTAAACAGGCCACTGAGAGATTAGAAAAGATTATGTACCACCCTGAAAAGTAGCTGATGTTATAAAGTTCATGATGGGGTCATGAGGGCCCCAGGTGGGGTCTGATCTGTTTGCTAAGGCAAGAAACAGAGTCAGGTGGAGCTGGGGGTAGGAAAGAGTCCTCCTGGAGGAGGGAGGCCCGGGCTGATCTCCAAGGAAATGGAGGAGGCATGGCCTGAGATGGAAGTGAGTTCGGTGTGAATGGGGGCTGTTGGAAGGAAAACTCATGGCCAGGACCCAGTGAGCACCTACTCACCCCCAAGGTCTAAACTACCCACTCATCCCAGACAGTTAATAAGGGTAACAGCCAAGGCAAGACTGGTGCTGATTACCCTTTGACCTTACCTTATCCAATATTACAGCAGTTCGTGACTTATCTACTTCACCACTGCTTTTAAAATGATAGCCAGAGACTTCGGATGAATCTCTGGGATCCACAACAGTTGGCCCACATCTTCCCAGTTTCCAGCCTTCATTGAAGCATCATGGAGATCTATCTTCTGTCAGCTGCTCTCCTTTAAACACATACACACTGGGAGTGCCACAGTGGGACAAGGACAGTTTGAAGATTTTTGATCATCTCAAGCCCATTAGAAGAGGTAATCTGATACAATCCTTGTACAAATGTTGGATGGATGGATGGATGGATGGATGGATGGATGGATGGATGGATGGATGGATATAGATAATGGATATATGAATGGATAGATGATAAATGGATGGGTGGAGGGATAGATGGTAGATGACAGCTCAGTATACAACTGATGAATGGGTGGCTGGGTGACAAATGGGTGAGTTGTCACACTCATGCCTCATGATGGGGTGGTGGCTTTTGTGACTGGCTCAGTAGGTGAAAGTGTTCTTTTGCTGTATGGCGAAGCTAAGACACTGGAGGTCCAACCTCTCACCCTTCCCCGTGTACAGTCCTCTCTCCTCCACGGCCCACCCTCAGGCAGTCCTCAGACCTCACCAGATTGAGGGGCTCTACTTTCTGGGAGGACCCTCACTCCTCCACCCGCTAGCAGATGCCACTGGCCTTTCTCCCACTGCCACAGCTGTCCACCCTTACAAAGCTTGGACTGTTCTATGAGGGCATGCCAGCTGGAACGAGGCACTTCCTGTCTGACGAGACCTTGTGCACAGAGCCTGCAGGCAGCTGTCAGCTCAGGACATGCAGCCGGATCTAGAGGCTGCTGGGGCCAGCGCCCTCCTGAGTCCCTCAGCAAAGGTTTGCCCAAGCCTGGCCTTCAGGCCTCAGACACAGAGGGGGACCCTGATGCCTCCCTCATCCCTTGGGAAGTCCATCCCTGTGGGAGGCACATTGTCAGCAGCCTTGTTGGGGACTGGGGACAAGTGGGATCTGCTGGTCCGGGTGACAGCCATCAGTGACTGAGACAAAGACAGGGAGAAAGATCAGAGCATACACCGGGATGAAGGCCACTGTCTACTACGTGAGAGGCCAGGCATAAGCCAGTCTCAGGAAGAGGCTGCTGAGGGTCACCAGCTATCTCTGTCGCCTTCCACGTCCCCTAGTCAACCATCCCCCAGCTACTGCTCAAGCACCTGTGGCATGCCAGGCTCAGAGACACAGTCAGTCGCAAGCTACCTTCCCAGAGGCTGCATTCCCACAACCCAGCCTGCCACCCCATCCGGACCCCAGGCCTGGCATTGCTCCTGGCTTCTGGCTCCAGTCCTTTCTCAAAGGCTCTAATTCCATCCTGGGAGGAGCGATTAGAATGAAACTATAGGCTGTTTTTCTGTCTTGCCAGGCTAGGCCTATTTAATAACTTAATTAAATAAGCAGAATTGTAATTATGATGTTAATGTTTCCTTTCTGTAATGCCGCTCATTCTGCTGGAAGCGACTTCTCTGAGGTATGGGGCCTCCCCTGCCCCTGGCAGACAGCTCTGAGGTTCCAGGCTGGTGGTGTGCCGGGGCCTCCCTACCTGGCCTGGCTGCATCAGGAACCTCCTGGCTACGGGAGAAGCCCAGCAGGCCAATGGGATCCCAGTCAGGTAGAAGCCAGGCTGTCTCCCCTGCCTGTTTATAGGGAGCTTAAAGCACAGCGTGGAAATGACTTGAAGCTTCTAATTGCCCTTTTCCTTCCTCCCACTTCTTGCCATTGACAGTTGGCTTTGAATTACTCATTCAGTAATTCACCCTACACAGAGAAGGAAGGAGGAGGCTTCGAGGTGGGAACCAGTTTCCCCACATGGGCCAGGCTAGACATGCAGACCGCCCTGACTTTTCCAAAGAGCTCCAGGGTCCCATGCTAGGAGAATCTTGACTCCCTGACCAGTTGGTGACAGGTGTACCATGGTCTTCAAGTCCTGAAGAATTAAAAGAGAAGATTCTCCAGTGACACAGGGGTGTCTGGCTCACAGGAGGCAGTCAGGACTTACAGATTTTTTCCCAAGACTCCCTGCACCAAAGCCCAAGGTCTCCCAGCTCCTGCTTTCTCTGCTTAGGACAATGCAGAGCACCGAGCTGACTATCAGGTCCCCCATGTTGCAGAGCGATGACATCTCCCTGAGTTGCTTATTTGATTGAGTTTCACTTTTTGATTGATTGGAGTAGCAGCTCACTAAGTTTCCCAGAGGATTATGGGATGTGAATGGAGTGAGCCAAGAAAAAGCCCCGCAGAGGCCAGGAACACCCCATTTGTCCTTTCTGTGGTGGCTGGGTGGGCTTGGGACAAGACAGGCGTAGGTAGCTTCAGTCACGGGTGACCATGCCCTTAAGAAAGCCACCAGATTTTATGACCTGTGTGTGTCCTGCTGTAAAATGGATGTGTAGCACCCAGAACTGTTCAGAACAGGAGACAGGCCAAAGGCAGGGATGCCACAAGAGTCCCTAACGAGTGGCAGAAAGGCTGGGGACGTGAAGTCTTAATCCTGGGAGTGAAAGAGGAGAGGAGCGCTGCAGGTCAGGAGAGACCCTCTTTGGGCAACATAGCTGCAGCCCGAGGTAGGGATGGGGCTCTGTGGGCCCTCTACTCACCCGCTCCCTCAGCAGCTGGAACTCTCAGCCTTACCCACGGCTGGGGTCTGCCTGTGCCTTCCTGGATCTGTGCATTCGAATGAGTCACCAAGCCTCCACATCAAAAGACCTCACGGATGGTCCGCAGGGACAGAAGATGACTTAGTTTGCAGCCATTGTAACCCAAGGCCTGGGACATGGCTGGAGACCATCAGGTGTCAGCTCATGTGACTAGGTCTCCTTCATCCCAAGTTTGGTGCCAGTTCAAGATGGTCCTGGACTATACTGGTTTTGTTGGGGATGTGGAGTTAGGAAATTCACTTAAGAACTGCAGGGTGGTGTGATGGTGATGGCACACGCCTTTAATCTCAGCACTTGGGAGCCAGAGGCAAACAGATATCTGAGTCTGAGGCCAGCCTGGTCTACAGAGCAAGTTCCAGGGCAACTAGAGCTACACAGAGAAACCCTGTCTTGAAAAACAACAGCAATAACAACAACAAAAAACAAAAACAAAAAAGAATAAACAGAAATCCTGTACAGTGGCTGAGCAGGCAGTTGGGGACAGAGGACAGAGGAAATCTGGGAGACTTGGCTGTTTCCACCCACATCAACACACAAGAGTACACAGAGCTTCTGGCAGAGCTGGGACGAGGCCCTAGGTCCCTGCTGCCCATGCCTAGCTCCAGGCTCCTCCCAAGCCCTTGTGGTTTTCCAGGAGGATCCAAAGCAGACTGGAGTTGGTAAGGAATGTTCTCTGCAGCCCAAACTGTGTTAGCTGGCTTCCTCTTGACTCATGGGCAGAAACCCAAAATCGATACATTCTTTTCTAGTGAAAAATAATGGCTGGCCTGCCCCTGTCACCAACACTGTGAAATCAGGCACATCAAAGAGAGGACCCTCGGGACGCCCTGTCTTCTGCTGGTTGCTTATAGCAGAAGGCACCGGCAGCCCTCCCTCCCCTGTGACAGCAAGTGTTACAGGTGGAAAGCCTACCACCAACTCTTGCCCCCGTCTTTTCTGTGTAGTAATGGTATGCACATGGAACCCCCAGATCTTCTGCAGTCAAGATTTGCCTTGAATCAGGAGTCACTCCCATGCTAGAGAGGCGGCTCAGCGGTTAAGTACACTGGTTGTTCTCCCAGAGAACTCAGGTACAATTCCCAGCATGCACATGGCGGCAAACAGCTGTCTGTAACTCCAGTTCCAGGGGACCCAACACCCTCACCCAGGCATACATGCAGGTAAAACACCAATGTATATAAAATTAAAAAAAAAAAACAAACATTTTGCCCTGTAGTGATGGCACACACCTTTAATCCCAGCACTTGCAAGTCAGAGGTAGACAGATCCCTGTGAGTTTGAGGCCAACCTGGTCTACAGAGTGAGTTCCAGGACATCCAGGACTGTTACACATCTCAAACAAACAAACAAACAAACAAACAAACGAGCCACTGCCAACAGTTCATGCTCCTGGCTGACTCCTGCAGTGGACCCTAACAGTCCACTTCTTCAGCACCTCCTCTCAGAGTTTCCTTAGCTGCACCTTCCGAGGATCTAAGAGGATCTGGTCACCAAGCTCAGTGACTGGAGTCTACCCTGGACCTTGTGTTGCACCTCCAAGTTCTGCTCCATCCCCAAGTCTCCTTTCGCAAGAAAAGAGATTTCTCTCAAAGAGGATGCTTTCTGCTCCTACTGGCTTCCTAGTGGCCTTCATGCTGGACCAAAGGCTTGTGAGATCCCATCATGCCTTGATGTCCCACAGACCCTCCGTGCCCCACCCTGAGCCCCACCCTGTGCCCCACCGCTGTCCACCTGCACAGGATGTCTGAGTGTTTTGATCGCCTTCCATCTCCCACCCTGCGGCTGGAGGCAGGGACCTTGGTCACTGCCTAAATCTTGCCATCACAAAGAGCCCGGTCCCAGCTCTAGGGAAATCACACAAGCAGAATGTGGGTGACACTCTAACCCATGGGAGAGACATTCCACAGTTAGATACATGTCTTGGTTCAGCATGTATCTGTTGACCTCCTAGGGTCAGGCCAGGGGTGGTCACAGATGAGCAGAGACCAACGTCCCCATAGCCATAGCAGGTGGCTGGTGGACATAAGCAACAGTCAGCAGCATGTCAGGCAGCACTGCTACAGAACATCGGGCAGGGCAGGGACACCCGCAGCAGGCCATCCCTGAGTGCGCCTGAGAGAGCCTCAGAGGAAACTACAGTTGTGTCTACAGCACATGCAAAAGCTGTGGGCTGGGAAACAGCCCCCCAGTTTGAGCGCCAGCAGAGCAGCTGTGGTGACGGCAGCCGGAGAACAAGAGGAGGACCGAGGAAGGGGAGACCGGGTCAAGGAAGGGACGTCTATTTCTGAGCATCACCTAGGCTCGTCAGACATGGCAAGCTGCTGGCCTGTCTGCCTGTGCCATCTGACACCAGTCCTGGGGGAAACCTTGCTAGTTAAGGAGATGAAGAGCACCCATGGGCACTGCTGGGAGGGACAAAGGAACCCAGGTGTCATGTAGCATACAGAGAGGGGCATGGAGGCCTAGAACCTAGAGCTAGGAGAGATGTGGCGATACCGAGTGAATGCCAAGGAGGCAGCCTAGGCAGGGAGTGAACCAGAATGTCCTCCCTTAAGATGGCTTAGTCCTCCATGACAGGGCCAAGGACATTCTGGGGAAAAAGTTGGAGGGATGTAATAAGTCATTTTTCTTTTTGCTCCAGTGAGCTGGGGAGACAGTGTACCCCAAGTCTCACCTGAGGCCTAGTGGAGGAAGAGATCTCATCCATTCATCCAGGGATGTGTGGCCCAGCAATGGTCATAGATCTGCCAGACAGAAAAAGGCTCCCCATCCCAGGAGGCCATGCGGTCTAGCTATCTGCCTACTCCAGATCCCTGGCTGAGGCAGACTGCGTACCCCACACACTTACAACTGCCCAAGGCTACTCTAGGGATGTGGCCACAGCAGATGGACACTATGAGTGAAGGAATGTGTGGTAGGAAGTGACAATAGTGATTCACTGTGACTCAGCCTGGTGCCTGCCAGGGGACCTCTGGCAGCCCTAGTCCATCTTCTTCACGGCAGAACCTGAGAGGAGCTCTTCTGCCCCTGCCACTTCTGGCCTCCATCCCTCACCTGCAGGGTCACAGGAGGCCCGGTGACCTCTGTCCTGTCTATTTTGTGTCCTGACGTTTGGGGAGTGGGAACAGGAGTCGCGTGGCAGGGTCTAGAACTGAGCCTGGGAACAGAGGAAGGAGAAAACTGTAGAAGCCTCTGTCCATTTTCCTCGGAAACCCATCTCATCCTGCAAGAATTCATGTTCCTGACTGGGAAAACAAGGCTGGAGCAGAGAGGGAAAATAAAGATCCAAGCCCATGTCCTAGCTTGGCTCCATTGGTGGAAGGCATAAGCTATGCATGACAAAATTATGTCCATGAGGTCCTCAGCTTCTTTTCCAGAATCATCTCACATAGCCCAAATCCATGCCTAAAATGTCCCGAGTACTTATTCTATTCTCTGCTATCACATCATCCACGTACCCACCTACCCATCCATCTGTCATTCTAGCCAGCCATCAACTACCAATCCATCTCTGCAGCCATCTGTCCATTAATCCACACATTCATCCATTACCCATCTATCCACCCATATACACACCAATCCATCTGCCCACCCATCCATAGATCTATCTACCCATTCACCCACCCACCCATTTATCTATCTATCTCTCCATCGTCTATCCACCATTGATACAGCCATCGCTCATTAACCTACCCATTTACATACCTATTTGTTCATTCTTTCATCCACCCATCATCCATGCCTTCATCTAACTTCTCTTATATGGTTCACTCATTCATGAACTTATTTATTCTTCCACTTGTCCATTGATTATTCATCTACCCATCCGTCCATCCGTCCGTCCATCCATCCATCCATCCATCCATCCATCCATATCCATCCATATCCATCCATATCCATCCATATCCATCCGTCCGTCCGTCCGTCCGTCCATCCATCCATCCATCCATATTCATCCATATTCATCCATATCCATCCATATCCATCCATCTAAATCCATCCATCCATCCATCAGATTCAGTAACTTACACGACCTGGGGCTTCTTGACTTCTGGAATCCACCATACTCTCTTATCTCCTCTCCAGCCATCAGACTCCGTTCCTTTCAGTCAGCACAGTGACTCAGACAAATGCAGCCCATGATAGTCCAGAGCTCACAGTCTCCAAGGCAGACAGGAGCTGTATCCAGAACACCTGAGCCTAACATTAACCCTCCCCTTGAACCATTGTGATGCCCTTGTCCTATTCCTATGGCTGCTGGACTTCATCCTCATCTGTAGCAGAGGCAGGGGAGACTTGGTAACCACTGTCTTCCCACAGCGGACTCAGGGAGGACTGCTATGAGAAGGGGCTTGCCAGGCAAGTAGGAGAATGTATAGCGTTTGTTACTTCTAGCTTGGACGGAGGGTATTCTCCAGGACTCTGAGGCATTCTGTGGTCCTTGGTTTCAGGGACTAAGGAATTCTTGCTTGGTCTGTGCTTTGAGAGCCCGGATGTTCAGCTCTGCCTTATGCAGCCACAAGGGATGGCATTCTTCCTCCCTTATGTCTTTACAATCCTGATGACATTCAACCTTGGCTCAAGGGAACAGGCCTCCTGGGATTGGCCAAGTCCATGCAGCAGTTATGACTGGTCTGGAAGGAGATTGGGAGGCCACTGGGGACTAGGCTACCTCCAGACGTCTGATGCGTGAACAAGCCTTGCTTCCAGAGCCTCAGTTTTCCCAGCTGCAGAAACAGGAAGACTGCCTACTTAGGGGTGGAATGAGATGGAGATGGAGCTACTGAAAATGACAGTGACAGAAAATGGAAATGACAGTTGTGACAGACAAGGTCAGAGTCATTTGGAAGAGGTCTGTGGTGTTCATGAGACTGTCCCCATGCATCCATTCTGGTAGTGCCAAAGACACCTCCTTCCACAACTGCTGGGTCAAGTCTGAGAGTCAATCTCATATTGAATTTTTCTGTTTTTTGTTTTGTTTGTTTGTTTGTTTGTTTTTAAAATTTGTGTGTGCGTGCATGTGTGTGTGCACGCACGTGCATTGTGTATGTGCATTGTGTGTGTGCATGCATGTGTGTGCACTTGTGTGCGTGTGTGCATGCGTGTGTGTGTGTGCTATAAGAATGCAGTGCTCACAGAGGTCAGCAAAGGGTGTCAGATGGAGCTACAGGAGTCATTGGAGACTGTAAACTGCACATGGTGGGAGGTAGGATCCAAACTTGGTTCTCTGGGACAGCAGCAGTGCTATTAACTGCTCAGCCATCTCTCCAGCCCTGTTTTTTCCCCTTTTAATTGCTATTCCCATCATTCTGTGAAACAGAAAAAGCTCACAGAAGCCCCAAGACTGTCTGTGGTGGCCAATGGAAACCTGAACACCGTTGGGAATCAAAGTGGCCAATGACCCACTCTGGCCAAGCCCCAAGGAGACCCCTGATGGCTGCTCAGGGTCGCCTGGTTCCTATTCCTCTGAACTCCAGAGCCTGGGAGAGAGGAAGGGCTGGATCCAGGGTGTTACTGAGATGTCCCAGGAGGAGTCCAGGACCACTTCTTCCCAGGAGAGGGACAGGTATTGGCTTGGTTGCCAATTCAGGGCTCAGACAGCCCACTCCACACACCACACACATACACACATCTGCTGTGCATCTCCCAAATTGGCCAAGGTACGCTGTTTCCCATTCCGTCCAGCAATATTTATAAGAAAACCCCAGAGCCCTGATAGCCTTGGCCACCCTTCTGATAGGAGACAATCTGGGGTAGCCCCACAGCCCTCCAGAGTCTTAGAAGGGTGGCCTATCTTTCTGCTGAACCCCGGATCTAGACAGGACCCACTGATCTCTAGTCCACGGAACCTCAGGAAGCCAGTCTTGAATTGAGCAAAGCCTGCAGCACCGTGCACTCGCTACAGGCAAACAGCCAGGTACCTATGCTCAATCCAGCCCTGGCTCCCCCAGCACAGGTCCAGCCTAGCCCTCCTCTCCCCACTAGCTCCCAATATTCCCGAGTACCTTCTCTTAGATAACCTCAGGTCTTCAAAACTCCATGCTCTCACATGCATTGAGTCCTGCATATACCTAGACTCTCCTTCCCACCTCTTCCTTGGATGATCTCGCCTCAGTCCCCAATGTTGCTTGGATACTCAGCTTCAGGGAGCTTTCCCTAACGCCATCTGAGTACTGGATGCCACTCTCCGGGCCTGTCCTGATTGAGGCCCCCCTGTTCTGCTTTCCTGTCATTTGATGAGTGGCCCAGATGCTTCCCAATGGGACCAGAAGCTCTGGGGTGGAGCCTTAAGATGGCCACTGATGCCACAAGGGTCAGCCTGGGTGAATGAACACTAAAGGCAGCAATGCCCAGGTCCCCAGAGACAGCTAAAAAGCCACTCATGGGAGGAGAAACTGGACTGAACGCCCCCTCTTTAGCCTCATCTTTATCTTCCTGCCCCTCCAGACTCCCAGCCAGAGAAAAGGAAACCACACAGATCTGGACACAGCTGGAAGATGGCCTTTCTACCTCAGCCCCAGCCTTCCAGCTCTCTGTGGGAACTCAATGCAGTCAAGGAGCGACAACAGGCCAAGCTCTGGTCCCTCTGGAGGGCAAGCCATGAGATACCACTGCAGACAGAGGCTGGAGGCTAAAGTGGGGGACTGAGATTGCCTCTGACTTTCCAGATGCGTTGGAACCCTTTTGCCCCTGGGTCCCTTCACTACCCCTGTTAGTTTCGTGACTGGGAGCAGGGCTGGACACAGGACCGGCTTCTTTATTTTATGTGTACATGTGTCTGTATGTATGGACATCTGTGTGTGTGTGTGTCTGTATGTATGGACGTGTGTATGTGTGTGTGTGTGTGTGTGTGTATGTATTTCTCTGTGTGATGTACATCCATGTACGTGTGTGAGATGGTCAATGTCTGGTGTCTTCTTGTTTTGCGTACCACCTGATTTTTCTAGACAGTATCTCTCACTGATTTGGCCAGACTGGTAGCCAGCAAGCTCCAGGGATCTTCCTGCTTCCACCCTTGCCCCCAGCTCACCAACTGATTGGGAAGCTCCAGGGACATCTCTCTCCTTCAAGTGCCAGTGTTCCTGAGCACTGTTGGGTGTCTGAACAAAAGCCCTCACCTTGCACACCAAGCACATAACCAACAAAGCCTTCTCCCCAGCCCTTGTGGCTTTTTTTTTTCTTTTTTGTGAATGAAACTTCAGCTGGGCTTCCTGCAGTTGGCCACGCCCTGCTGCTCTGCCTTGACCACTGTATAACCCCAGGGGACAGACAGCAGAGGGAACTTCAGAATGAAAGTGTGAGTCACACTGAAGGAAGGAAAAAATGAAAAGGACATTCTTCAGTTTCTAGAGGCTCCACTTCAGGGCCCAGTAGCCCGGGCCCCAGGAGTGGCTCTGCAAACACAGCCTGGTCAGTGCACTGGTCCTTCAACCCCTCCAGCTGCACATGGACAGGGAAGGGCTGCCCACTGCCAGTCTCTGCCTGGGGCATTTGGCAGGAGTGGCTAGGTGTCCTCCCAGTTGGGCCGCATCTATTCCACACTCCCCTGTGCATCTGCAAGCAGTTAAGTTAGTAAACAACGCAGCGAGCCAGGTGAGAGGGGGCAACAGGAGCAGGGCCTTGGGTTGCTGTTGGGGTTACATTAGGGTGGAAGGAGGCACCCCTGAGCCCCCAAGGTGGAGACAGGACTGCACTTGGAACAGAGGGCGGGCAGCAGAAGTCTTGCTTGGGACACGATAGAACCGCAGATGGTGGCTAAGAGAAAGTTCAGCAAGAACAGGGCAAGGACTTGGGTCAGGTAGGACACACATAGGGAGGCCCATCAAGCCCTCGCCTGCCTTCAGCTCCCGGTATCGGCTGGGCAGAAAGGAAAGCCACTGTGTGCTTATAGACTTTGGGGAAGTCACAGCCTCCTCTTGCTTGGGGTGGGGGGAGGCAGGAAACCCCCTCCATCCAGGCGTCTGCCAGAGCACCCGCAGGCTTCCTCTTGTCTC
This sequence comes from Microtus ochrogaster, assembly GCF_000317375.1. Taxonomy (NCBI): domain Eukaryota; kingdom Metazoa; phylum Chordata; class Mammalia; order Rodentia; family Cricetidae; genus Microtus; species Microtus ochrogaster. Next base: position 37,714,333 of record NC_022015.1, read on the forward strand.
AGCCCCCCCTCTCCAGAACCTCTTCCCCTCAAGAGCCTCCCTCTCCTGGCCTGATGTCCCTTTAAAGGAACTTGAATCAGAGTTTAGAATGACAGTGACTCAGAGTGGAAGGGGTGGTCACTTGCACTGGCCAGTCACCGGGACTGCAGCACTAGAGGAAGCAGAGCAACCACAGCTGCCTGTGTGCGCGCCCCTGTGAGGGGCAGAAACCACAAAATCGCATTTGAGATTCCACTACGTTGGAACTTGTATGATGAAGTTACCCCTCACAATGGGGGCATTCAGGGCCCACCCGCGCCTGCAGGGCTGGGGCCTGTTCCTCGGGCCAGCTGATGGTGATGTCATCTTCCGTTAGGAGGTCCCCCCCCCCAACCCCGTTGACTAGGGACTTAAAAAAATGCACCAGGAAACTCAAGCACAAGCCAGAACGGAAGCCTTGGTTTTATTTATAGTTGATAACTTGCGTCCGGCTTGCTCCACGGGATTCAGAGCCTGAGGATAAAGAGCCCACAGGGGCAGATGACAGAAGGGCTCGTGTTCTGGGCTGCTGTGCCTTCCAAGAGCAAGTATGAATCTTCGTTCTGAGCTTCCCAGCAGCCAAAGCAAAGAGGGGACAGAGTGCTAGAGTGTGCTAACGTAGACAGCAGGTTGAGGACCTGGTGCTCGGATGAGCTAAGGCCTTAGATGCTACCTTCTCATGGTCAGGACCCCATGCATCCCTACAGAGCATGTTACAGGCCTGGCTAGGTGATAATGATCCTAAGAAAGTACTAGAGCCTTGCTTCCCTTCCTGAGCACATGGCAGACATCACTAATAGATCGCAGCACTCTTTTCCCTCGCCAGTCTTTGCCTCAGAATTCCGTTCCACACAGTTCCCCAGGGAATACGACTAAAGGCCAGTAAAGAGCTAGGGAGTGCTGAGCTTGTCCTCTGGGCTTGTGACCAGCTGAGGAAGTTCTGGGAGGGCCCATTCTGGGACATTCCTAGCACCTGGCTCATGCTTACATGTGGTAGATGCCAAATAAAAAGCTGTCCGTGCAAGGGGAGGGAGCTAAGGTAGAGGACGAGCTGCGCATGAGCCACACAGGAAGTTATCAATGAGGACCTGGATCCTGGAAAGGAACCTGGCGGGAGGTGGGAATGACGTGGCCTAGCCTGGGCTGCCTTCCAGCCACAAGCGCTAGTATTCTATGGGGCCCATGGCTCTCATGAGGCTGGGACTGTGGGTGTCAGGGCTGGTCACAACTGGGCCAGGTGCCCTTGGCAATGGCCAGTCCTTATCGAGGAACTTGCAGGTTCCACTCCTGGGTGGCTGTGCAGTTTCCGCCCAGAGCTGATGCTTTCTCCACAGCAAATAGCTCACTCGCTTCTTTTGCACAGGCTGATCTGTGGCGTGTTGTCTGGCTGCTTCACAGAAGCTGCACTCCACAGCTACAGTCTCAAGCCTTGAGCAGCCCGCAGGGCACCTCCCTGGTAGCCTAGCCTGCCTGGGGCTCATCCCATCTTCCTCTCCTCCCTCTGAAACAGCTGTCCCCAGTTGCTGTTACTGTGTCCTTTGGACTGTGCCCAAGGGCCTCCTAAGCCAGGCAGGGAGAGATACAGACACGTGTCCAGCAGTAGCTCGGTCCACAGCACTGGACATTGACGTGGGGATTGAGGGAGACATTGATTCTCTCTGCCTGGGAAGCCCAGCCTGAGTCTTCAGCTGGTAACAGGGTAAGGATGGTGGGGGCGTGTCAGGGAGGCATGCCACCCTGACATGGTGCCACAGCTCAACTGTTGGCGACTAGCTGTACTCCACCGGGTGTGAGGTGACCAGCCGCAGGTACAGCTCTCATAGGACCAGGCTATAGAAGTTTAGGGTGAGGAGACAGTCCCAGATGAATGGAAGAGACCTGTGTTTGGACACCTGCTTTCCAGAAGGTCCTCTCTTTTGTGTGGAGTGGGTCACGGGGCATCAAGAGGAGGAAACCATGGGTGGGCGGGACTTCTTGGAGGGCACTTCTTGGTAGGAAGGGCTGCCTTCGACATCAGCATTTCTTCCTCTGGGGTTACGGCCAGACAGAAGTCACACTGGCCAACTGGTGGCCAAGTCACTGGTCCATTTGTGGGCAGCACCCCTTAGTGACCTTAGGACCCCAGAAACGGGGGCCATTCATTCACTCACTTATTCCCTCACTGCACACCTCTGGCATTAGAATAATAGCAGCAGCCAGCGAGGGAACCTGTCTCAGGGCTGCCCACACAGCTTGGGACCACCCCGCGGGGCCACAATTGTTCTTATAACAGGTGGTGAGGGGTTGAGGCACTCAGACCTCACATGGGAGCACATGGCAGTATGGTAGCTGAGGTGGAGCAGAACCGTGAGAATAGAGGAGGCCTCCTGTTCAACTTCTAGAAAGCAATGGAAACAGAAGTCTGCATGAGTCCTACTACAGACTCAACCGGTACCCTGCCCTCCCCTGTTCCTCCCTTATCCTCCTGCATCCCCGATACCACAAGGGTTTGGTGAGTACTTTTCTCTTTTTTTGTGTGTGTGTGGGGTTCAAGTCAACGTTTCTCTATGTAGACCTAGCTGTTCTGGAACTCACTCTGTAGACAAGGCTGGCCGTAACCTCAGACATCCACCTGCCTTTCCCTCACGAGTTGTGGGCTTAACGGCATGTACCATCATGCCTAGCCCTGGAGAGCACCTTTGATGTGCTTTCTCCACTGCTAAAAGTGGGTGCAGGACAGAACTCAGAAGGGCTACATCCCCAGCTCCTCTGAACACTGTGGTGTGATGTTCAAGTCAGCGGACAATGGTTGGCTCCAAGGGAACCCGCAGAGACAAAGGAGGGCAGAAAGCAGGCCCTCTGCAGCTGCACGGTCTGCAACCAGAGATGGCGCTGTGGCCCCGAACCAGTCACCACTCTGCAAGGCATTGTGGGCCTCACAGGCCTAATCAGGACTTTAGCTTTACCCCCGGGGCTGGAGACCCTGGGCACGGCAGGGGCAAGATCTCACTTCCCCCTCTAGAAACTTCCTCCAGTTGCTGAGTTTTCAGGGAAGGGCATGAGTTTTCCATGAGCTGGTCACCTGGACAGAAATAGTGGGAAGGAAGGATAACGAGGCTCAGGGACCAATCCAATATGGAGGCAGAGAGACGGGGCATCTAGACCTATTCAGCTTCTGGCTGCCACAGGAGGGGTGTGACTCCTCCATAGGGTCACGCTGTGCTGGAAATGCTTGTGAATAGCTGCTTCGGTACCCAGTGAGGATATGGGGCTCCCCTGCCCACAGGGAGTTCTGTCAGGCCTCCCCAGACAGCTCCCAGAATCCTGCCTACTACAGGGCCCCCCCTTTCCCTCCAATTTGCCCATCAGCTCCACCTACTGGCTGCTCAGGGCAGGCCCAAGACGTTTGCTGACTGCAGAGCCAATGTCTCAGTGGGTCCCCATTTTAAAGATGGGAGCAGAGACTGAGGGAGAGGAAGTCCATTTGAAGTCACCGAGCCAGAGAAAGGTGCTGCTCTGGGATCTCAGTAGTCTTGCCTCCCACAGCTCTTCTCTCTGTGGAGCAAACGGCAGGGATAGTAGACATCGCACCTCATTTCGTCTGTATCCACCGCAGACAGTCCGACAGTGCCACACATCTCCTGAGACTCAGCCCTTTGATTACATCAGGCTGACGTTTGCCTCTGTGACCCCCAACAGCCCAATTGAATCCTACTGGGAGGGGAGAAAATAGAAATCTGAATTCATCACTAAAAATGTTCTCCTCTGTCTTCTACACTCAAAGTGTGTACCAGACTAACTGCTAACCAATGGGGGACAACGAAAGGTAGTGATGA
>NC_022015.1:37718705-37722707 GCF_000317375.1 Microtus ochrogaster
GGTGATGGTGGTTATGGTGATGATGATGGTGATGGTGGTTATGGTGATGATGAGGGTGATGGTGGTTATGGTGATGATGAGGGTGATGGTTTTTACGGTGATGATCAGATGATGGTGATGATGAGAGTGATGTTGATGATGTGATAATGATGATGGTTATGAAGATAGTGAGTGATGTGCACAATGGTAATGAAAATGGTGATGACAGTGGTAATAGTTATGATGATGGCAGTGGTATTAATGATGGTGATGAAGGTGGCTATGTTGGTGGTGGTAGTGTTGGTGATGGTGGTGATGACAGTGGTAGAGACAGTGATAATAGCGATGGTGATGTTGATGATGGTGTCAGTGGTAATAGTAATGGTCATGGTGATAATGATGGTGGTGATAATGGTGTTGGTGATGAGAGTGGTGATGATGGTGGTGACGGTGGAGACAACTTGCTCTGAATCTGCAGCTAGAGTGACAGTATCAGTTCTGTCCGTGGTTATCTCAAGAAGGAAATTGAAACCGAGAGGTTTAAGTCACCTCACTAGTTAGCAGTAGGTCCTAGACGAACAGCTAGAAGCTGCACAGAACTACATTGATCCTGCTCCTTAGGTGTTCCCTCACACTGCCTTGCTGTATTCTCAGACCTGTCTGTGGCTGTGGCTCCTTTGGGGATGTTTCTTGTTGGTCCCCAAAGTGCTATGCCTCCATTAACCATACAAACTTGCTTATTCTTCTTCAATGTTTTTACACTGCAAATAAGACAAAATTGTAGAGTGTGGAGCCCCGATGTGGGTCCTCCCAGGGTACTGCCAAAGAGGGACCACAATTCCACCACCTCTCTGATCTTCAGGTTGAAGCACGCGCCTGGTGAGCAGCCCCCAATGGTAGGACCAAGGTGCAACAGGCCTATGGTATGTGTCCCTTGAACCCTACCTGCATTTAGGCCTCTCTCTGGCAACACTTGGACTCTGAAAGGCCCCCAAGGTGACATCAGATGTATGTGGTCATATAAGCATGCCTCTGTGTGGATAAAAGCCTGCTCTAAATCAGAATACAGTAGTGCAATTAAAAGATTCTTTACACAGACGTTTCCTGGGTTCTAATGGCTAGGCTCTGCTAAAACCTTTACCTGCATGATCTCGTTTAGCCTCCCAGCTGCACTAGTTGGTGGTTTGTGTTATTTATGGAACAAGGCACTGTAGAATGTTAATCATTACCTTTGTGATCACAGAACTGACAGGGAGCTGCAGCTGCTACCACCATCACCACCATCATCATCATCACCTTACCTTCATCAGCATCACCACCACCACCACCATCATCTCCATCTCCACCATTATCTTCATCACTGCCACCACCATAACTGACATCATCACCACTCCCATCATTGTTACCTAAGCGAAAGTTTCTATCCCACCCAGTCCTTCAGTCATTCAGTACCAAACAAACATACAGAGGCTTATAACAACTATAAACTGGTAGGCCTATTAGCTCATACTTATTGTTAACCATCTCTTAAAACTTAAATTAACCCATAATTCTTACCTATGTTTAGCCACATGGCTTGGTACCTTTTACCAGTGAGGCATTCTCATCTTGCTTCCTCTGCATCTAGCTGGTGACTGATTCTGCCCTTCCTCTTCCCAGAAGTCTCTTAGTCTGGTTGCCCTGCCTATACTTCCTGCCTGGATACTGGCCAACCAGCATTTTATTAAACTTCTATGTGTGACAAATCTTTAGAGTGTACAAGAGAATTCTACCACAGAATCACTATCACCACCGGCACCATTACTGCCATCACCACCACCACCATCATTACCATAGTCAAACCATTTCCTCAAGGCTGTCAGCCACTGGAAAGTAGAACCAGGGTTGCATCTCAATGCTATCCATCACCCATTCTAATCCATCCAACTGCCTGTGACCTCCGTGGGAATGGGAGGCAAATCGGGTTTCAGTAAACATTGGTTGGCAAAATCTGAGACAGCCCCAGATCTCACCTTTGGTTCACACTGTCTCTAGCATGCACATCCCAGCCCTGGTGAATGCCATGGAGCAGTTGCCCATCATGAGAACTGATTAGGCAGCACCCGCACAATTTACATAAGGGACCCTATCCCTGGGGGCCTGATGTTATCATATAGTTCTATAAAAGAGGACATCTACACACGCACACACACACACAATCTAAGAGGGCTTTGTTTCTGAGGTGAACAGGGCATTCAGGTCTGTGTGGTCCCAACCCCATTTCCACACGTTCTGGGAGAGGCAGACTCTGAAACGGTGGCTGATTCCAGGCAAGCCAGATGACTTCATCATTCTGGGACACATTAAGAGTTCTATCGGCTAGTCCTGTAGGCTACTAAAGGATCTTTCTAGGAATACCAGGGCCCAGAGAAGGTAGTTTAAGAAGGGGCACAGGCTAGCAAAAGGCTTAGAGGTGCAGCACACAGGCTAAGCCAGAAGCCATGGCGGGAAGCATGAGAAGAGGGCCACCACCTCGGGAAGAAGCCCAGGTCTTGCTTCCATGAGGGGTTGGTGGCACAAAGGTCCTTGAGCCCATGATCACTAGGGAAACCAGGAATGTTAATCATACAGGGTTGTTTCTTCAAAGGAGGATGTGTCTGTTTTCCACCCAGAAGGCTGGGAATGGATCTTGTTAACAACCTGTTAACCTTTTGTTCTCTGTAGAGTTAGACCTCACCTAGATCCCCCAGAATGTTATCCCAGACTCTCCATCCCAAGACCTTTATCTTAATAGAACCCATTCTTAGGGAAGGTGTGATGTGTACTTTATGGTCTGCTGGCCCCAGCGCTATCAGTCAGACCAGATCCTAGGCCTTTAAGCTACAGAACCCATCTTCAAGGTCGCATGTACTCTGCAGAGGACTTTCTGTGTGGTCACACCTTAAGCTCCTATTGTGCACCTGGAATAGGAATGATCGTTGCCTGGAAACTTTTCCCCAAAATTCTACTGTGTTTAAATGCTGGCGATAAACTGCCTGGCGTCAGACTCTCCAGAAGTTTGATTCAGCCTTGCATGCCTGCAGGGACTTGCTCAACACAGGACTCGGGCCCAGCTTGGGTATCTTCACTCAGGTGATTGACTACACTGCATTCTGGTGAAGTTTTGCAGACTGTGTGCCAGTCTAAGAGAGCCCACAGCGCAGTGAGAGAAGCCGTGAGGCTACTGAACTGGATTCACAGGCCTAGTTTGAGATCTCACAAGTTCAAAGCTGCCGGGTGACCTTAACCTAACAGTGAAATGGTAGCGGGCAGTTTCTTTCAAGAATCTAAAAGCATTTTATATGCTACTCCAGTCCCTTGAGATAAAAAAAAGTCTAATGACTCTGGACAGTGGTGGCGCATACCTTTAATTCCAGCACTGTGGAGGCAGAGAGTTCGAGGAAAGCCTGGTCTACAGAGTGAGTTTCAGGACAACTAGGGCTATTATACAGAGAAACCCTGACTTGAAAAGCCAAAAATAATAAAATAAAATAAGAAAGTCTCATGGTACATCTAGTAACTTCATTTTTTTTCCTCTTCAAATATCACTTCAGTTTCAATTTCAGAGCACGGACCAGTTCATGCAGAACATATGTGTCATGGCTACCCCACTCTGCACGTGTGAATCCTGATCAGGCTACTACTGATCATTGGTAGCATCTGGGATCTGGACCACTCAGAGAGATGGACTTCCAGGCTTGTCATGAAATACATCTGGAGCAGCATGTACTCACACATGCACACACATCACATACACACTTGTGTGCACACACATGTAGATACATGCATACGCATGTGCTTGTACTAACACACATACATGCATACACAAGGGCAGAACAAGGCCACATGCAGCGTCTGTGGTCCATAGAAGAACGAAGCATTAGCCACTTGATGAAGGAACTCCGTCCTGTTTGATCATCCACTTTGAACCTAGGACAGTGCCTGGTATACGTTCTGTTAACGCCTGCTCATTGCAAAGCTGCCCTTGGCCCTGCTCACACCCAC
>NC_022015.1:37723133-37726161 GCF_000317375.1 Microtus ochrogaster
CTCACCACCATTTTAGTCCAGCTCTCTTTCTTCCCCTCCTCCCCAGGACATGGGGTAGAAGGGGCAGCATTCCCATTAAATACTTGAAGAAGCCAGGGCTGGAGAAGTTTCCTGGAGTCTTTAACTTACTGTCGGGATAGAGCTGTAGATACACACAGTAGTGACTGGAGGGAGAAGCCAGGCTCTCCCAGCCCACAGCCCCCAAATCTCTGTTCAACCTCTGGGGAGTGCATGGAAAGTCTAAGGGACTCAAGGAAATAGCCATGTTCGGAGAGCCCTGCTTAATGTTCCCTTTAATTAACTTGGTCACCCCTTGGCACAGTCTTGGCTAACCATGGGTGAGTTGGACCCCTCTAAAACACCTGTGTACTGACCCTAAAACACCCACATCCTGTCTGGCTGACCCTCGTGGCTCCCTCCAAAGGGATCTGAAGAGTGGGGTCTCCTGGAGCAGAGCCAAGGCCAACAAGTAGCAAGCCTGGAGCAGGCTATGCTGTGGGAACCTGGGTCCCTGGAGGTTCCTCAGAAGAGAAGAATGCACATGGGAGATGCTGGGTCTCTGCCAAAGACTGTCACTCACCAGGCTCTGCCAGTAGAATGTGGGCATGGCTGGAAAGCCAGGGCAGCAGGCTCGGCACTGCAGGGGCGAGTGGTGGGTCTCACTCTCGGTGCTCATAGCCAGGCAAGGATGGGCAGCCTGTGACTTGGGTACAGTGGGACGTGATAGGAAAAGGCAAGAACAGAGGATCACAGCTCTTTGTGGGGGCCAGGCAGGTAGATAAGGCAGGACCTTCAGGGAAGACATGAGGCTTCAGGTCAGGGTAGCCACCAGCAGCTGTGGGCACTGACAGGTAATGTCTGAGGTCTGAAGACCTGCTCCCTTCAGCCCAGAATCATCACATCCATCTACCCACCACCTTCCTATTCATCTTCCATGTATCTATCCATCTCTCCACCCATCTGCCCACCTATCAAACTATCCACCTACCAATCTGATCACCCACCCACTCATCCATCCCTCACCATTCATCTGTTCACCTGCTCATCTACCCAACTGTCCTCCATTCGTTAACCGTGTGCCATCGACTTCCCCATCCATCCACCCACTCAAGTACCCACTCCACATTCTTATAGGACCTACTGACCCCAAAGGACCCAGCAACACCAGAATTCCTTGTGAAGCTTCTTCTGGTGGGAGAAGCCGATTGTGAACAGTTAAAGAAATAAGTGGCAGGGAAAGCGACAGGGAGACTTGCCTAGGTAACACGCTGAGGAAAGCCCCAGGAGACCCTGAGGAAGAGACCTAGACAAGAAGAAGCTGACATTGGTAAACAAAGACAGTTTCAGGCAGAGGGAGCTGAAAATGCAAAGGCCCTGGGGTCCGAAAGAGTGGGTTTGTTAAGAGATTCTAGAAGTAGCATGGTAAGGCTGATGAGCTGAGAAGCAAGGCAAGCTGTGGTCTAGAGAGGGTGGCGCTGGCTTGGCTCTGTGTACTGAACGGACCATTGCAGGTGAAGTCCAAGACCAAGGAAACATGGAAACTTCCGAGAAAGGCTAGAGGTGCCTACACTAGCGTGGAGTGGTGGGGTGAGATTGAAAGACTCTGAATTGGGAGGACTGGCCTCATGTCTGGGTGCTGGGCTGGAGTAGGGAGGGTCACTGTGAGCATCTGGGCTGCGTCCCTGGGTCCACTGTGGCCATTTCCTGGGGACTGGGAGGACACGAAAACACAGAGTGGAGATGGAGTGGAGAAACCAAGATCCCCAGGAGACATGGCAGGGGTTCAGTAATACAGCCACCTAGGACTATGGGGCAGGGTAGGCATGGAGTTCAGTGAAGTGGCCAACTAGCTGCCCACCACAAAAGACACGTGGTCCACATAGCTCCACACTCCTGCTCCTCAGACACCACACTCAGATGGCCACAACCCCACCCTAACGGAGATGGTTGCTAGTCCTTCTGCAGCTCTGTTCATAGCCGCCCTGCGATTGGCTTTCTTTGTGCAGTTGAAGAACCTTATAGGAAACCTCCTGCCTCAGGCTCCCTCATTCAGGTCACTGGCAATGATATGAGGCCAGCCTCCTGGCCGTCTACATGCTGATCAGACCCGAGTAACGCTCAGCTGAAGAACACCCACCATGGCAGCTGCAGACAGATGACCAAGAGAGGAGAGGTGACCCCCTGAGCAAATGCACTGTGACACAACAGGGACAACAGGAAGGGGTTTATGCCCCATCTGCTCACCTGAAGGCTTCCCAGCTTCCAAAGGAAGTCAGCCTCACGGGATGCTGAGTCCCAGGAAGGTGAAAGAACCGTAGCTAGTCACATTTTTTCCTTTTTTAAAATTGATTTTATTGAGCTATACATTTTTCTCTGCTCCCTCCCCTTCCTCTCCGCTCCCCTCCCTTTCATCCCTCTCCCATGGTCCCCATGCTCCAATTTACTCAGGAGATCTTGTCTTTTTCTACTTCCCATGTAGATTATTAGATCCATGTATGTCTCTCTTAGGGTCCTCATTGTTGTCTAGATTCTCTGGGATTGTGATTTGTAGGCTGGTTTTCTTTGTTTTATGTCTAAAAACCACTTATGAGTGAGTATATATAATTGTCTTTCTGGGTCTGGATTACCTCACTCAATACGATGTTTTCTAGATCCATCCATTTGCCTGCAAATTTCAAGATGTCATTATTTTTTTCTGCTGTGTAGTGCTCCATTGTGTAGATATACCACATTTCCCTAATCCATTCTTCAGTTGAGGGGCATTTAGGTTGTTTACAGGTTTTGGCTATGACAAATAATGCTGCTATGAACATAGTTGAGCACATGTCCTTGTGATGCGATTGAGCATCCCTTTGGATATATACTCAAAAGTGGTATTGCCATGTCTTGAGGAAGGTTGTTTCCTAATTTTCTGAGAAATCACCACACTGACATCCAAAGGGACTGTACCAGCTTGCACTCCCACAAACCCTCAGCATAAACTGTCATCAGTGCTTTTGATCTTGGCCATTCTTACAGGTGTAAGATG
>NC_022015.1:37728261-37752067 GCF_000317375.1 Microtus ochrogaster
CTGGTCTACAAGAGCTAGTTCCAGGACAGGAACCAAAAGCTACGGAGAAACCCTGTCTCGAAAAATCCCCCCAAAAAATCACTTCAGCCTCTGCCTCTCAAACAGCACAGTCCAACTTCAGGAAACAGAAACAGCCGTACTCAATCCATGTCATCTGCCATGTCATGCATTCGAGTGTGTCAGGAAGATTGTTCAGTGGCTCATGAGTCTTCACTCAGAACAAGAGCTCTTCCCCTCATAGCCTGGTCCACCACATTCTACAGGAGAAGCTGGACCAAGGGCTCATAGCTCTCACTTCGTAGGGAAATCATATGGGGCATCGGTGGCTTCTTCCACAGAGAAAACAGCCTGTCCTAGTTTCATTTCTGTTGCTGAGATAAAATGCCCTGACAAAAAGCAACTGGCAGGAGCAGTTCTGCTTAGAGTTACAGATTACAGCCCACCATTAGGGGAAAGTCAAGGCAGGACTGTCAAACAGCTGGTCACATCACAGCCACAGCCAGGAACAGCGAGCAAAGAATGCATGGATGCTCACCTTTGTTAGTACTCAGCTTTATTACCCCTCTTTGTTTTTGTTGTTGTTCATTTGTTTTGTTTTTTTAAGACAAGGTTTCTCTATGTAGTCCTGGATGTCCTGGAACTAGCTCTGTAGATCAGGTTGGCCTCAAACTCACAGAGATCCACCTGCCTCTGCCTCCTGAGTGCCGGGTTTAAAGGCGTGCGCCACCACCGCCCATTTACTCTACTCTTACACAGTTAAGGACTCACTGCCTAGGGAATGGTGCTGCTCACAGTGGGCAGGGTCTTCCTACATCAATTAACTTAATTAAAATAATACCCCATGGGGCAACCCAGTGTAGACAATCTCTTCACAAGTATTCTAACTAAGCAGTGACAGGTTGACAAAACCAACATCACAGGGTCCTTCTTGATGGTGTTCTCCTGAGAAGGTGTCCTCAGTGCCCTCCCAGGCACAACCACACCCATTCCAGTGTGCAGTCTCAGAAGTGAAGATGAATCCCCACAGTGACACAGTATGGCATTTTGTTGTGTAGTGACTAGCATACTAGGCCATACAAAGTAGTCAGTTTATCAGCACAAAGGCAGGGTGCTGATAAAGCCAGGGAGAGGGATGCAAAATTTTTGATTCCCTGACTACCCATTACTGTACTCAGAAGCACATTCCTGTGAGAGAAGGTCCAAAGCCTGGGGCTAACAGGATTTGCTTTAATCCAGTTGGTTATGTTACCTCACCCAGAATTGACAGTACACAAGATTTGTGATTTCAGGTCTGACACTAGAAATTAGAAGGAGCCTGTTAAGTGTGCACAGCATTGAGTGAGCAAAGGAACAGCTTCATGGTGGGTGTAGGAGAAGTGGATGGATGGATAACCAGCAATGAATGTTACATGCAGGGATTGCTCGTAGATGAACAAGATGGGTGGATGGATGAGTTTGTGGATGGAGGATGGATGGATGGATGGATGGATGGATGGATGGATGGATGGATGGATGGATGATGGACAATTGAGTTAATTGGTGGGTGGGTGAATGGATAGATGCCTTTATGATGGGATGGGTAACTGGGTTTACTGGTGGATGAACAGAGGGATGGAGTATAGATGAATGGATAACTGGGCAGATGGATGGGTAGATGGTTGAATTTGGATGTACTAATGGCAGAAAATACATGTGAGAGTCATTAATGGATAATGGGATAGAAATATGGATGGATATTGTTGGATAAGATTATTGCTGTTAGCTACTTTTTCTCATTGCTTGAGCAAAATATGTGACAAGAGGCAACTTAGGGAAGAAGTTTGTTTTGGCTTATGGTTTAAAGGGATACAGACTACAGATTGTCATGGAAGAGAAGACATGGTACAGGAGGCTCCACTGAGGGACCTGTAGTCAGAGGCTGCCTATTTGTTTCCCAGATGCCTAGACCCAAAATAACCACAATGAAACTATATTATTTGCAATACTGTTTGGTCAATAGCTTAAGTGTATTTATAGCTAACTTTTATATCTTAAATTAACCCACTTCTATTAATCTGTGTATCACCATGTGGTTGTGGTCTACTGGTAAGGTTTAGTCCAGCGTCCCACATCTGTCTCCTGTGGCAGGCTACATGGCTTCTCTCTGACTCTGCCTTCTTTCTCCCAGCATTCAGTTTAGTTTTGCCACCTATCTCTATTCTGCCCTGCCACAGGCCCAAAGCAGCTTCTTTATTCATTAACCAATAAAAACAACACATGTACAGAAGGGAATCCCACATCAAGAGACTTGCTCCCATCTCACAGATTAGGAGGCAGAAATCATCTAGAACCAGGGTCTGTGCTTGAAGCCTCTAGACTTACCCTATAATGTGCCATTTCCTCCTTCTAGGCTTATCTCCTAAAGATTTCATAACCTTCCAAGTCAGCATTATCAGCTAGGAAGTTAGTGTTAAAACACATGAGCCTATGGGGGAACATTTCATATTCAAATCATATATCATGGAGGGAGGGATAAGTGGGTAGATGATAGATGAATGGAGGATTGGTCCATGGACAGATAGATAATGGAAGAGGCATATGTGAATAACTGTGGATAATAGGATGAATATGTGAATGTGTGGGTGAATGGATGAGTAGATGGATGGTGGATGAGAGAAAGGAATGGGGGGGCTCATGGATGATGGATAGATGGGTGGGGAGGTGGATGGGGAGATGAATAGCAGATGGATAGATGGTTGGTGGAACAGGCACCCACGAATAGCTGATGGATAGTGGGATGGATGTGTGGCTGTATGGATGGATGCATGAATGGATGGGTCTATCTGTCTGGATTGATGGTGGAAGATCACTCACACGTATGTGTGAATGTTTGGTGGTTAATAGATTAGTAGGGTGAATGGGTATGTGGGTGGATGCATGGGGTGAGTTGATGGATAAGTCTGGGATGGATAGATGAATGGAGGAGGATTCAGGTGTGGGTGACTGGTGCAGAGGACGTCAGATGGATAGGCAAACTCTGGAGTTAATGACAGAGGCCTTGTGTGGTGAATAAGGTGACGGGCATTGGGGATTTTAAGGAAGCTGGCAATGAGTGTAGTCAGAAGGGCCAATCAGTGGACAATGTCTCCACTACTTTTTCTGTTGATGTGATAAAAATACCCTGATAAAAGCAAATTAAGAGAGAAAGGGCTTATGTGGGCTCACAGTCTGAAATTACAGTCTGTCACAGCAGGGAATTCAAAACAGTGGAAGCTTGAGGCAGTGGCTCACATTATGTCCTCAGACAAGAAGAGGAGAGTAACCAGGGGCAGATCTCTGTGAGTTCAAGGCCAATCTGGCCTACAAAGTGAGTTCCAGGAGCCAGGGCTACATAGAGAAACCCTGTTTCCAAAAAACAAAAAAGAAAAGGTGCTGAATGTGATCAGTCAGGATCCCAGCCCAGGGAATGGCTATCTATTGTGGAAACAATGTCCTACCTCAACCTAATCAAGACAGTGCCCCAAAGGCATGCCCAGAGGCCTGTCTCCCAAGTGATTCTAGATCTCATTAAATTGACAATTTGATGTGAGATTCCCCTTTGTGTGCTGTGAATATGTTTTATTCCCAATGGTTAATAAAGAAGCTGCTTTGGCCTATGGCAGGGCTGAATACAGCAACATGGGAATTCCAGGCAGATATAGAGGAGAAAGTAGGTGGAGTCAATGAGATGCCATGTAGCTGCCAAAGGAGAAAGATGCCCGTGGGAGTCTGCTGGAACCTTTCCAGTAGGCCATGACCTCATGGTGAAGCAAAGATTAAATAAAGATGGGTTAATTTAAGATATAAGAGCTAGCTAGCAATACACCTAAGTGACCACAGTTTCTGTGTGATTATTTTGGGTCTGGGCGGCTGGGAATGAACAAACAGTCTCTGACAACAACAATTGATATTATCGGGCAGGCTGGACTATCCTATGCTCAGAGCACAAGAATCTAGCCCCAGCCTTAATCCAACTCCAGACTTCCCAGCCACAAATAGAGAGGCAGGAACGTTGGCTGAGGCAGGACTTTGTCAGACACCCACCCTTAGCGGACAGGTCTTTCTCAAATGGCTATTGTGGAGAAATCTAGAAGTTGTGTGCATAGGGAGGGGTTTGTCAGGCTACAGAAGCCACCATGATCTCAATCAGGGTCCCAGAAAGAGATAAGACTTACCAGGAGCCATAAAGCCAGGGCCCACCCTTGTCCTGAGCCTCTCTCTTTGTCTCTGCTTCATGTGGGTTGTGGTGATTGATTCTTGTCCCCAGCTCTAGCCTGAGTTGAGCCACCCTTGACCTGGTCTGACCTTAGCAGTGATCTGGGTAGAGGCAGATGGGAAGGAGCCACAGGCACCAAGGAGATCTTGAAATGGCCTTGATAGTTCCTGGCACCATGCCCTTGGGGAGCCTGACCATAATGGGGCCCCTGTGAAACAACTGTATGGCTATTTCTGAGTATCCTGTAAGATCAAAATTCCTAGTGTCCTCAGCTCTTCTCCCACTCCTCCGAGAGTGTTGGGGTCCTGTCATAGAGATGTGCAGTGAGTGACAAATGAAGACCAATTCTGAGGCCAGGAGCACCAAGGTGCTAAGGATGGCAAAAATGTCTCCTGAGGCCTTAGGAACCTGAGCCTGTACACAGCCGGTGTCCAATGGGGGTCTCCTGGAGGGAAGGGTTGATCCAGACAGCTAGGTGCCCCCTGCCAGGCATATCTGCCAGCATACTCAAGGCAAATGGACCCACGAGAGGACTTAGAGCTCCCTGTGTCTATCCATTTGTCTCTTTGAAGGGTTGCTGAGTGAGGAGAGCTTGCTTTTGGTTCAAGGAAGCCAGGACCTCCACCCCACTCTATATCAGCCCAGACCAAAGAACCCTCAAAGAAACACCAGGCAAAATTCAGGAAGCTGAAAATACATGTTCCTCCAGTACATTCATTCCATAGCCAGATCTTCTAGAACATTCCCCAGAGGCCAGTCAGGGATCCGCTCACCCAACTCTGTAGATGGGCACCTTCAAAAGTCCTCCCTGACATTAGCTTGACTACGTCTGTGCACAGCACCACACTCTAAAGAGCCATAGAATTCCAAGTCCAAACCCAACTCCTTTCCACAGCTGTGTGATCAGAGGTAAATCACTTAACCTCTCTGAATTTCAGGCTCCTGTTCTGTGCAGTGGAGGTGGAGGGATGAACTAGATGGGCTCCTTGTAAGAACTCAGCAAAGCACCTCTATAAGAAATGGGCCCTGCAGGTGAACTCTGCAGGTGGGCTCTGCAGGTAAGCTCTGCTGGTAGACCCTGCAGACAGACCCTGTAGAGGGAACCCTGCAGATGGATCATGCAGGTGGGCTCTGAAGGTGGACCCTGCAGGTAAGGTCTATTGGAGGACCCTGCAGATGGACCCTGTAGGGAGACCCCAGGCAGGGTCACCAGACTCACCTGCAGCTTCCAAGGCCCCGCCCTCCCCACTGCCCAGCCTCCAACACAAGAGCGTGGGAACTTCCTAGTCCTGTGTTTGTCTTGGGCGGCTGGGGAGGGGCTGCACCCTCTGTCAGCTCCAGTGTGCTCCTGCCAGGTCACCCAGCGTGAAAGGGAGGGATTGTTCCCGTGACCTTTGCTTTTCTAGTCAAAGGTTCTAGGGCCTGAGACAGAGCAGGCCCTTCTTCCTGAAGGCCAGGCAGCCGTGGCCATCCCCCCACCCCAAAGGAGTTACAGGTCACCTGTGCCAAGGGGACTCTACAGTTCTGTCCCTACCTCCAGAGCCAGCAGCCTGCTGGACTCCTTCCTTCTCATGGGAACTCACTGTATCTGGTGCTCCATGCCCTGATCAGCCCAGCCATGCTCCTGCCTGCACCCCACCCTGGGGAGGCTCCTGGAGGTGGATCTCAGGTCTCTACCTAGTTGGAGACATTTTAATCAAGTTTTCCACTTAGCCTCAGTCTCCTTGGTGCCCCAAGTCAGGAGGCTAGCGGTCCCAGAGCATGACCCTCGGCAGCTTCGGAACCTTTTCCAAATCACCATTCATGCAGCTGTCCCTGCGGGGTTAAGGGTCACAAAGGCCACAGAGGCTCTATTTCTGATCTTCTGAAAGGTGCAGGTCATTAGTGAACGTTGTTCCTTCCTTCTGGGGCCTGAACAAAGCAAGTTCAGCTCACAGCAGAAAGGCTGCAGGTCAGGGTTCCCAGGGTATGGAATGTCAGCCTCGGGCAGCAATGACTGTCACCCAGAAGTTCTAAAAATAGCTTGAAACTGCTTTGGAAAGGAAGGTGGGGCACGGCCACCACTCATGGCTCACCTTCTGCTTTTGTTTTCCTTTTCGAAGACAAAAAGAAAATGAACTCAAGAAGTGTCAGACCAGAAGGGTGACATCAAGGTAAAGGCCACAGCGGACTGTCCTAGTCCACTTAGGGTCAAACCCGATCTCCCGGAAGTCCCACAGTTGGCAGCGATTGGTGCATCTGGCCTCGTTGCTGAGCAAGCTCCTGTTCAGTCAGTCACTAGTTCCCACAGGCTGACAGGGCAGCCTGGTCTACACCACATGGGAGGACAGAGCTGACCCGTCCAGTCCAGCACCCACTAGCCACGTGAAGTGTGGGGGTTGAGAAGAGAGCTCAGTGGGTAAAATGTGTACCATGCAACCATGGAAATTTGAGCCTGGATCCCCAGCACCCACATATAATGCTGGGTACAGTAGCAGCATACAGCAGTTACTCCAGGGCTAAGGGAGTTGAGGCAGGGGGATCCCTGGAGCTTGATGGCCAGCCAGGCTACTCTACTAATGAACTCTGGGTTCAGAGAGAGCCAGTGAGAGGAAGACATCTGAACTGACCTGTGACCTCCACACGTACACGTGTCCACACGCATGTGGACACACATGGTTCGACACTAGGTAACAGGAAAGTTTTAAACCCTAAGAAAAGAGAATCATCAGTGATTAGTCAAATCTTTCAAGGTTAGAGGGTAGGAAAGTGAAGCCTGAATGCGGTGTTACTGAGTGATCAGGGGACCAGGTCAGAGATAATGATTCTGGGGCCTACAGAGTTTTAGCATTTAGAAGGAAAAAGTATCGGTGAGGTTCAGTATCGGGATCATGTCCTTCAATATCATGGTCTTTACTCAATTGTAGTCAGACCTTCGTTGGGAGTTAGTATTAATTATAAAATCTCGGCCGATAGTTTAGGCTTGTTACTAACTAGTTCTTACCACTTAACCCATTTTTATCAATCTAATTTGTCTCGTGGCTTTACTCTTTACTGTTCACGCTGTTTCCTCTCTGTCTGCTTCCTCTTTTTCCCAGCATCCTGTGTGCCTGAAAATCTTGCCTAGCTATTGGTCGTTCAACTTTTTATTAAACCAATCAGAATGATACATCTTCACAGTATACAAAAAGATTATTCCACAACACTCAGTAGACAGAAAAGGCCTCCTCCAATGCCAACTCAGTCTTCCTCTTCTCTGGGGGAAACCCTGTAGCTATGTCCCACCACAGCCTAGGACATGCTTTTCTGTTCCCACTACTGTCTTCATCTCCATCTGCACACAACACAGACCCCAGCCAGGCTGAATGACTCTTCGTTTGCTCCACAGTGCAGAAAGTACAAGCCAAAGGCTATTGCTCACCCATCTGGCACCTCCCCACTTGACTCCAGGAACTCCTATGTACATTTTCTCATTATACCCCACATGGAAAGGCAGAGGCTAGGATCTTGACCCATTTTTTCTATAAAGACACTTAAGTTCAAAGAAGGGAAAGGTTTGGCCAATGATAGAAGAAAGAAATAGCAAGATCTGAGGCTCCAGCCTGGGTAGGTATCGTGCCCAGACTTTGCTCTAGCACAGGGGCTATGCTAACAGGGAGGCTGGGTCTCAGGACAGCCAGCCCAGGACTTTTCCCACTGCTGCTTCAGTAAAGGCTAGCTGATTGACAGATAGGTAGAAAGATGGACAGGTAGATGTGTATGGGTGAATGGATGGGTGGATGGGAGATGAGCACAATATGAAGGGGTGGGTGGGTGGGTGGGTGGTGTCCATGGATGGGTGGATGGACAGATGAACAGATGGGTGAGTAGATGGGTGATTGGGTGGGTAAGTGGATGGATGAATGGATGGGTGGGTGGATGGACGGATGAGTGAACAAGTAGATGTATGGGTGAATGAGTAGGTGAAAAGAAGAATTGATGAATGAATGGGTGGTAGGTGGAGTATGAATGGATGAAAGGGTGCACGCATGCATGAATGAACAGGCAAGGAAACACGGTAAGAAGTGAGGCAGAAGGCCACGGACAGGGAAGTGGGTGCGATAACCATCCACCTGTCTCATAACCATTTTCCAAGCATATCAGAAAATCAGGCCATGCCAAAAAAAAAAATCTTTGAGGTTTTTGTTTTCAAAGAGATAAAGCCTTTGGCAAGCCATTTCAAGGAAGCCCGGGGCAGTGGGAGGGCTGGCTCCCTCCCTCCCTCCTCTCCTCCCCTCCTGCTGGGTCGCTGCACAGCTCCTCCCTGAGGCAGCTTTCCCATGGGAAGGCTGAGCAAGTTCTGAATGGGACTCTCTCAAGCCAAAGAGTAAACACCCTGCTCAGAGCCTGAGGCCTGTTCCTGAACGGCTCTGTACTTAACAGAAGCAGCATACCTGGGAGAGGCTGGGGGAAGGGGGGACTTCTGCAGACTTGGGAGGAGGGGGTTGGTAGACATAGGGAGACAGCAGGGGATGTGCCCATATGCCCAGGGCCGGAGCAGCTGTAAAGGAACCGGAGCTATCTCTGGGGCAGGAGGACCTAGTCTGTCCTTGTGAGGGTCTTCTCCCAATCCCAGAGGCCTCTGTAAGGTCTGGTTCCCCTTCACTGTGCTTGCTTGGGTGGATCTCTGTGATGGGTACAGGGCGGGCTGGTGTAGCTGAGTCTCTGCCATAGATAGCCAAATGAAAATGAAATCCAGAGAGGTGCAGCCATTGGCCCAACACCCATGGTCACTGTCAGGAGAACTGGCATGGGACCCAGGGCTGCCTTCAGCATGGGGGGGGGGGGGGAGTGGATAGAGAGCACCTGCCTCCTTACCCACACCCCTTCCCTCTATCCCTTCTTTACCCCCTCCCACTTGCCTTCCTTCCTCCTTCCTTCCTCCTCCCTTGCTCCTCGCTTCTCATCCCCCCTCCCTCCCCTTCATTCTATTTATCTTGTGGTTCATTCACTACGCATTCTCCCAGTGCCCTGTGGGTACCAGAAAAGGGACTGAGCAGAGATGAAGCCCAGTTGCTGTGGGGCTAACAAGGTGGCTAAGACAAGGACAGTCCTCCTGCCCTGTCCTGTGAAGGAGGGACACTGATGTGCAGCCTTCGTTCAGAGCATGGCATTACATCCCACATGCTATGGCAGAGGGCCAGGGTTCCTGGAGCTCTGAGTCTCTGGGGTCAGGGAGGGGGCATCACAACTTCACGTTAGCTTGACTGAGCTCCTGCCCTGCAGTGACACTGGCAGCTCATGGGCACAAGAGCAGACCCAGAACCATCAGATCTGGAAAATCCCGGGGACCTGGGAAGAAATGCTCCGAGCAGGTCCCAGTGCTGGACACCCACAGAGACAGAGCAGGGGAGAATCTTGTGACCTGGGACAAGCACCACTCGTAAAGTGAGGGTGGGTGGGGCTGGGAGACAGTTTGTTGGTGTCACTTGGAGTTCCTTTTAAGCTGCTCACAGGTAGCCACTCTGTGCTGCAAGTGACAGTACATGTCCTTCCTGGGGGGCCACCTGCTGACAACAGGCAGAATTTGTACCCGGCTGTCTGAGGCTTCCGGCCTTGCCCGTCCAGCCAGGTGTCACCTCAGAGGTGAGTTGTCAGGCTCAAGTTCCTTCATGACTCCTTCTCCTGGAACAAGCAGGATGCCAAGAGCCACACCACCATTACATAAGCCACTTACTTACCCGTCACCACTGGCCACCCCAGGTTGCCACGTAAATAAAACCCTGTATTTGCCCACTGTGGGAAAGGGGCGGCAGCTGGTGGGCGGAGAGATGAGCTCAGAGGCCTGGGGATCTGGTTTCTCTTCCCCTGCAAGGGCACACTCATCCTGTGCCCAGGCTGGTGGGTGGGGTGCCCCAGAGGGCAGAGGGAAGCTATGTCCTGGCAGTGTGAGCCTGGCGTAGGGGTGCATCTCAACTGCACTCACCAACCCTGGCTAGGGCACAACTTCCTTGCAGGCCATGGAGGGCTGGCTGGAGCCAGCATCTAGAAGACACCGAGGCTGCCCTGCTGTTGGGGCACAGGAGGGACGTGTGACATTTGCAGAGCCAGAGGTCACAGCTGGAAGGCAAATGGAACAAGCCACAGCTCAGGCCTCCTTGCAACAGTCTGTCTTCTAAGGGCAGCATGCTCATTAAGAATCCATTCTGTCCAGTCATAGTGATGCATGTCTTTAATCCCAGCACTCAGGAGACAGAGGCAGTAGTCTCTGTGAGTTCGAGGTCTGCCTGGTCTACAAAGTGAGTTCCGGGACAGCCAGGGCTGTTACACAGAGAAACACTGACTAAGGGGGAAAAATCCATTTCTGGGTTGGGCTGGGGACTCGGTTGGTGCAATGCTTGCCTGGAATGTTGGAGCCCTGGGTTTGATCCCCAGCACCACACAAACAGGACACAGTGTCAGTGGCATGCAGCCTGTCACTTGAGAGGCAGAAGAATCAGAAGTAGAAGGTCATCCTCAGCTGCCTACCAAGTTCAAGGCCAGCCTGAGGTGCCTGAGTCTTTCTCCTGAAACGAGTGTGTTTACCTTTTCTCTTTAATTCCCACAGCCATCTTGATGTGAATATTGTTTGGGTGGAAGCTCCACTGGGTCTCACTCTTCCCATTCCAGATCCTGACCCTGAGAAAGCCCACCAAAGCTCCTCCCCCTGAGATACTCAAGATCACACCTACAGGCTACTTAAAGACTCGGTCTGATCTGATTTATTGATTCTGCGGAGAGACTTATCGTCAAGGTACAGAAACCTTTAACCTATGTTTAATGTGGAGATGAATGGAGATACAAAAAGGCAAGTAACCTAAGAGCACACAGCAAGAGATGAGAATTAGGATTTAACACCGGTCTTACTATCCTCAGTGGTTATTTCTGATAATCAAGTATTCCTGTTATGGCCTGGAGTTTTCATCTTCAAAACAGAGGCAGCCAACACAATCCAAACAATGTCACTCAGCCCTGTGCCACTAAAGAGCTTCTTATGAAGAGCCTGCCCACAGATACTAGTATGCATCTGTGAGTACACAGGTAGATGGACAGATGGACCAAGATGAAAGGTTGTGGGTTGGGTTAACAAGGGAGCAGAGAGGAGGGAAGAGTGAGTATCTGGGCACATGGAATGTTAGGTGGGCAGGAAGATGAGTGCTGGGTGGGTGAATGCATGGGTGCCTGCTCAGCATGGGCAGTGCAATTATTGTTTCCAAAAGCACCTTCTGGATCCTTCAGGAAGCTACTAGAATCAGAGAAGTGGGGTGGTTCCAGGATTAAAAATCTTTGCCAGACCCCCTATGGTATCCATCTAAGGGCAGAGAGCAAATGGTGTACTTTAAATTAGAATGAGCCCCTGGGTCCTTCCCTTGTAACATATTAAGGGAATGGAATTCCCTGGAACCTGGTGTGAGAAACACAGCCTATCTCCAGGAGCCTCAAAGTGCCCTGTGCCTATGCTGCCCCCAGTTCATCACAAAGATGAGGATAGAAAGGGAAGCCAGAGAGCACCAAGGTCCCAACTCAATGATGGGTAGAGGGTAGGTCCCCTTACTGCCTGCCATTGCTTCCCTGAGCCCATGTGGAACCAAAGCCCACAGTGCCACCACCAAAGACTTTTGAAGATCAAATGGCACCTGTTCGGCCCTGGAGCCAGTCTAAGGCTTGCTTCCTGTTCAGAAAGCTTGCCCCGTGGCTTCATCCCTGGGAGGAATTAGCTGAGCCTCCTGCCTCTTGACCTCTGCCCATTCTCTTCTATACCCCAAGGACCATAGAGGCCTGGCTACACCACGGTGGAGCACACAAGCCCCTCACCCAAGATCCTCAAGGTGACTGAGTAGATCAGGGGCTTCCCTTAGGCCAGTTTCCCAACACTTCCTTCTGACCCTCCCTCACCCCAAAACATTTCACTCTGCTCCTGAAGCTCCCTAGATCCTCCAAGTAGCCTCTTCTATAGACTCAGTGTGACTCTGTCCCTCTTTCCTCTCCACTCAGTGTCTTCCTAATCTAGGCCCAGTTCCTTCCCATACCTGACAATCCTCCTACTGCTGTATCCCACCCCAGCTCTCTCTGCCTGGCCTGGCCTCCCCCGATCTGAGTGCCATCCACCCTCGGCACACACGTTTCTATCTTCCTCTCTAGTTTAGCCAGCTTGGGCTGAATGCTACTCCAAGCCCAGGCCACACACACAGAGTGACCGTGGTGGTCAGAGTGGGAGGGTCCTACGCAGTTCGGAGGACTGCAGGACAGGGCAGTAGGCAGCCTCCTGCAGGCTGGTGCTGTGCTTTGCCATGGAGGCAGGCAGCAGACACAGAGACTGCCAAGAAGGATCTGAGCTATTAATGGGACTTGGTTTCAGAAAGGCACAAGGACAACTTTGGTCCTTAGGATGCAATTGTCCCTCTGGTGGCTTATTCTAAGATGCAACCAAAAATATTCAAGAGAAGAATGTGTATCTAAGGTCTGGCTCAATACATAAGAGTATTCTTGCTCTGCAAGAATGAAGATCTGGGTTCAAATCACTGGCACACATGGAAAAATTGGGCACAGTTGTGTGAGCCTGTAACCCCAGCACTGGGTGAGGAGAGGTAAGGAATTAAGGTCCTTACATCCTAACACCAAGAGCAGTCTTGGTTCAAAACAACAAAAATGCCTCTTCTGTAGGCGAGTGGGGTAATAAATGTGTATAGATCTGGAAATGCAAGACAGCCTCACTCAGCCACTGAGCATGTGCACTAAACTCTCGCCTGAGCCCCAGAAATACCTCCTGTGAGTCAATCAAAAGAAGGAAGGAGGCTGGTGAATAGCTCGGCAGGGAAAGGTACTTGCTGGACCTTTGCTGGACCTGGGGAGTTCAATCCCTAGATTCCATTTAAACTTGGAGGGAGAGACTCAGCTCACAGTTGTCCCCTGACCTCTATATGTGCACTGTGGTACACTACACACACACACACACACACACGCACAACACAGATATAAACACACCAATATACCCACACACATGTGCACACTCACATGCATGCATACACAGATGTACAAATACATGTATTCACACTCATACATGCACACACACAAACATAAAAGTCAAAGGAAAAAGAAGGGAGTAAAGAAGAGAGAACTGGAATGGTGAGTGGAGAAGCTTCTGGATGCAGAGTCTTCCCAGCCAACCCCCTGCCTCAGAGCTTTCTTTCCGAATGGTTCCCATACTGCTGTGCAGCACACTCCCCTGGGATACCAATCACACACCCTGGCTCTTCTTTCTCAAATGTCTTGGCCACCGTCTCACCCAGGATCCCAGCACCCACAACATAACTCCCTGGATTCCCATCAGCAATCTGTTGAATCTGCAAATCAAATTGTGGAGACCACACGGACTCTGTGCTCTGGGTTCTTCCTATCCATTAACATGGGTTCCCTTCTGTCCCCATCGACTCCTGGATTTCCTGATAACTACAGTCTTGAGGAGAGGCCTGTGATCAATCAGTCCTTCCTTCCTTCCTTCCTTCCTTCCTTCCTTCCTTCCTTCCTTCCTAGTGTGTGTGTGTGTGTGTGTGTGTGTGTGTGTGTGTGTGTGCGCGCGTGCGTGTGTGTATAAACATTTTAGTGTTGTTCTTTGGAAGCCATACTCCTTGTTTTGTTTGTTTTTTGAGATAGGGTCTCACTCAGTAGACCAGGCTTGGCTCAAACTCACAGAGATCTGCCTGCCTCTGCCTCCCAAGTACTGGGATTAAAGGTGTATTCCACTATTAAGGGCCCACCTTGGTTTTTTCTCACTGAACTCACCAATTATGCTAGGTTTCATGAGTCCTAGCGATCCACGCGTCCACTTCCTGGATGTTAGGATTACAAGTGCACACTATCACACGATCATGCCCAGTGTTTTACACATCTGGGGAAGGGCAGCAGGTATTCACATCTGTGCAGCAAACACTCTGCCCACTGAGTCACTTCCCCAGCCATGGGCCTTTTCTTTGTCTCTCACTCCTGGGACGCTGCAGCTCTCAGAGCTTTGCTTTGAGAAACACAACCCTGGCCTTCCAAGCTCTGGGAAACTGGCTTCAAGGAGGACTCAGGTGGACCTGGCCTGGCAAGACAGGAAGGTGAGAGGCATTGTTCATATCCAAATCACAGAGGGTGGCTTCTTCTGACATTTGCATACAAATAGCAGCTTTGAATCTTTTTTAATCTCTAGAGAGTAAACAGGAATTGTTGGCCAGCCAGGTGTCCGGGGTCTGAAGACAGCAGCCCTTGGCGGAAATGAGTTTTTCTCTAAGTATCAGATTCCTCAGCTCACCCCGGTCAACAGTTCACCACCTTTTAGGTCTTCTCCCTCAAAAAATATTTTCCCAAGAAATCTCAGAAAATCAGTCCTGGATCTGGAAATCCTCTTCCACAACTAATCCCACAGCAATGGAATGATCCTAGAACAAGAGGCCACAGGGCATCTGTGCCAGCAGCCTAACAGATTATTGCCCCACTGTCCCCTGCTGGACGAGGAAACCAAGAGGGCCTTCCCAGGGAGGAGCCGGGCCTTCTGGGAAGAGGGAACAGCAATGGCATGATCCACCCCAGAGGCTGGCCCCAGGGCTCCCAGTATTGGAGCTATACACACTGTTGAGCACCAGGCTGGTAGCACTGCCTAGCCAGCAGAGAGGGCTGGAGACTATAAACCTGATTGGTACAAGGCTGGAGCAGATGGGCACTTGGTTGAACTCATTTGTTCAAATGTTTGGTTCAGTTTCCCTTCCCGAGGCCCTGAGGTCCCTTTGCAGGTGATATCTACAGACTCCAAGGACCTTTGTGACTTTATAGTCAGACTTGCCCAAAGTCATGTAAATCACAGAACCTGCTGTGA
Organism: Microtus ochrogaster; assembly: GCF_000317375.1. NCBI lineage: Eukaryota > Metazoa > Chordata > Mammalia > Rodentia > Cricetidae > Microtus > Microtus ochrogaster. The sequence goes on from NC_022015.1 coordinate 37,743,348, forward strand.
TATGGGTCTGAAATGATTTTGTCCCCAATCCTCCAGTCAACAACCCTTTGTTGTCATTCCACAGTGTTAGCAGATGCAGGACCCTGGTGTCTCCCCCACCTGCCTGGTCCCCAAGGTCTCCAGCATTCACCCTTGACCCTTGTCTAGAGTCCTCTTTTCTCAGCACTCTGACAAAATACCAGGAGGAACAAAGGAAGATAGCAAGGACTTATTTGGGCTCATAGTCTTAGAGGGCTCAGTCAGTGGTGGCTTGGCTGTGCTCTTGGGCAGAGCACCAGAGCAGCAAAAGCCTGTAAGGAGGAAGTTGTCCAAATCATGGTGGACAGAAAGCAGAGCAAGAGACAGGAAGTCCCCAGAACTTCCACAGACTTCTCCCCTATGTCCCATTTTCTAAAGTTTGCAGAATCTCAGCTAGGCACTGAGCCTCCAGAGCATGAACTCAGGGGGCACATTTCATAGTCAAACAACAACATTCTACCCCTTGCTCCTCATCCATAGCTGTCTTACAATATAAAAAGGTACTCCCAAGAGTCCCCATAGTCTTAGCAGTACAAAGAGTGTTCAACACCAGTCCCCTCCATCTATCTATACTGGCTAGAACTTTTGATTCTTAAAAAAAAGATTTATTTTGTTTTCATCTATTTTCATCTATGTGTGTGTGTGTGTGTGCACGCGCGTGCGCGCGCATGAGTGTATGTGCTTGTGTATGCAAGTGCCCACAGAGGCCGCAAGGGGGTGTCAGATCCCCTGAGCTGGCATTACTTAATGTGGGATTACCCTCTGTGTGCTGTGAATATGCTTTATTACCATTGGTTAATGAAAAAGCTGCTTTGGCCTATGGTAGGGCAGAATATAGCAAGGTGGGAAATCCAAGTAGAGATAGAGGAGGAAAGAAGGCAGAGTCAGGGAGATGCCATGTAGCTGCTAAAGGAGAAAGACTTGAGAAACTTACCAGTAATCCACAGCCACGTGGCAATACATAACCCAATAGAATTGGATTAATTTAAGATGTAAGAGCTAGCTAGAAATGTGTCTGAGCCATCAGCCAAATTGTGTTATAATTAATACAGTTTTGTGCGATTATTCGGGTCTGGGTGCCCAGAAATCGAAAGTGCAGTACCTGTTTACAGTTACCTGTATTTGTGAGTGGCCAGATGTGGGTGCTGAGATCCAAAGATTGCTCCTCATTGTTGTTTCTGATTTCTGGCTGGCTTTCTTGTCTGCAGAGTTAACGGGTAAAGACGTTACACAGGAAAGGAAACACAGACAGGCGGTGGTCCCACATGGGTGCACTTTTAATGGGGGAGGGATAACAATGGGCAGGAACAGGTGTGCGGACACAACAGGAGAGACAGGAACAAGGGAAAAGAGAGAGAGAGAGAGGGCTCGTGGCGGCCCTCCCTTTTTAACGGGGAATGCAAAGGCTTCTGGGAATATGTCCGTAGTCCAGGAGAATGCTGGGAGCTGTAGTTCCGCAAAGGAACAACACTCATGCTATGACGCAGCAGTAAACACTCTTAACTGTTGAGCCACCTTTCTAGCCCACAACATTGATAAACAAACAAACAAACAAACAAACAAAATAACCCAACAACTTCTAAATCTCTAAGACTAAATGCAACTTTTAGTTCTGAGCCTCAGTAAAAATTTTAAAAAGCAGGTTAACCTATGATGACTATACAATGGCAGGCAGACATTTCTGTTCCAAAGGGGAGACATGAAGGAGGATCAGTGGAGCAAACATTGAGAGGGGTCAGTCGCCCTGTCTGGGAATATGGTTTCTTAGTGGAAGCTCACCCTGACCTGGGGGGTTCAGGGTAGCCTGGCCACATATATGGGGCCCAGGATGCACAGTGGCCATGGCAGGCTTGATAGAGGCCAGCCAAGAAAGTAGGCCTGAGTTTCCATTTACTGGTAGGCAGCACCCAATTCCAGGAAAAGTCATAAACTGATACCACCCAGGGCAGGGCCAACACCTAAGGGGAAGTACCTGACATTCCAAATATCCCAACCATTAGATAAGATTAAATAAAGTCACCAGATGTTCTTGAACCCAGCAAGCATCTATTCCCTTTCACCAAGACACCCCTAGACAAATGTCAGCCAATCAGGGTCATTCTCATTTGGCTCTCCTATCTAATCTTATCCTGTTCAGCTATTGGCCTGTCATCTTGTTTATTAAGCCAATCACAACAACATATATTCACAGTCTACAGAAGGAATATTCCACAGCAGGCCTCACACTTGGGCTAGCTCCACAATGACCACAGCTTCCCTTGCCAGTCAGATGCTCCACATTCCTGGGGTCTCGATTATAGCTTCATGTACTCTCTTGCAGGGAGAAGGATCCTACTTACAGGGATCCCTAACCTGCCACTCACTGCCTAGACTCCCAGATCTTCCTTTGAAACTTGGGTGCAAGTCTTCATGCCCCTTTCTACCTTTGCCTCTGCAGGTCTGCGAAACCACCATGTTATGAACAATGTCAAGGTCTGCCATCAGCTCAAGGTGCAGCCTGATCTCTTAGACCACAGTATAGTAGCCTCTGAGTGCCTGGGTCTCTTAGCACAGTAAGATGAATCATGGGAAACAACCTCCCAGGCAGCTGTGTGTGTGAGCAAGGTGCCTCAGAGGTGCACTCTTTTCAAGGAAAGGCCTAGGATGGGTGGGGTCCAGCTAATTCCTGAGCCGCCCTCAAGACATCTTTGCTATTGTCCTGATTCAAAGTATTTGATTTCTTTTTAAAGTTGCTAATCTCTTTAACAACCACACCCTGCCTGTGTAAAATTTTGGATGCTCTCATTTTCTGGTCAAATACTTCACTTTCAAATCTGCCATTCTTTTCAACTCTTTTTGCTCTTTTTGTAAACCTGTCTAAACACAGCATGCCATATCCATGCCACAGCCATACTACCTTAAACTTTCTCCTTCTGAATTCAGTGTCACTCAAAATCTCACAAAAAAAATAAAAAATTCCTCCACAGAACATTATAAGAAAGGCCACTTAGTCCAGTCCCAGAGAGTCCTGCTCCCATGTGAAGCCTCATGAACCCCAGATTTCTCCGTTGCTGTCAGAATCTGGTCTTCTGAGCTCGCACAAGAGCAGCCCAGTAACCCTGGGCCTGCGGCTCTCAACCCTTACATTGCAAAGGCTGACACAGTACTGGCCTCTCTCTCTGGCACCAGTTTTCTGTATGGGTTACTTTTGGGTTGTTTTCACCAAAATGTCAGAAAGAATAGCTCGTTGGGAGTGGAAAGGACTTGTTTTGGCTCACAGTTTCAGAGGCTCTATGCATGCTTGTTTGGTCCATATGTGTGGGCAGAACATTAAAAGCACATAATGGAGGAAGTAGTTTAGATCATGGTGGGCAGGAAATACAGTGAGAGACAGGAAGCTGCTGTGAATAAGATCTCCCAAGGGCACAACCCTCAGTGACCTACTTCCTCTAGTGTCTCTAAGAGAGAAGCCACACCCACTCCCTCCCCTATCTGCTGAGGCAGGCAGGTCTTCCTTCCTTTTTGCAGCCTTAGTCTCTCTCTCTTTTCCATCTCTCTCTCGGAGAAGCAGTTTCTGCCTCTCCCCACTTCTCCCCTTCCCCCCTTCTGTCTCTCTCCTTTCTCTTCTCTCTCTCCCTTTCTCTCTCTGCTCTTCTCCCCTTATCCCTTCCGCTCCATAACCCCCTGAATAAATATCCAACCTCACTCTGCATGGCATGACTATCCATGTCTCTGTCTCTTGCCCACCTGCCACATGTCTCCCTGCCTGGGACCAGCCACTGCTCAGGGACAGGCAGCCATTTCTACCTGGGACTCGCTGCTCTCAGGGCCCACTGCCTGCTGCCACATGGGCTGCTACCACCACTTGGGGACCTACAGCATTTCTGCTACTTGCTGCTGCTGGGGATCCTGCAGCAATTTTTAATTTTTCCATTACAGGTAGGTCCCATCTCCCAAAGTTTATGGAACCTTCCAAAATAGCACCTCTGGCTTGGGACCAAGACATGAGCCCAAGTTTAAACCAAGATACTCTAGACACATGCAGCTACTACAACGTGGGGTGGTGGTGGTTAATAACAGAAGTGTGAGTCTCACATCTGGAGAGTGGACATCTGAGGTCAAGGAGCTGCAGGGCTAGAGCCTCCTGAGGTTGATATTCTTGGCTTGTCTAGAGCATCTTCTCTTCATGTCCTCATGTGACTATCTTCTGTACATCCATGGATCCTCAGGGTCCTCTTCATTTCACCTTACAAAGACCAATTTCACTGACCCATCCCCTGCAAAGACTCTCACTTAACCTCTACAGGGGCTCTGTTTCCAAACATAGTGACGCTGTAGGGAACTGGGGACCAAGACCTCAACATAAGAATTTGGAGAGGAGCCGGGCGGTGGTGGCGCACGCCTTTAATCCCAGCACTAGGGAGGCAGAGACAGGCAGATCTCTGTGAGTTCGAGGCCAGCCTGGTCTACAAGAGCTAGTTCCAAGATAGGAACCAAAAGCTACGGAGAAACCCTGTCTCGAAAAAAAAAAAAAGAATTTGGAGAGAATAGTTCAGGTCATAGCACCATGAGAAGTTCCTCTGACCCCTCCAGCAGCAGCGTGAGAGGCAGAGAGATAGATCCCTGGGCCACTTGGCACATCCCCTTCATTGCAGTCCTCAGGTGAGAGGAAAGCAAACCCTCATGGCATTAAGCTATTGAGGTGTGGAGGTTTACTTATAAAGACAGCAAATCCTAGCTCCTCTGACTAATACACCAAAGATAACACCCTCGCCATGAGACAAGCACCCAGGCAGACATGACTAATCCATCTCAGCACTGTGGCCAATACCAATGGATGTGTGGACTGTAAGATAAGGTTGAGACCCCTCTAGCTCACTGTCTCCCAGGAGGTCAAGCCATCCGAATTTCCCCATTAAATGACACACAGCTATCCCCCTTGGGTGTATCTAATGTAGTCCTCCCTAGCTGTGGTGTGGAGTGACCTTTTCCAGGTCTACTTCTGCCCTGTTCCCCACTCACTCAGCCTCCGTGGATCTGGTAGTTTGTGCTCCCTCTTAGCAGTTCAGAAGAATTGAGTAGAAACTTGGTCCTGGGTAGATGCTGGAGGGGGCCGGCTGCCCCACGTAAGATCATGTTTTCTCAGGGTGTGCCCGTCTTCAGACCCAGGAAAGATGATTTCTCTTTTTGGCTGGGGCTGGAGTCCTGGGTTGGCGGTCATAGCCCTCTCCTCAAGTCTGCCACAGGGAAGGGCCGGCCTGGGACATGGGCTCCAAGCAGACAAACAGGGTGAACATGACTTTTTACAATGGGGCTTTGATCTGCCTAATGTCACAAGACAGGCTGGGGACAGATGCCAGGCCCAAGTGATTCCTGGTTCCCACAGGAGGGCCCTGGGCAGGTATTCACATGGGGAGCATCTTGGCAGGCTCAGGCCTGGGTTGGTGCCCATCATAATTAGGTTTTGGAAAACATGGTGGGTGAAGTGTATTTAGTCAGGGTTCCGCCTTCCTCCAGGCCCGAGGAAGTGCCATGAGGGGGAGGAAGAATGGAGGAAGTTGTCCCCACGGGCAAAGACTTGGGGGGGAGTCCTCTTGGTGTCAAGGAGTATGCATAAGGAATTCCTGTGGTCAGGGGTGGCAGTAGGACACAAAGGCTGGGCTCACATCCCTGACAACATGTACCCTGCCCTCGTCAGTAGAAACCTTTGCCAAAGCACTCAGAGAATGGGCCACCACGGAGCCCAGGTGTCCAAGCCCCTGGCCCTAGAAGCAGATGAAGACACTGTGACCGTAGGGCCACGTTTGGTTACTCCGGTGCCCACGGAGCAGCCACGGGTCTGTCCTCAGGCTGTCAGGCCTCATTATCTCCACCTGTGCTCAGAACAATGGTCACACCTGGGACCACTTGCACCCCAGGTGATGTTCCAGGCAGCCCCACATCTCCTGCCTGCAGCTCAGATTTCCCTGGCGGGTTCCCCTGGAACAGTGCAGCCCGGAGAGATAAAGAGGTGGCAGGAGAGACATAGGTGGCAGGAAGCTGGCCCTGCTGTCAAGCCCAGCGGCATCACAGAGGTTCCTCCCTCTCTTGACTGATGAAGCACTTCTCAGGTGAGACCTGTAAGCACTCCGTGCTGGCTTTGCAGGCCCTAAAGTCAGCACTGAGTGGCAGGTGCAGCTCCGTGGTTAACAGTCACTCGGCAGCCATTTACTAGCCGCGGGGCCAGCTCTCCACTCGGTCCTCTGTGCGATGTCGACCAGCCTTGTAGTGAGGAGCGGTGGGCCATTTCCCACCGCCCAGCTCCCAGCTACCGGCTAGCTTATGCCCCGAAATAACAACACACAAATTGTATTCTTTTAAACATTGCCTGGCCCGTTAGTTCTAGCCCCTTATTGGCTAATTCTCACATCTTGATTAACCCATTTCTATTAATGTGTGTAGCACCACAAGGTGGTGGCTTACCGGGAAGATTCTAGCCTACGTCAATCTTGGGTTGGGGCTTCATCGCGTCTGCCTCACTGCCTTCTTCCCAGCATTCTGTTCTGTCTACTCCACCCACATATGTTCTGACCTATCAGGCCAAGCAGCTTTCTTTATTAATTAACCAATGAAACAACAGATAGATAGAGGACCCACCTACATCACAGCCTCACCTCCACTCCACTTAGGAAAACTGAGGCTCAGAGAAGCAAGAACAGGAAGCCAGGTGTACTCCCTATATCTGCTGTCCATGTCTGTGACTAAGCTCAGCAATCTACCACCTTCACCAACCCAGCACTGAGTTGCAGAAGAACCCCTTTACACCCCTGGCAATTCACGCCTCCTCTGTGCCCTCCTCTGGGGACAGAAATCAGGGTTCTGTGTTCGTCATTGTGTCCAAGCACTCAGACAAGCCTGTTAAAGAAGTTAACAAGCAATAATGGGACAGTAATGGCTCGCATCCCTGTTTTGAGCCTCACTCTGGCCCACCGCATCCTGCAAGCTCTCACAGGCTTTTTCCAGCAATTGACTTGGAAAAGAGCTTGCTGCTCCCATTTCACAGATAAATAAGTGGAGGCTGCATATGAGTTGTCCGCTGAAGTCCCCAGCCACTCAGTGGTGCCAGGCCATGGGTCTGGTCCTGCAGGTAGTAGAGAAGAGAGAAAACACTTTGGTCCTCCTGATGTCCCCAGTTGTAACCAGGCCAGCAGGAGTGAAGATTCCCTGAAGAGGGGCTTATGCGCCTCCCTTTGGCTGTCAGACCACTGAGACAATGGACCCCAAGGCAGTGGAATTTCCCCAGGAGTCTCACACTGGGGAAGAGAAAAGCTGAAGCCTGGTACCAGCCAGAGGGGAGCCTGTCTCCCAGAGAGATCTCAGAGTTCTGAGGACTTGTCAGACCACCTTGCAGGAGAGCCTGGAGCTGACAGTGATGGGTCAGTGATGGGCAGGACCACACCCTGACCAGGACTGCTTAGCTATGCACACCTCCTACCCTCTGCTTACATCTGGACCTCATGTCCAGATCCCGAGGACAGACTAGGGAATCTCTGGACCTCTTTGTCCCTCTTCCCAGTGTGGTCGCACAGAGTGACTCTCTTCTCTGCTTTTCACTGCTGCATGTTTGACCGGCCTATCGAGGACGGTGGCTGAGCCTGGATGGTCAGAGTCACCTTGGCTCAGGCTCTGACCCTGACACCTACAATACCACCGATACACATGCCACAGGTCAGCGAGCCTATGTTCCTTGCTAATCATCTCACCACAGCCCTTGCCCGAGTCTAGGAGTCTAAGGCCTTCTTTGCATCCCAGCAAGGAAAGGATGAGACACCCCCTCCCCAGGAAATCCACATTCCAAGACACTGGGACAAATCCAATCCAAAAGCATTTTCAGGTCTCAGGTGTGCTTGTATATTGTGACAGAAAGGTTCTCCACGGATTACAGGGTCAGTCCCTCAGATCTCTGCCCAGCACTGTGCAGCCATGTGCAGGCACAGGTAGCAGTAGACCTGGGCATCCTCAGAGTGGCACAGCACAGCACAGCACAGCAGGTCCTCTGTCTTGTGGGGTTGACTGGGCCATGGGTGGGAGTCCACACTGCTGAGCAGATCCTTTGGCTTCCTGGGGCCTGGAGACAACGTCGAACCCAGAATCAGCCTCACCCGAATGACCCCTGCCAGTGGGTGTCTGTTGATATTGGCACTTGACCTAGGAGAAAGCCTCAGGACTGGAATATGAAGAAGCATCTTACCCAGCCTTAGTTGTGTTTCAAAGTTCTAAAACCTTCTGTCAGGAACCACGTTTCCTAAGGGAAGAACGTTATTGCCTAATGGGGCTGCCTTCAGGAATCCCAGTGAGGCTCCCTCAGTTGCCTCCAGTTCCTTAATGCTCTCACTCCCAAAAACAAAGAGCCCCTGCATCCCCTCCCTGTGCACAGCTTACCTCTATGGGTCCCCAGGAGTCAAGCTCAGCTCTGCAGTGCTGCAGTGCGGAATGTGGTGGGATTTGGGTTGTAGGCCTGTCATATGCAAAAACAAAAAAAAAACAAAAAAAAACAAAAAAAACTTAACCAGACTTGCAAAAGACTTGCTGAGCACATGCTTACGTAGCAGACAGATGCACACACATACACCACACACATATATTCACACATATATACTACACACACCACACACACATACACACTCACACATAGAGCAGCACAGGAAGGTCCCATGAGGAGTGATAAGATAACCGGCTATAAG
>NC_022015.1:37753312-37755967 GCF_000317375.1 Microtus ochrogaster
ATATTCTGGGAGAGGGCAAAATTATAGGTAGAGGAAGCAGATCAAATAAGGCTGTGTCCTCCATGTGTGGAGGCCCTAATTTCACTGCTCCCTTATCCGGAGAAATGGTTTTGAGGAGAGTAAGTAAGGTTAAGTGAAGCCGTGAGGATGGAGTGCCGACCGGAGAAGATGTGTCCTCACAGAGACTGAGATGCCCGACTCCTCAAGCACACAGCTCAGCAGCAGGAAGGCCCTGACTGAAACTAGCTAAAAAGCCTCCTCAGATACCAAAATGCATACCATGTGGACCTTAGACTTTAGACATCCACGGGACCAATGCCCAGAGTCAACACATCCATGGTGCTCTCCCTGCAGCAGGGGCTGGGGACATGAGTGATTCCTCGGAGTCGCGACTAGGGTTAGCGTTGGACACCACGAGACACGGGTGACGGAACAACTGTGCACCTTGGCAGTGAGGCGTTCCATAACTCTATGCGCTTGTCACAATCCATAGAGCTTGGAGCTGGAGGGACGGCTCAGAGCGCACTGGCAGAGGACCCAGTTCAGTTCCCAGCGCCCATTTCAAGCAGCTGCAAACAGCATGTAATGATAGTAGGTCCAGGAGATCCAACACTTTCTTTGGTCTCCATAGGCATCTGCACTCATATGCACCCCCAACACACACACACACACACACACACACACACACACACACACACACAGACAAATATATATAAATCTTAAAACAATTCCTAGAACTTACATAAAGAAACTATATACATGAGCCCTCAGCAAAAAAGCCAAAGGGGAAAAATGCATCTCTCATGGAAAGACAAAAACAAGAGACTTCAGGATGATGAGCAGTGTGGAGGAGTCACATGTAGGGCAGGGGTATTGTCTGGAGGGGTCACCTGTAGGGTGAGGGGGTTGTATAAAGAGGTCACCTGTAGAGAGCTGAGCAGTGTGGAGAGGTCACCTGTAGGGAGTGGGTGTTGTGTGGAGGGGTCACCTGTAGTGTGGGGGTGTTGTATGGAGGGGTCACCTGTAGGGTGGTGGTGTTGTCTGGAGGGGTCACCTGTAGGGTGGTGTTGTTGTCTGAAGGGGTCACCTGTAGGGTGGGGGTGTTGTCTGGAGGGATCACCTGCAGGGCAGGGTGCTGGGAGTGTCAGCAGGAGGTGCAGCTGAGTTCAGTCTTAGAGAGGAAGACAGCAAAGCAGACTGCAGGAGAGGGGCTGGGTACCTGGCTCAGTCTGTAAAGTACAGACAGATTAGTTTTTGGGCCGCCAGCTCACCAAAAAATGACATAGAGACTAAATATTAATTATGGAAGCTGCGCCTATAGCTTAGATTTGTCCCACTAGCTCTTATGACTTAAATGAACCCATTTCTAGGCATCTCCATTGTCACGTGACTTGTGGCTTTCCCGTCTCCTCCTGCATGTCTTGCTCTCTTTCCGTGTCTGTCTGTCTGGCAGCTCTGCCTCTCTTCTTCCCAGAGCTCTCTCTGACCAGAAGTCCCTGCTCTACGCCTCCTGCCCAGCTCCTGGCTGTTTAGCTTTTTACTAACCGACCCCGGTGACACGTTTTCATGTAGTGTAAAGGAGTGTTCCACAGCAGTAAAGCACTTGCCTAATGAGAGTGAGGACCTAATTTCAGTCTCAGACTCCACATAGAAAGCTCAGCTTGTGTCACGGGCTTGTAATCCCAGCACTGGGGAGGCAGAGGCAGGAGGATCTCTGTGAGTTTGAGGCCAGCCTGGTCTACAAGAGCTAGTTCCAGGGCAGGAACCAAAAAGCTCCAGGTAGAGCTGGGAGATCTGGATCCCTGCTCTGTCTGTCCCTCACTTCATTGCAGCCACACAAACTCCAGCCTCGTGACCTATGCATCTGTGAGGGTTGGCTCTGCTGGAGCACCCACGGGGCTCACTGGCAGGGCTTCCTTAGATCTCTTTCGCCAACGCAGCCGCCCTGACTATTCTAACTAAAGCAGGGCCCACCCGGACACCTACATGCCCGCTCAGACCACACCCGCTCACATCCAGACCTGATCCATCCTGATACCCACATACTCTTCATGAGGTCCCTCATAGGCTAGCCATACCCTGCCCACCTACAGAACTTCTGAGCTCAGCAGGGAAACACCCAACACTAAGCTGTGAATCCCAGAAGGTGAAGGCCACAAGGGTCTTGGGAGCTAGCTACCATGCCCTCACCTGTCCCTAGGGCTGTATCCTTTGCTGAACTACCTTCCTCCCTCTCTTTCCACCTGAGGTTCTTGCTCAGGTTCTCCTCTTCCTCTGAGAAGCCTCCTTGGATCTACTTTAGGCTGAAGAAAGGGTTCCTTGGTGGCTCCCACTGCACCTGCCTCAGCAAATGTGTGGATTGGGTACTGTGACAGCTGCTTCCCACTGATGCTTTGGAGACTGAGGGCTACGCATGAGGAAGACCATATCTGACTCACTGGACACCTCGGCACCCAGCACCAGAGCTTTGCCCAGAATTATCAGTAGCTCAGCAACCATCAGTGGATGGAGGGAGGATGGATGATGGATGGATGGAGAGTTGAGGATAGATGGATGGATAGATGGATGGATGGATGGATGGATGGATGGATGGATGGATGGAGAGTTGAGGATGGATGGGTGGATGGATGGATGATGGATGGATGGATGGATGGA
>NC_022015.1:37756067-37762273 GCF_000317375.1 Microtus ochrogaster
GATGGATGGATGGATGGATGGATGGATGGATGGATGGATGGAGAGTTGAGGATGGATGGATGGTAATAGGTGAGTAGATAGACAGATGTTTTCCTGGATACATAGGTAGGCAGATGGATACATAGAAGATAGATACACTGATGATCAACTAGACATATAGGTGAATAGATAAGTAGGTGGATGTATGGATGAAGGATGAATAAATGGATGCATGGATAAACACACGGTGGATGGAAGAGAAATGGGTAAGTAGACAGTTGATTGAATGCATGGTGGGACAGACAGATGGATAGATGGGCAGATAGTAGACAGGTGGTTATTAAGGGAAGTGGGTAGCTATATAGATTGTTGAATGCCTGACTGGAAGAACAGGTGAACAGCAGATCCTTGACAGGAGGGAAGGAAGGAAGGAGGAAGGGAGGAGGAGATCAACTGAATGGATGCATAGATGGCTTTGTTTTATTTTCTATGTCATGGTAGCCTCTTGAGAATCTTGGAACTTTAAGTCCAAGAAGGAACTCAACAAGACTACAGAAGTCCCAGAGTCAACAGTGTTTCAAAGTCAGCAGTAGTGACCAAAGTTCTAAGGGCTAGAGCAAGCACTTCCTCCTACCTGCTTCCTGGCAGCCACAACCCAAATATCTCTCTCTCTCTCTCTCTCTCTCTCTCTCTCTCTCTCTCTCTCTCTCTCTCCACATACATACATACATACATACATACATACATACATACATACATATGCACATGGGAACAAGCCCACAGGATGGCCACATGCCCCAGACTTCAGGACCTCACGCAGGGGTGTGAGCCTAGAAAGGCATGAAACCAGCTTCCTCTGGTGTCTTGTTCTGGGCAGGCAAGGGTGCAGCCTGGGGATCCCAGGGGAGCAGGAGGGATCTCTCTATCCCTGCTCACCTGCTCCTGCCATCTGGTCCTGCGGGCCCCACACAACCCAGATAGCCCTCAGCCTCCCTCCCTCCTCTCTCTCTAGAGGCCTCTGTGGGTACTGGAGATTCCCACAAGCCTTGTGGTCATGGAACTGAACACCTGGGGGAGCTTTGGCTTCTTTAAGGTAACAAATGACGCCTGAAGCTGGCCCTCCTCTGGGAAGGCCATCGTCCCACCCGAGGTCCCAAAGGGACAAGGAAGAAGTAGCTCATTTCTTAGTGGACCCTGCAGCCAGAGACTGGTGGTGGCTTGGGCTTTGGGAAACCCAGCATTTATACAGTCTTTATGACGGATTACAAAAGCTAACCCTACATCGTTTCTACAAATGGAGTACAAAGGACAACCACAGCACACACATTTTAAAGATTTTTTTTTTGCTTTTAATTTTCTGTGTATCAGTGTTTTGCCTGCATGTATGTCTATGCATCTCTTGCATACGGGGCCATTGGGGACCAGGAGATGGCATTGGATCCCCTGGAACTGGAGTTACATAAGCTATGAGCCCCTGGGACTGCCCACATGGTGACTTGACCCCTGATTCTTAACCCCTGATCCTTTTCTCCAGCCGCTACCCAAATCAGTTTTAGAGAACTGACCAAACCATGCATGCAGAACTCTGACACGGTGTCCACACTCTGCACTCTTTGGGAGGGTCCTCCCTCTCCTCTGGCTGCATTTCAGTTGTCCGTTGGTGCAGCGATGATCACATCTTGGCTCCTTCAACAGAGACAGAGCAAGGCACCTTGGCCTGCTAAGACTGGGGCACAGTTGGCTCAGCAGGACAGTGCTAACTTACTGTGTAAGGGGCTGGAGAGATGGCCCAGTGGTTAGGAACTCCTGTAGCCATTGCAGAGGACCTGGGTTCAGTTCCCAGCACACTACATAGTGGCTCACAACCATCAAAATAAATAAATTACTTTTAAAATGCTTAAAAAGAAGCCCCGGGGTGGGTGCCCTCTCAGCACAGCAAACAAGGATGCTAACAGTGACTGGGAAAATGGCTCAGCCTGCAAAGTGCTTACCTCGCAAGCGCGAGGACCTGACATCAATTCACATAGTTCTCCCAAGTCAAGTGAGGTCCCAGGATTGCGATGGCAGAGACAGGAGGATCCCTGGGGATTGTCGGCCAACCTGCCTAGCCTGCTCGGTGAGTCCAGGTCAATTAGAGACCTGTCTCGATAAAGGTGGACGGCTCCTGAGGAAAAACCCTCGAGGCTGTCCTCTGGCTTCCACATGCATGCTCTGTACACACATGCACCTGCACACACACAAACACATGCACAAAAATAATAATCATTTACTTATGTTTCATCACTTAGGAAAGTTCCTTTAACTTCACAGTCTGCTCTAAGTGTCTGCATCTGGGGTGTCTGCTCTGTTATTAGTGGCTGGTCTGGGATGACCTCTGCACTCTGGCTGAGGAGGTAATCTGTCTGGGAGATAGCAACCTGTTTACACCTCTCTCCCCTCGACCACAGTGGGGCACCTTTGGCACTGAGGGGCAAACTTGGTTGCTATAGACCTGAGCAGGGGGCACAGCATTGAATCCTTCCAGCGTCCCTCCTTGGGATCCCCAGAGAGGCTGGGCATGAGGCCCACCTGGGGCAGGATATCCCAGGGCCCTCCTCATAGCCCCAGAACACCCCCCAAGGAGGAACAGAGAAGACAGGGCCAGGTCTCGTGATGGACAGATGCAAATGAAGGGCCTTCCAAAAGCTTCATATATTGAGGGTCTGAGGGTGCTTCTGAGGGTGCTTTGGGCAAGCACCTGGCCCTAGGGTCTCAATTTCCTCTCCCCGGGTCAGAAGCAGGCCCAAGTCTGACACCCAAGGGGATGGCCTGAGGGGATTTCCGGGGTCCAGTGCTAGCTCAGACCATAAATTATTTCTCTACCAGACCCCAACATAAACTATCTCTCTCTGGACCAGCGTGGAGGAGATGGGAATAAAGACACGAATCACATGGTTTCATTGGGAGGGAGATTCTCAGAGATCCTTCATGATATTTTGAGTTCACATCCTGAAGAAATTCCTCCATTTTTTTTTTCCCAAACAGCCTTTATACCAAAACTTAACTTAGGGGAAATACATTAGCATTCTGTCTCCTAGGTAACCAGGTGAATGGCTTTCTGTCATGTCCACAACTACCTGTGTGCTGTGTATGCTAGCTGTCACGTAGGCTTGAATCAGCATCTCTATCAGGTATCCTCTAAATTACAAAGAAAGGAGCAACAACATCCTGACCCTTTGTTAGGGCAGTATACGTGACCCATCTCAGGTGTGGCCTATGGCTTGATGGCTTGATGGCTTGGCTGCCATGCCATATAGAAATATGGGCCTTCAGGGGACAGAGCAAAGGCATCTTGGAAAGGATGTGACCCAACCCACAGCGCCTGGAATTTTGGACAACAGTCATTAATACACTTAATTAAGGCATTTAAACCCGCAATTCCAGACACTACCAGGAGGAGGCACTTATTCCTATGGTAGTGAGAGTTATAAGCCTCTCTGTAGTGATATATTGTTTGTGTTTTAACAAATAAAGCTTGCCTGGAGATCTGAGTGCAGAGCTAAGATACTAGAGTGGTGGCACACATTTTTAATCCCGTACTTAAGAGTCCCATGTCTTTAATCGCAGCACTAGAGAGGTGGAGACAGGAAGGGATATGCCTGCGTGGAGGGAGGAATATAAGGCAGGAAGAGGGCCTAGAGAGATGGCTCAGTGGTTAAGAGCACCTGCTGTTCTTTCAGAGGACCCAGGTTCGGTTCCCATCACCTACACTGGATGGCTTACAACTGCTTGTAATTCCAGTTCTGGGGAATCTGATGTTATTTCTAGCTGCACAGCACACATACATTTATAGAAATAAAACTTAAAAAAAAAAAGTCAGTAAGAGACAAGAGCTGAGATGCAGTCTGAGGTTTGGTGGAGAGGCGGTCTGAGGAGGTTTGGTGGAGAGGCGGTCTGAGGAGGTTTGGTGGAGAGGCGGTCTGAGGACAGGATGGCCCCTTTGGTCTGAGAATCGGTAGAGATAAACAGTCTCTCTAGGACCAGCTGCTCTGCTTCTCTGGTTTCTCAGCTTTCACCCCCAAATACCTGACTCTGGGTTTTTATTATTAAGAAAAATTAGAACTTGTGCTGCCCTTTTCAGTAATACAGCAGTCTACCGTATCTTAAAGAGACTGTGAACTGGGCACGAGAGCCCTACATCCTACAGCCTGAGCTGAGTGAACGTCAGGGAGGCAGCAGAAAGGGGGTCTCTCTTGAGTCTGAGGCCAGCCTGGCGGTATGGTGAGTTCCAGGACAACCAAGGCTGCACAGAGAAACCCTGTCTTGGAAAACAACAAAACCAAACAAACAAAAAAAGAGCGCTGGAGTGACAGCCATAGCCTGGGGTTCATCTGAACAGCTTAGCCATGACTATTCCTGCCTTTCTGGAAAGTTCTCTCACTCCTTGAGCCTCTGTGATTTCCTCTAGACAATAAGCACTTGGAAAGGCAGTGTCTCCCCTGCCTCTTGGCTCCATGGAGCTGTGAAGCAGTCAAGCTTCAGAAGCACAGTGGGGCGACCATTTGGGAAAGCAGCAAGGACTTGTTCCTAAGGCCTGTGACCCAGGTCACCCTGAGTCTGGGTTTTGGGGTCTTGCCTTAGCTCAGTCCATGCTCACTCGGTCTCAACTCCCCAAACCTGCAGTCTTCAGCTGGCCACTTGCCAGCCACACACACGTCTTAGGCTAGCCCACTTCTGGGAACCTACTGCTGTTTCTTACTCCTTACCCCGGGCTTCCCCCTTCCCCACTGGAAGTTAATTTAAGTTAATGTAAACTTAAATTTTAGCCTCAAGAGGCTAAACTCTTCAGGAATGGAAACAACCTTTTATAGTGAATAAACCTTAAGCTTCAGACCATTTTTGGCCTAAAGGCAGCCACCAATAAAGAAAGCGTTAAAGCTCAACACTACAACACCTAAATTCCACAAATCATAATGACTTCCTATAAATACTAATTGGGTTCATCTATAATTATACAGATGAAATACTGTTAACGTGAGTAACGAGAACACTGTTCTCCAAGCACAAGCCTATAACAACCCGGATGACCATTGCTAGTTAACAATCCCAGGTGTAAATACTTCTAATAATACCTGTATTTAAAATGTTAGTCCAACACAGGCGTGCCATAAGGGAAGATTAAAAGGAGTAAAAGGAACTCGGCAAACAAGAATCCCGCCTGTTTACCAAAAACATCACCTCTAGCATAAAAAGTATTAGAGGCACCTCCTGCCCAGTGACTAACGTTGAACGGCTGCGGTATCCTGACCGTGAAAAGGTAGCATAGTCACTTGTTCCTTCATTGGGGACTGGGATGAATGGCTACACGAGGATTCAACCTCCAATTCTCTTCCAATCAGTGAAATTGACCTTCCCGTTAAGAGGCGAGAATAAGATAATAAGACGAGAAGACCCTATGGAGCTTTAATTTACTAGTGTAACTTTTCAACAAACATCCCTACTGGGTCAAACAATAAGACATAAGCTAGTAATTTCGGTTGGGGTGACCTCGGAGAACAAATTAACCCCCGAATGATTTTAACAGAGACCCACAAGTCAAAGTAACGAAAATCTAATTGACCCAAAATTTTTTGTTCAATGGAACAAATTACCCTAGGGATAACAGTGCAATCAATCCTATTTGAGAGTCCATATCGACAATTGGGGTTTACGACCTCGATGTTGGATCAGGACATCCCAATGGAGTGACAGCTACACCATCCTCCACTCCAAGGGCCTCTCTTTGCAACTGCCTGAGAAGACCCTGTCTTCTGTGTGCCCCCTGCAAAGTGGGTTTGGGGCTAGCCTTATGGGGAGGGTGGAGACAAGTGTGCAAGGCTATAGCAGTGAGAAAATTGGTCCACACTGGCCCCCGCTGGCCCCCACAATCCCACACCAACATACCTCAAAGAGGTGGCAAGATAATGTATAATATCTTCCGGTTTTGACAATAGGGCACCCACCTATTGGAAGCAGGGGAGGGGACAGCTGCTTTGTCAGCAACAATCTCTGACCCCCAAACCTTCCTTTCTCCACAGTCACTTTTTTTTTTTTTTTTGTTTTTGAGACAGGGTTTCTCTGTAGCTTTTGGAGCCTGTCCTGGAACTAGCTCTTGTAGACGCTGGAATCCCGAAGAGGTAGGCTCCAAGGCCAGTGAAGGAGTCTGCGTGCTGATAGGGCGAGGACAAGCAGGCAAAGAGGAACAAAAC
>NC_022015.1:37762373-37764559 GCF_000317375.1 Microtus ochrogaster
GCTTTTGGAGCCTGTCCTGGAACTAGCTCTTGTAGACCAGGCTGGCCTCGAACTCACAAAGATCCGCCTGCCTCTGCGTCCTGAGTGCTGGGATTATAGGCGTGCACCACCACCGCCCGGCATTCTCCACAGTCACTTAACAATCAATGCCACACAGCTTGCATGCCTAGCATTCGTGAAGCCCTAAGTGCAGTCTCCAGCATCACCCAAAACAGAGGCATGATGGTGCATGCCTGGAATTGCAGCACACAGGATGAGGTAGGAGGATCAGAAGTTCAAGGTCATTCTTAGCTACACAGCAAGTTCAAGATCAGCCTGGGCTACCTGAGTGAGCCAAAAACGAACAATGAGTAACTGGGATTGGGTGGATGTGCTGATCACACCTGAGCCTGGGTTGTGCACACACTCGGTGTGTCGCCACCCCTGAGTGGCTATGGATACAACACTTGTGGGACCCAGATGCCCACAAAGGGGTTCACTTTGATGATGATGAGATCCTTGAGAATGAAAGCATGCCCCAAAACCTGTGCTTGATTGTAAAAGCATAGCTAGACTGCAGATCCCCCCCCCGCCCCCGCCCTCGCCCTGCCCACTCTGCATCTGCCTGTTTCTCTGGGCAGATGAAGCTTATGCACGGGGCAAGACTAAGTCAGCAAAAGAGGGAGGCGGAAGCGGATCAGGTGACTGATGCAAGGGGATCCATGTGTCCCCATCCCCATTGCCAGACTGACTGGGGAGGTTCTGTGGCTGCCAGGCCAGGAGTCCAGATGGGGCCCAGTAAACACTGCCCTGAAGAACACACTGCCTTTGATATTCTATCCCCCAACTCAGGCTCAGTTTCTCCTTTTGCCCCCTTTCAGCCTTATGCCAGGCAGAAGGCTGGAAGGGTTTTCTTATAAAAACAATTTCCCAGCCTATGCTGAGTGTGCTCACTCTGTGAGCACTGTGGGTGTGAAGAGAGGCACAAGAATTTAGTTTCCAATGCTAGACACAAGCTGCCAGTGTCGGGGCAAAGTTCCTCCTACAGTTTCTGAAAAATTTACTTCAGTCAAAGGGAAAGTGTACCTTCTGCTGTGTGTGTGTGTGGTGTGAGCGTGTGGTGTGGTGTGTGTGTGTGTGTAGGTGTGGAGAGGTATGAGTGTGTGTGTCATGTGTGTTTGTCTTGTGGTGTATGTGTTTGTGAATGAGCCCCTGCACACATGCATAGAAGTCAGAGGAGACTGCCAAGTGCCTCCGCTCTTTAGTTGTCTGCCTTACTCCCTTGAGATAGAGTCTTGCTGAACCTGAGTTAGGGTACCAGCCAGCAAGTTTCTGTCTCCACCCTGTAAGCACGGCGACATCTGGCTTTTTATGTGGGTGCCGGGATCTGAACACAGGTCAGCAGGATCACACAGCAAATGCTCTTTCACCCATTCTCCAGAACAATCCCCTCACTTCTCATCAACCTGGTTTGAATATGAAGCAGTCTGTGTCAGGTCTGTTACTTTTAAACGAAAGGAAAAGCCTCCTAAAAGGAAGCCAGAGTGGCCTTCTAGCCTGTGGGGTTGCTACAGCATTGCTTTGTCTCCATAGAGGAGTGGGCAGGGTGGTCTGGAGCCTGAACGCCTCCTCCAGCCCTGTGGCAGGGGTATTGCCATTCCCCACCTGCCCCCCATCCAGGACCAACATCTTCGTCTTGACAGGTGTGTCTGCACACATGTCTGAAGAGGGTAGAGATGGGAGCATGAGCAAGAAGAGGCCACACACTCGGGGTTGAAAAACAGTGATGCAGGACATTCTGCAGAAATTTTAATTCAGAGAAGTTTTGGTGCCAATCAGAGTGCTGCTCAGATGAGGTGAGACTGGACAAAGATACAAGAACTTAAGATGCAGAGTTGAGCAGGTTTGATGAAGAAGACAGAGAGGGACGTTTCCTAAATCAGTGAAGGCCGCTATGCTCATGTTTGCACTAAGTTGAACAATTTCAAGATGTACTAAGCAGGCTGCAGCCTTGTGCTCGCAACCCTACAGAGGACCCAAGTTTGGGTCCCAGTGCCTACATACGATGGCTCATTACCACGTGAAATCAGAGGCCCAGGGCATTTGATGCCCTCTTCTGGCCCCCGTGGGCACTATATTCACATGCAAATACCCCTACACACACACACACACACACACACACACACACACACACACACACACACACA
>NC_022015.1:37764659-37773674 GCF_000317375.1 Microtus ochrogaster
TTAAAAACAAAATAAAATCTTTGAAAAATACCCAAGTGAGAGCTAGCTCAGGGATGGAGAACTGGACAGAACCAGCACAGAGGGAGGCTCTCAGGCTCCCTCTCACAAAGAGTCCAAGAAGAGGAATATGGACGGTGCCACCATCTACCCACGTGATCAAATCAAACTTCTAGAAAGGAAAAGCACAGTATCTGCCATACAATGTCAGTGAGAAGCACAGTCCAGTCCGTGTGCCAGGAGAAAGGCGGCAGCTTGATGGCTGAGCCACAGGAACCATCTACAATGTCGGACACACAAGGCCACAAACCTCTGCAGCCTGTATAACGTCTCTCTTCCTGTCTCTTCCACTGTTTGTCTCTGCCTCTAGCTCTATCCCTCTCTCTCTCTCTGCACCTCTGCCTGTCTCTCTTCTCATATTCTGAGGGGCTGGGGAGATGCCTCAGGGTTTTAAAAGCAGCAGACATGAGGACTAGCAGCCCTGGAAATGTCTGGTGGGTGTTACAGGTTTCCCAGTGCTCAGGAGGCTCAGACGGACGGTGTGGCACACACTGGCTTGCTACACTAGCCGTACTGCATCCAGCTGAGAACCTCTGCCTCAGGGAATAACATGGAGAGCAATTGAGAAGGATCCCCAGCCTCAGCCTTGAACCTCCGCACACATGCACCTGAACGCATCCATGTGTACACAACACACATGTAAGCACAAATACATGCGCATACCAAAACCTATCAGCTGTTATTTTAAAACAGCTTTTGTGAGGGCCAGTGAAATGGTTTAGCAAGTAAAGGAGCCTGCTGCCAAGTGTGGCGATCTGAGTATATATATATAGCTTATAATTCATAAAGAATTCATATCCACATCTGTAAGAGCTTCTACAAATCAAATAACATGGAAAAGACCGCAGAGGGAGAATAGAGAGGTCAGGACAGCCACCAGCACCCACCCCATAAGGCATCAGGGAAGCCATGCAGGACCCAGGCACAGAATGACACCAAAGGGACAAAGGAGAGTGTGCCGGGGTTGAGGGTGAGCAGGCACATCTGCACAGGAAGGAGAGGGATGGGACAGTGGCTCCTTCACCGAGATGTTTCTGCGTGTGTTCCACCTGTGACAGTGATATTCACATCCCATTGCCTCCTTCCTACAAAGAAGGCTGGGCGGCTTCAGATTTTCAGCTAGGTCCACGATTGCCCAAGGAATTCCTTGTGATGTGAAGGTGAAGTGTGCCCCACCACCAACACACACCAGGCACAGGCCTCCAAGAACTTGGTGCCACTGACATCGCTGCTCTAGAAAGCTGCGGAACCTTTAGGAGGTGGAGCCTCACTGGGGGGTCACTGCAGGTCACTGGGGCTGGGCCTTGAGGTTTGACAGTCTGGCTCTATTTCCCGTCCATTCTGGCTGCAGACACAATGTGAGCAGCTGCCTAGGGGTCCTGCCACCACGCCTTGCCAGCCATGGTGAATTGTACCGTTTATGAAATTGTCCATCTTTAATTTGCTTCTGGCTGCAGCAATGGAAACAGTAGCAGGCATACCATGGTTTTGACAGTAGGAACGGCGAAGGCTTTGGTCCCTGACACACCTCAGAGCATCCTTTCTGTTGCACTACTCAGAGCCAAGACTCGGTGTTTGAGGCATCTGCGACATCGCTGGCAGTACGGCCCTAGATCCCGGAGGTTGTGAGTGTCCTTATCCTCTCTGGGCAGGTAGATTCCTTGGCAGAACCTGGCCCCTAAGGTGCTAAACAGTTCCTGGTAGCTGCCTTGGCTTCCAGAGCTGCCTGGAGTGTAGCCCCCAGGTTTGCCTCGGTCTCCATACCTGAGAAACAAGCACTTTACAGGTTCCGGTCGCCCCCATATCTCAGCAACCAGTGGTCTCCAGGGAGGAAGCAGGCCTGTCATAGCTAAATGCAAGGAGGAAGCCTAAAATTACAGGATGAAGCAGGAATGCCTTTGGCAGAGCAGAGGGACCATGGGACCTTCAGAGCCTGGGTGCCAGGCTCAGACCTTGACTGGAGACCATCATCAGCACCTGGACCATGACCCGTTATCTGAGATAGGCTCCTCCCACCCAGAGTCCCCCAGAGGTGCAGGGTAACTCCTTAGGCCAGAGGAACGACATGTGACCCACAGCAAGCCTATGCTTCTAGGTCTCAGTAATTGGTCAGAGATGGTCATGTGGCCCATTCTTGGCCAATGAGATTCTTGCTCAAGAATGCTGGTGCCTTCCTGGCTCTGGCAAAACTTAAGGCTTCTCAAGGCCTTGCTACCTATGGGAACAAAAAGAAAGGCAGGAAAGAGGTCAGGGTAGACCACACCTGTGTGAGGAGGTAGAGCATGGAGTTTAGCCCAAGGTGATCCTCTGCCCCAAACCTCATTCATGAGACAGTGCATTCTGGCGGAAACCAGGTTGATTGCTGTCTCCTGCCTCTGACAAACATTATTCTTAGGTGCAGAGAGGTTGATTCAAATCCCAGTGGCTTTGGCCCAGCACGCCCATGAGGGCTGCCACTGGTCCTCTGCATGGCAGCCGGCTGTGTCTCTCTCCCCGGCTGTCTCAGAGTGAGGGGTGTAATTTATGGTAGGAAACTCTTAATGGCATGGGTGCTTTGGGAGAGCCTGTGACAATAGGCATAAAGCCGGCATTTAAGCCGTGTGAATGGGGCCTAGATTTACTGTCTGGGCCAGACGGCATTTTTGTCCCCAAGTCATCTCAGAGTACATTGACCACTAAAGACTTCAACAGAAGACGAGGACCAAACAAAGGAAGTCAATTTTAAAAGGAACTTTGTCAAGGAGGTTTAGATGCCCACCAGATAGAAAAGGCGCGGCTGTCCTCACTGATGACAGCCGACCTGCCCAGTAGCCACAGATCAGAGAGAGATGCTAATGAAGTCGTTTGAATGCCGTTTGATGGACCCAGAGAATGGGACTGATGTCCCCAAGCTTGAAGCAAGGTGAAGGAATCAAAGAAGGTGGCCATTGGTTTTGCTGCGGGGACAAGGCACCATTGTCTCTGCTGCCTTTTTCAGCCACGAAGTGTGTTTTCTGATACAGTGTTTACCAACGGAGACAGCACAGCCCGCCTGGCCCAGTCCAGCAAAGTTTATGACCAGAAACAAACTTCTTAGAAGGAGAATGAAAACAGCTCCGATCAATCTGTTCACAGCACTGCAGGGCTGGACGCAAGCTGCCTGAGGGGGGGGGCACAGCAGTCTTGCTGGGGGTGAAGAGGAGGGGGTGGAGCCTGGCTGAGGGGGGGGGCACAACAGCCTGGCAAGGCAGGAGCCTGGTCTGGCAGACACAAGGATCTTGCCTTTCCCCGAACAATCAGAAAGAGAAGGGGGCTTGAACAGGGTGAGGCCTTGACAGCTCTGTGTGGCTTGTCACACTCCTGTCTTCTTTTGACAATCCCTGTTCCCTCTTGGGGCCCTCTCTCGCCTGAGTTCACACGCTGCAGGCTCTGATAAACTGTAACACTCAGTTTGGCTTATCAGAGAGTGTTTATGGGCACCATTTGGGAACCGGCTCCCTGGTCTGAAGCTGGGGAACCCCTCTGAACTTCCATGGTAGTAGCCTCCAGCCTCAGAGCTCATCCTAGGCCCTCCACTCGTCCCTGACTGCAGCTTGACTGGCCACAGTCCCTGTGCTGTCTGGCCCATGTGCAGCACCTTTTCTGCAGGCAATGCCCTCCCCTTGGCAGATTCCTGCAGTCCTTCAGCCTGGTATACCCTGCATTTGCTGCTGTGAGTGGGCAGGCTCTTGGGGTTCCACCTCTGCAGCCCACCACAATGCTCATCCTGCTTCTGCCTGACCGTGGCCTCTGGCCCCTCCCACAATCGTGCTCTCCCGCTGGGCTGGGGCTCCTCAGAGGGCAGCCCACAGAGCAGCGGCTCAGTTGCTAGAAATAGTTAGGCAGGCATGTCCTTGGGACCCGCATCCCAGTGGTGTGGAGAGGGCAGAGATGTGGGTCTCTGTGGGAGCTCTGGTCACATCCTGAAGGGGAGGTCCCAGGTAAAGCAGGGGTCACCACTCCCAGCCAGGACCTGGGACTGAGTGTCTTCCCAACCTTGCAGTTGGGTGGCTACAGTGTAGGGAGGTTGTGAGAGCCCAGGAGAGATGTCACACAGGGCTGTATCCACATCTGAGGGAGGCCACAACAAGCAGCCATGAGCCAAGGGCGGGTCACAGTGAGAACAACCCCCACCGAGTTTCGGGAGCCGAAGTCTGAATCCAGGGTGGTAAGGTGGGCTCTTCTGCCTGGTCTAGGAGAGATCCACTGCAGATCTATCTGCCAGTGTCCCAG
The DNA here is from genome assembly GCF_000317375.1 of Microtus ochrogaster. Taxonomy (NCBI): domain Eukaryota; kingdom Metazoa; phylum Chordata; class Mammalia; order Rodentia; family Cricetidae; genus Microtus; species Microtus ochrogaster. The sequence continues at coordinate 37,768,968 of NC_022015.1, forward strand.
GAACTGGATGGAAACTGAGTCCATTTCTGGGAAAGCATTCCAAGCCCAGGGCAGCACAGGTTCAGGACGGAACTGGTGAGAACTAGGCTCTTAGGGCAGTACAACTTACCCTTCTGGTTGTTGTTCAACTGGTTGGATAAAGGAATAAGCACAACAGACAATATCTCTGTGAGGGATTGCTGTGAGTACATCTGTGGGTGATGGTCTTAATCGATGTGGGAACACCCAGCCCACTGTGGACCACACGGTTCCCTAGGCAAGGCCTCCTGGACTGTGTGAACATGTGAGTGGAGAAATCAAACCGAGTGAGCCAACAAGCCAACATGTGTCCTTCCGTTTATCTCTGTTCTGGGCTGTGGCTGTGGTGTGACTGACTGAAATTCCTGCCTTAAACTTCCTAATATGATGGACCATATTGGAACTGTCAGCTGAGTGAAACCTCCCTTCGCTGAGTTGCTGTTCATCAGAGCATTTTTTTTTTTAATTTTTGGCAACAACAGACATGAAATCAGAATAGTTAGGAGTAAATTTGTTTTGCATTTCCTGGATTCCACCTGTCGATGGTCTGTGAGTTTTGTGTCGTGTTTGTAAGGGCCATTGGTCTGTGGGTACCCTCCCTCCTCTTCCTCCCGCTTCCCTGTGCTGCCTTTGGTTTGGGATCAGAAGGCCACTGTGTACATAGAATACAGACACACAGCTCTCCCTCATACTGTAGGAAGGTGTGGACTGACACACAGCCTTGCAGTGAAAACCCCAGTAGGCAGGATGGATAGATGAATGCATAGATGATTGAGTGAGTGAGTGAGTGAGTGAGTGAGTGAGTGAGTGAGTGAGTGAGTGATAGACAGACAGATGGATAGATAGAGATAAATATTATTTTGAAATATACATGCAGAGAAGATTTAAAATAGCCCAAAACACTGGAGTATGGTGGCACACACGTGCAATCCTGCACCCCAGACAGAGGCAGGAGGATCACTGCAAGTTCAAGACCAGCCTAGGCTACGTTAAACCCTGTTCTAAAAGGAAGAACAACAAAAAGAAAAAAGAAAGGAAGAAAGGAAAGAAGAGAGGGAGGGAGGATACCAAAGGAAAAACCAAACCAAAAACAAATGAGGAGAACTTAGCTGTCAAGGAGAGAAGTTATGCTACCTACCAGAAGAAAGTATTCTCGACCCCAAATATGCCCAACAAAGGGCCAGCACAACGGCTGTGTGAATATGGACGCAAGAGTGAGGTATGCTGGGCTGTGGTTCAGTGGGTACAGTGCCTGCCCAGCACACAAGACACCTGGGTTCAGTCTACATTAAAAAAAAAATCACCCCTGCCTTCCCAGCACTTGGGATGTGGAAGCAGGAGGATCAGACATTCAAGGACACCCTGAGCTACGTAGCAAGTGTGAGGCCAACCTGGGCTAAATGAGACCCTACCCCCACCCCCTAAAAAAGCCAGTGGAAAAGAAACAAAACCTAAGAGGAATATGGTGAAAAGATAGGAAGAGGCACAATACCAGAGAAAATGCCAGATGGCTGAGGCCAACAAACACCTGGGGAGGCATTTGATATGGTTATGTCATTAGTCACTGGGGAACTGGGTGGCTGAAAAAGCTGTGGGGAAAAGAAGTTGTAAGAAAATGACCACTCAGGCATTGCTTCAGGGAGGGGCAGTGTTTACTGCACTGAGAACCAGCAGGGCAGTTCTTGGAGACACTGGCCCCTGGGTGAGGGGTGCTCCGTGGGAGACCACACGCACAAGGCTCTGAGTTCCACCCCCAGCCCTGCAGAGAAATATACACATAAACACATAGACAAAACCCACATGTTCCATCAGAGAAGTGGACACATATTGGCATGAAAACCTAAACCAAATACTTCTCACAAGTTTATCTGTAATCACCAGGTCCTGGCACTCCACCACAGGGAACTGACCGGTACGCTGTGGTATGAAATATTAGTCAGCAAGGAAATGGGAAAAATTATTCAGAGTTCAACCATGTGGATGCATTTCCCAAGAGTTATATTGAGTAGAAACAACGCGATGAAGCTGGCCAGCCCTCCCAGGCCTAGGGGACAATGACCACCAACCACCGGGACTTCCTGAATGTTTTATTAATAATATCCCAGTTCTGAGCCAGGTGGTGGTGGTGCACACCTTTAATCCCAGTGCTTGGGAGGTAGAGGCAGGCAGATCTGTGAGTTCTAGGCCAGCCTGGGCTACAGAGTGAGGCTAACCAGAGCTACACAGAGAAACTCTGTCTTAAAAATCCACCCCACCCCATCCACAAAATTCCAATTTTGGACACAACTCAGATGGCTATTTACAAGTGACTAAATTTTTTTTTTTTTTAAAAAATCAGCAAATACTGAGAATCTACTCGGCAATTTCTACACACTGTTTTATTTTTCCAAGGGAGAGAGGTTGGTTGGGAGGCTTTGTTTCATATTTTTGGTTTTCTGGGACAGCGCCTCATGTACCCCAGGCCTCCCTTGAACGTCCTATATAGCTGAGGATGACCTTTGACTCCTAACCTCCTGCCTCCACCTCCCAATAGCACAGTTGGCTGCGAAGACACTTTCCAATAGTTTTCAGGGGATGAAACTAGAAACTGATGAGTCACTCAGAGAGAGGTGAGAGGCTGAGCCCAGACAAGGGTCCAAGCATTCAGTCACTAAATGGGCTCCTGTATCAGGACCCAGGAGGCTCCCGAGAATGACAGCTGGGTAGGAATTCCCCCAGCTACCGGGTAATTCCACAGCCACCCCCAGGCTGCAGAGGCACCAGCCTCCCAGTTGAGAGAATGCCCGGGCTGATGCAGACTCTGGGGGAGCTGGAGAAACCCAGCCCACCAGGGTCCTGGATGGGCACCCTGCAGCGGGATGGGCTATGTGGGAAGGTGGGTGAAAGCCAATCCTGGTGGGAAAAGAAATTCAGGCAGAGGCCGCAGGCTGTGCTTTGCTGGCAAGGGCTGGCCGTTAATGAATGCCTGCAGAGTGGCAGAGAATTCCCAGGGCAGAGAGCCACCCCAAGGCTGGGTTCCGTTCCCAAGGGCTGCACGCGGATTGCCTCACGGAGTGATTCACGGCCACACTTGGAATAGCTGACGAAGCACCTCTACCTGGGGAGAAGGAGTGTGCTGTAGATGCCCCACTGAGGGCTGTGGTCTCCTGACTGGTTCTGGGCCTCTGTGTTCATCTACCTGCGAGCAACAGAAGCTTCTCTGATGAAGGCTCAGAGATGCATTAATCTACAGATATGACAATAAGTCATTTCCTCTAGGCCTTATGATGGCTCTAGCCGCAGATTCTTGGCTCTGATAATGGTGCCAGATTTGGGTTCCATCTTGTGGAGCAAGCCTTAATCCAGGCAGAGAGTAGTTGGTTACTTCCATGGCATTTGTGCCACCGTACAACAGCGGGCGTGGCTTCCCGGGTCCGTTGTTATTGTAACCTTCAGAATCACAGCTTTATAAGATTGAGGATGACTTCTCTCCTCCAGTAGTGTGCGTAGAACCTTCCAACACTATGAAAGCCAGCTAGTAGAGATGGAACTTCCATGTCAGGACCAGCCTGATTTTTCCATGTTCTGTGACTCAAGTGTATGGCGTCTTCTCACTGTCAAGTTCTGGAAGGCATCCAAGGGCACTGACAGCAGCCTATAGTGTTTGGAGCTCTATGGGACCCCACTGACCAACAGCCCCAAAGAAGTAACTCATTCCCGGCACTGAGGAATTATCCTACGGTGGCTAGTAGGGACATGCCTCCTCTCATTTTAGAGTAGCTCCATTTGAACTCTTTTTATATGAATATGAATATATTTTAGGAAGTTTCTACAGCAATAGGTTTCCAGGAGCTTTTCCAAAGACATTAGTGTTATATGCCACCACCCCCCCGACAGCCCTTCCTCTACCCTACCCTCCCATATCCACTCTTCAAGGCTTCAGGGCAGTATCAGAAGAGGAGGGGGTGAACTATAAGAGTCAAAGGTGATGGATGACTGCAAGGAAACATTGTTTTCTATACACAAGAGCTCCACCCGTAATCACAGCCTCAACGAAGGGCTACGCGTGATGTTTGCATTCTTCCAACTTGAATGTAGAAATGCTCCATCAGGGCTGTGCTGCAAAGTGGACCATCTGAGAGGCAGTCCCTCCATGAGGGTGAAGCCCTTGTGGATGCCATTAGTCCTCCAAGGTGTCCCTACCCCTTGATTAGTGAAGACATGGAGACAAGGTATGCCTGGGAACCAAGAAGTGACTCTCAGGGGCTCCAAAGATGTAGGCACCAATCTATTAGGCTTCTTGTACAACCACCAGGAGAGTCCTGAATAGCAAACCAGCAGGAGGCCGTGCATGGGGCAAGGATGGTCCTGAGCCTGGTCCTCCCCATTCCTGGCTGCTAGCTCTCTGGGCAGGTAGATTCCTTGGCAGAACCTGGCCCCTAAGGTGCTAAACAGTTCCTGGTAGCTGCCTTGGCTTCCAGAGCTGCCTGGACAAGGACTTCGAGGACAAAACAGGTTTTCTCACTGCCCATTAGGAAAACCAATGCCCCTTCCTCTCCTCTGAGCCTCAGTTTCTATCTGTGCAGGATCAGAGGACTAGGATTGATGTTCTCTAGATCCTTCCTGATCCAACTCTGCAACAAAAACCCATAGGTGATGCCCAGCTCCTCCTATAGGTGATTCCTCCCATAGGTGATGCCCAGCTCCTCC
>NC_022015.1:37774149-37777717 GCF_000317375.1 Microtus ochrogaster
TAGAGGGTGCTGCTGGACTCTGAGGCAAATCCTTGGGGAGGGGCAAGCAGCCTGCAGTTGGGCTAGCCCTTTGGTCAGCCTTGGCAAAGGAGTCCTCTGCAGGTGCAGGCATGGTCCTGGACAAGTCTCCCACGCTGCATCCCTGTCCTGCAGTGGGAATCTGTATACCTAGTGATCCCTCCGGAGTCAGCCCAGGGCTGTAAGGCTCTGACAGCCTGTGAGACCACAATAGGCACAGATCTGTAGAAGCCAGTCAAGAAGCCAGTCACCTACGGGTCAGCAGTCTCCAGGGCCCTGCCACTCTGTGCAGCTTGTCTCCACAGCCCAAATCCCTGGCCAGGGCAGAGACAGATGCTCCTTATGCACAGGTCACCCTGGTGGCAACCCCAGCCCAATACCCTGAAACATGACTTTGAGCAAACTTTTCCTCAGTTTCCCCATCTTTAAGATGGGTCTGATACTTAAATCTTGTTTCTAAAGATTATGTGTCACCACATAAGGAGGTGAAGTCCAGGGAATTTTGGCTGAAAGATGGTTGATGAGGAGAGGAGGGAGGGAAGGAGAAGGAGAGGGTGAATAAAGGGGGAGGGGAGACAATCAGGAAGTAGGAGGGAGAGGGGAGGGGAAGAGGAAGAGAAATGCGGCTCACTTGCTTAATGTGGGCATCGCCCTGGTGCCGTCCTTGGCCCTGAGTAGAGGCACAGCATGTAAGATGTGTTCCAGGACCCTAGTTCCTTTTGAACATAAGGAGCCATGTCTGTTCTGGGACCCTCTGGCAAGTGGCCTCATGTCCACCTCAGCTCCCACAGCCTGGCCGTCGCCCGGTGCGGCAGGCATCGGCATCCAGCCCTTCTTCCTACTGGAAAGTTTTCATTATCTTTAAATCGGATTCCAGAAGTCTCAAAGACCACAGTTTAGGCTGGTGACTCAGCAGCCGTAGGCAAGGAGATACTGTCGGGGCTTGAGCGAGGGCAGGCAAGGATTTCCAAAGGTGGGCGGGTTTCCCTAAACCCCAGAGGTCTCTGTGTCATAAGCCACCAGCCAGGGAGAGGTGGATGGCCTCCAACATTTTTAATCCAACATCACTCTCACCCGTCTTACCCGTCCTCTCCCGGCGACTGAGGTGTTTGTTTCGTTGGGTGCCTACCAAGGAGCCATGGAGCTGACTTTCTTGGCCAGTTCTAGGGCCAGCAATGCTGAGATGCCTTGGGGACTGGGGTAGGTTAGCAGAAATGGGCACCAGGCTCCAGAAATGCAGCCAGCCACTCCAGGCTTCTTACAGCCAATCATGCTAGCAGTGGGAGTTGCCATCTCTCCAGCCGCACAAGGTCCCCACAGGCCATGTCCGTGTCAAAGGCCTGGCACATCACACCTGATTGCCACCCCACAAGGACTCCTCATGCACATATTCTTACACCCATTTGCAGATGAGAAAACTGAGGCTCAGATGGGTGAGAATACACACTCAAATTTGGAGAGTCGGGATTTGAACCCATGCCTGTCTATTGCTAGCATCTATACCTTACTTATTCTTCTGCTTCTTCAATTTGATACCAAAACTTACTGTCACCATAAAACAGAGAGAGACTGAGGACAAACAAGTATAATCCCAGTCCTGAGTGAGTGAATGATTGGATGTTTGGATGAATGAATGAATGATTGATTGATTGATTGATTGAAATAATGGGTAGATGAGGGAATGGCCACATAAATAAATGGATTCATGAGCAGATGAATGAATAAGTGAATGAATGAATGAATGAATGAATGAACGAGGGACTTCTGACTCTAAATTGATTGTGTTCCTGGACTATAGTCCCACTTGCTTTAACTTGGTAGAATCTTGAAAATGCCCCATATGGGCTTTAGGGTCAGCCTGAGTCTTAGAGAAGAGTTTGTTCTGGAAGCACGGGGGCAGAAGGAGCAGACATGAGGACCAAAGAGAGACAAGAGGTAGAGAATGAGCAAAGCCAGTGTGGTACCACTGTGGGCACTTGGGGCCACTGAGTGGTTGATGCCACCAAACATCTGCCCAAGAGGCAGAAAAAGGAATCTTCCTGCCCAGTCCCTGTGCCCTCACGCTCCTGAGCTGTGTGTGCCGCAGACCCACTGAGCGCCTCCCAGAGGCAGCACAGCAAAGAATCTCAGAGCAATATGTCACGGGGTCTGTATTATAGGAAAGAGCCCCACTGTAGGCAGGATGAGGTGATGTCAGGGGAATATGGAGGTGTCCACCATAGCCTGCTGGCACGTGTGTTTTATTTGGTCACTGTATTTATTAACACACGCAAGGTCCTTAGAATGGATGGAATCCATCCTTGGAATGGCTGGAGAGATGAGCAGAGGGATGGAGGAAGGATGCATGGATGATCAGTGGATGGATGGATGGTGGAAGGGTGGTTAGAGAGGTGAATAGCTATATGTACAAACTGATGGTTGGACGGATGATGGTTGGGTGAGTGAATGGATATGTGGGCAGAGAGGTAGATTAATGGATGGCTATATGATATGCACACACAGATGAATAGATTTACATACATATATGTAATAGGATGGGTGAACTTGGTGGAGTGGGTAGGTGCATAGCTGAATAGCTGGATGGGTAGGAGGGTACTCTCATCCTTTTGCTGCCAATAGTGCAACTACCTCTGCACTGGGAATGTGGCCAACAAACAAGATGAGACCCTGAGCCAGGCTGGAGCTGGAGAGCCAGCCAGAAATCCCGAGACAAGCCTCTGTGTCAGATGCGTTGGGGAGGCTGAGTAGTGGGCGGTGGCTCTCAGCCAGGACACACAAGCAGCCTCCTAATAGTCCTGTAGGGAAGCCATCCCGCTCTGGATCATGTGAGCTAGGCCTGAATCCTGGCTGCTTTTCCTCTCTGACTGAGCAACACAGGGCAAGGCATTCTCCCAGTCTTGGCTTCAAAGACAGGAGGGGGCTGGGAGCTCCCACCCTTGGCTCTCTTTGCTGCCAGTGCCCTAGAGGACAGTTGTCAGCCTGTGGCAAGTCTGAGTTATAGAGCCAGGTCTTGCAGGCAGAGAAATCTAAGGTCTCGTGGATCCAAGCCAGATGTCTGGTGGCATTGGCAGAATACATGGGCCAATCAGTGGAATTCAGAGTCACAGCTGTTACTCTGACATGGCATGTGTCCCCTAAGAGGAACCCAGAGGTCCATGCAGAGACTCACTCTTCCTGTTTTCTGAGAGAAACTCCAGATGCTGATCATGGGCACAAGGTGTCTACACCACTTGGGGCCATGATCCGGGGGTGTTCTTCAAAAACGGGGTGAGCTATCCATTCCCACGTGGGATATGCCAAAGATACCTGTAAATTGAAGGTGCTTCAAGAGGTTCAAGATCCCCCAGTAAAATGAGAAGGTGGGAAGACAAGGAGAGAGGAGAAGAGCAAGGGAAGAAAAGGAAACAGGGAGAGGGAAGAAGGAAAAGTTAGGCTGGCTGGTGGTAGATGGATGGATGGATGGATGGATGGATGGATGGATGGATAGACAGATGGATTGGATGGATGGATGGATGGATGGATGGATGGATGGATGGATGGATGGATGGAT
>NC_022015.1:37778107-37787174 GCF_000317375.1 Microtus ochrogaster
ATACAGATGGATGGATGGATGGATGGATGGATGGATGGATGGATGGATGGATGGATGGATGAATGGATAGATGGATGTACAGATGGATGGATGAATGGATGGATGGACAGACGGACTGTGGGTGGATGGATGAATGGATGGATGAGTGAATAGTTGGGTAGAGAGAAAGAAGGGTGGTTAGCTAGACAGTTGGATATTTTAAATGGATTGTTGGTTATTTAACTGGTTGGTTGATTAGCTTGTTAATAAAATAGCCTTTAAGTCAGTAAATGACCAGCTTGGATCATGGCCCACTTGGCAACTGAGACAGTGGCAGGCCTTGCCCAAGGCTCTTCCTTTATCACCACCCTCTGGGTTCATCCTTTCCAGGGCCAAATGGAAACATGTTGTTTCACTGTTTTCATTTCATTCATTGTTTTCCTTGAGCTGGGGTGTAAGCCTGCCTCACACACACAAAGCCATGAGTTCATCCCCAGCACTGCAAAAGAGAACCAGTTTTCAGTGGTCTGGAGTGTCCACAAAACAAAAATCAAGGGCCTCTGCTGAACACTCAAACCTCCCTGCACTGAGTCCCTGTCCTTTGCACCCCAGCCACCACTGCAGCCCTCTGGGGGCCTTCCCTTCTGTTCACATGCGTTTAAGTCTGGTTTGCAGAATAAGATGCACCTGACACCTGTGAGTTCAAGACCAGCCTGATCTTCACAGCAAATTTCAAGACAGAACTACAGAGATACACAGTAAGACTTTGTCAAAAAAAAAAAATGGAGGAGCAAGAGGAGGAAGGAGGAAGAGGAGGAGAGCAATAGAGGAAGATACCTGGCATCAGTCTCTGGCTTCCACGTGTTCACACACAAGCATGTTCACCTGCCCACATGCACGCACACATGTAAAAGTCAGCAAGCTAAACTCTATGTGCAGTTGGCCTCCATCTGTTTCCTGGGGTCTGTATGCACAAAAGCCTGGAAGAAGAGATGACCAAACCCTGAAGGTGACTGCCACCACGTGTGCCGGTCTGAATTGATGCCTCCCTCCTTCTCGGCCCTCACAGCCACACATTGGAAGAGCAGGGACAGAGAGGGGCATGGCACCAGCTGCTGGGCAAAGGCGTTGGCCTGGGTCCTGGTAGCCTCAGCACTCTGGCAGTGAGGACAGGACTGTCACAGACCGCCCAGACCCTCCCTCAGCCTTGTGATTGCAGTGGGGACAGACTAGGATCTGAGCCAGTTTCCTATGTCACTGTGTGGGACCTGCAGGGATGGAGGGCTTGGCAGGACGGGGTTCTTCTCAGGAGATGATCCTCCTGTCTACCATGGAGATGGGGGTCCTAGAGCCCCTGGACGGCAAATCAGCATGTGTATGGCTTGGCCGGATGACATGGACCCTAGCCGCAGGTGGAGGGAGCGCATATGGAACAAATATTTCACTAGACTTACCCCCTGGCATGGGAAGTACCCAACGGTCCCTTTGACTTAAAACATTAATATCCAATTTGGACTTGGGTTGGACGACAGAAGAGAGAGGAAGGCAGAGAGCCTTTACCCCACTCTGGGCCCATCAGACCTGAGCATCCTTGTGACTACGTGAAGATTTATTGAAGCCATGGCATGGGTTCATTCATTTTCCTTTAAACCACGTGCGTCTACCCTGGAAAAGGAAAGAGTGTATGCATAGTAACTGTATTGGAAATTTCTGCTTGTCACCAAAGAGGTGGCTATGTATTTGGCCGGGAGCAGGGGTTGTGTGTTAGAGAGGGGACTGGTTCTGTCCTCCCTCTCATCTCTTGGCCAGAGAACATGGAATCAGGAACCCTTCATTATAGCCCAGAACCCACAAAGCTTGTTATACCCAGCCCTTTACTCCTGGGGCGTCTGTACCCAGACAGCGGCAAATTGGAAAGGCCGGTATAAAACTTGATGAGGGAAATAAGCTGCTATGATTCCGACACTGGCTGACTTTGGGAGAAGGGTGGAAGAGCTTTTTGTTCTCTCCAGAAGTTAACTCATCCATGAATTAACTCTGACCTGTCTTCAATCTTTAATAGACAAAGAGTTTTCATGAATCAAGAAAAATTTAATGGAAGGAAAACGAGCCAAACTCATAAAGAGAAGGTCGACTAGGCATGTGCTGGCAGCAACTGCTTAATCTCACCAAATACCAGAAAAATGTAACTTAAAACACAGACAACTGAAATGGCATTTTCAAAAATTACCATTATTACGTTTGTTTGTAAGTAAGGGGCTGGGGGTGGCAAGCACAAGCCAAGAGGTTTGGTACAGAGGTCAGAGGACCTCTTCTTCAGCCCCTGGGGACTAGGTATCAGGCTTGGAGCACCAGCCTGTGATTACCAAACTGGCAAACATGGGAAAGAGTAGATTGGAAGTTTGAAAGTGGAAGTCACTGAGCCTGCTGTGGTGTCCCTGCCTAGACAGCACGTGTCCTGCAGCCCACGGGTGCTCCTTGACTGGCAGATCCCCTTAAGGACTCAAAGAACCTCTGCAGAGACTTGGTTCTGAGGACCCCTCTCAGAATGACGAGTGGGGTCCACGTTTGCCCTTGGCGTCATCCTAGGCCTCCCGCAGCCTGATGTCCCCGGAACACTCTACATACATGTGTCCTCTAAAAAAAGGAAGCTTGGCACAGTTAAGGCCTAGAAGAAAGTCCAGACTCCTAGGTTGTAGGCGGGCCTTGGAGAGGACCTCACTGAGGGGCCATGGGCAGAACAATTCCATCTCCTGAAATCACCAAGCCACAGTCTCTCCCAAAGTGAACCCCTAGAGATCACAGTAGCCCCAACCCACTAAGCCCAGGGTCACCCCATCTTGCAACGCTGAACCCAATACTGGAAGGACAGATCACAGAGCCACTCCTAGCTTTTCATAGGTGTGAGTAAGTGCACCATACCCCACCCCTCTTTTCCAGTCTCTACACATCAGCACTGTGGGGTTCTCGGGAAGAGGAGAGGCTCTAGGCCCAGCCACGAATATGTGAGGTCCACAAAGCATGTATACAGGAAGCACTCAATACTTGCCGGCGGAATGCAGATGCTCTAGAGGGTGGCGGTGCCTGACTCAGGTCTCTGAACTTCATGGAGAACAGAGTCCAGCTAGCACTGTCCTGACTGTGGGGCCTCTGTGCAACCTCAGGGACTGGACGGGAGAAGCTGACTTCTCCAGAAGCACCTCAGGGCTCAGTCAAGCCTGTCTCTACAGGGGAGTGTCAGTCAGGCAGACAAAGAAGGCTCTGCTCCTAGAAGGACCACAAGAGGCCTCACTTGACTTCCTCTCGGGTTGCATGAGGATCACCCATATCCAGATTCCTCATGGGTCCCCCAAATCTGAGAACATATGGAGTGAAGCTCACTTTAGATCTAGGCACCCAGGCCCAAAGCCCCAGTCTGGTGGACCCCTGGGTTTGTCTCTCCTCTCCTCCGGGCCTCAGTTTCTCATCCGTGGCCACCATCAGCTATGGCAGGTAATCTTGAGACAAGAAGCCAGGGTGGGGACTTTGCCCCGACGGGGCCTCCAGCCCCACAAGGGTCTTCAACAGTGCCCACCCTCCATCCTCATCTGTCTGTGAGGACAGTCCTTGACTGGCCGCCCACCTCAGCCTCTTGTGTCTCCACACCTCTAGCACAGTTGGGACTTCATAGCTGGTGGTCTCAACACTGTGACCTCTGCACAATACAGCGCAGCGTCCCAGAAACCTGCCTTCTCCTTCCCCACTTCAGAAAGGCTCTAAGAGCCGATATAGGAGGAGGGGTTTCCCAGGTCTTCAAACAGGGGCAGTGCCTTGCTGCCTCTCATCCTAGCTCCAGTGCACCGAAGTTGCCGTAACTTTCTGTGACCATTGCTCTAAAGAAGAAAATGTTTCTTAATCATAAGGACCCCCCCCCAAAGGAGGAGGGGTAAGAGGGAGAGAAGGAAGGAAAAAGTGGGAGAGAGGAGGAAGAAAGAGGAGCTGGTAAAAGGGAGGGACGGAGAAGGGCAGCCAGGGCCCAGGGTGGTATCAGGCCACCATCAGCGTGCATGTCCATGCCATGGAAGCACTTTGTCCCCACATTCTGCCCTTGGCGAGTCTCTGCAGAGCAGACCGCCATCCACATCAGTATTCATGACATCTGTCTGCCTCTATGGAGCCCCGAAAGGAGCCTCCCCAGTACAGCCAGCCTCGCCCCTCTGCCGAGCTTTCTTTCCCCTTCAAAACAGATTGCGGGACAGATGACCGCATTGTTTCCCCCATTTCCATCTGAAAACTCCCCTTCGTGTTGGCCACTGGGTGCCCCTATTAAGGGCCAAGCAGCCCATGGCCACGTGGGGTGGCCCAGCCCAGCCTCTGTCTCCCGCTCCCTGGGGCCTTTCCATCGGAAGAAGGAAAAGGGCTGGAGAGACAAAGGTGGGACATAAATTAAACCCCAGCTTTTTAAGTTCAAACTGAATTTTCTTTATCTTTTTTCCCCGCAGCTGTCAGAGGAGCCGGTTAGAACTCCAGTAATGCATGTTTAATGTATTAAAAAGAAAGGGAGGAAGAAAAGCCAGGCGTCCACCCCGAATGTTCTGTCCACCGACTTGCATCAGGGACATTAGTTCGGGCCAATGAACTCTGAGCGAGTCAAGTGTGGCGCCATGGACTAGGGCCAGGGACCCCCACTGGGGGCTGTCATATCTACTGAAAGCTCACGCATCATAGCTGCACGGGACAGGATGGGGACAAGCGTCTCACAGCCTGAGGGGCCACAAACAAGCAGGCCCTGCTCCTCAAGGCGGTTTGGTGCTAACCTGTTGTTGTCATGGTACTGGCCAGATCCACCATCCCACCCAAGCCCAGCCAAAGGTCAGCCCTCTTCAGCTCTTCCAGAGCCTTCCTCCATCTTGGGGAGCAGCCCCTCTCCCAGGCCTGAACTGAGAAAATAATACTGAGGCTAAGGCTAGGGATAAAGCCAAAGTTAGCCATGTAAGCAGAGAACAGGAAAAGGAAACTGAGGCTGGAGGCTGGGACCCCTCCCCCTCATGGAACAGGTCAGACCTGTGACCGCCAGCAAGTGACCTAGCATCTCTATAGCACTGCAGCCGAAACACTGGCATCCTGAGGTACAGGCTTGGAGAGAAGAAGAAGGGATAGGGTGTCCTCTGGTGTGGCAATGAGGACATCCCAGATAGCCAGACCTCATCAGACTCGAAGCCCACTGAGCCTTGAATTCTGTCTTTCCCTCTAGAGAGAGGGGAGTTCACAGAAGAGAAGCTCGAATTAGAGGGAACCCCATCCCTCTACTGCAGATTCAGTACCCCTGCACAGACAGGATTGTGTTCTAGAGCTATGAACTCACGACAATCCTCCTGACTCAGCCTCCTGAGGGTTGAGACTACACTGTGTACCCAAAACCCCAGTTTCTGGTTTGTACACTACTGCCAATGAGACCCAGGCTTCGTGAACACTAGGCAGGCACTCTACCAGCTGAGCCACCCCAGCTCTAGGGGGTCATTGTTAACAGTCCTTCCAATCCCCAAAGTGCCCTTTTCCGTTACCCCAACCCATGGGAACCCCATGTGGTCACTTTCATGGACTGGGGTCATGGCTGGCTGTACTCCAACTTACTTTATTTATGTAAGTTCCATGTGCCTTACCCCCTCAAAGTCCTCCTCGAAATGCCTCAGTAAAGAGCTTGGGCTAGCAAGCACAATGGGGAGATGGAGGCCCCAAAGGAAAGGTCGAGGTTGAGTATAGCATGCAAGCTCAGAGCCCTAGGATGGAGCCATCATGTAGACAGGACCACTGGCCCCTGTATTCACACACGCACCACGAACTAGATGGGACAGCCAGAGTTACAGGCCTCCGAAGGTCAACTGAACCCAACGGCTCAAATTCTGTCCCCTCTTCTAGAGGAAGAGGACAGGGAGAAAGCAGAGCCTCCACTGGAGACCAATTGGAACACAACTGGAGCTAGAGACACTGCTGAAGCCGTCGGAGGGAGGGTGGCTGAGCTACCACAGCCTTCACAGTTTCTACTCTGGTACCTGGGGGATGGGAGCATTTAGCACTACAAGCCCTGGGCTCTGGCTACAGTGGGGTGTGGCAGGATGGGGTGGGGTATACAGACAGTCCCAGGCCCGATAGATCCTGCTCTGGTGAAATCCCATGCTATGTAGATTGTCGGGCACTCCCATACATCTTGCTAACAGGTGCTGATCACACACATGGCACCATCCAAAACAGTTCCTGTATCCTGCCAGTCTGGTCATTTTACAGAGAAAGAAAGAGACCTGGGAGGGGCACACTCAGACTGAATCTGACTGCCACTTCTTTCCCCTTGGCCAGGAGGTGGTGGAATCAACTAGTACTCACTGGGTTGATTGGTACCCATTAGCGCATCACCAAGTGATGAAGAGAGCTAGGGATGCAGCTCACTTGGTAGAGTGCTTGTCTAGCATGCTCAAAGCCTTGGGACCCATCCCCCTGTACTGCATAAACCAGACGTGGTGGCCCATTCCTGTAATCCCAGCACTCCAGAGGTGAAGGCAAGGGGATCAAGGTCATCTTCAGCTACCTGGTAAGTTCAAGGCCAGCCTGGGTTGCCTAAGACCCTGCTAAAAAAGGGGTGGGTAGGGAGATGGATCCGTAGGTAAAATGCTTGCTATTCATGCATAGGACACAAGTTCAGTCCTCAGCACCCACATAAAAACTGGGCATGATTACATGGTCCTATAATCCCTGCCCTGTGAAGGCAGACACAGGAGAATCCCTAGCGATCACTGGCTAGCCAATCTAGTCAGTTGGTGAGCACTAGGCCAGTAAGGGACCCTGCCTCAAAAATCAAAGTGGAAAGCAATCGAAGAAGACACCTGATGCCAACCTTTGACTTACACACACATACACACGCACTCGCGTGTACACACACACACACACACACACACACACACGGAAGGGCACTATCACCTATGTCCATTCATGGATATATAGGCACATATGCATACACAGCACATGTTCATATACAACGCACTTGGGCACTTGTGCACGTACACACACACACACATACACGGGGGTGCTTCCCCCTAGAACAGGACCTTCATTGATATCCTTGAAATGTTTGTTTTCTTCAAGGCTAGATCTTTCAGCCACAGAAAGAAAACACAAGCTTGACTCTTCAGCCTCTAAGCTGGTTTTCTTGCAGGAACCCCACCCGAGCCCCATTCATGTTCATGCCAGAACCACGTCTGTCCACCCTAGAACCAAGTCTGTTCACTCGCAGACAGGCCTGGCTCTGAAGTCTGCAGCAGAGACCCCATGCTGGAGGCTGCTCACTATTCATTGCTTCTCTGAATGGCATCGTTTGAGGCCAGGAGCAGGACTGGTTTGGACCAGCAAAGCTGAAGGGGGCCCTTGAATTCAACTCTGTGTTCTTCGAGGAGAGGCCCAGCCCAAGGCTTTTCCGCCTCGTGCTGTCCAGTGTCCTGCCTCCAAGCTGGACCCCCAAGAAAGCACCCCCATGCCCTAAGACAATAGCAGCACCTGCTAGGCCATGCTGTCCCCTGGGAGTCCTGGCCCGTGCCGGAGGCCAGTGCCTGGCATGAGGCCTCATTGTTCTCCTCCCTCCCTCTCTGGGGCTCTTCCATGAAGTGACAGGGCAGCCCCCAGGGTCACCTCCAGGGCGCTTATGAGGGGCTCCTGGGCATCTGTCTCAGGCAGTAGGCAGCAGGAGGGAGCTAGCAGGCTATTGTTTAAGTCCAGAGCCACCCCCACCCAGCAGGAGAGGGGTCCATTGTCTGGAAGCAATCTGCCATGCTCTATCCACCCTGGACACTCCCAGAAATGGGGAGGCCCTCCCATAACGGGGATACCCAGGTCAGTCTCCGGTGCAGCACCTGCGGCTCACTAGCTGGTGGTCGGCAAGGCCTCCTCCCTTGCTTGTGGCTGCCCTCCGATCCTGAAATTCAGAAACCCCCAATTCGCATTGCCAGTGCTCTCCCGGCCTCTGTTGGTCGTTTCCCAGATCCTCCTTCATAGCTCAGATATGCACCCACTTCTTCCCACATGATGTAATGTGACATCCCTCTCAACCCCCTTCCCACCTCTGCCAGCTGCCCGTGGGAAAGCTGCCTCCGCCAACTCCTCCAGGCAGAAGCGCCCTGCGATGGGCGCGGCAGAGGCGGTTCCCTTGGGAGTCTCGAAAATTCCATTGCAGGGAAAAAAAAAAACCCTCCCCCCTTAACCCAATGTTGCTAATAAGGAGATGCGCTGGGGAGCGTGTGATTCTGGCTGGATAATCCCTGACTGCTATAAACCCAGGTGACTTCAGGCTAGAGCTTAAGCCTTTTGGCCACAGATCCAGAGGATGTTTCACCAGTGCCCAAAAAAGTTTGGCAGAAATTAAAATAAGGCGAGTGAATTCTACTCCTACCTCCAGGGATCCTTGGTGGCCTGTGATACCACAGATCAGATCCTTTACACAATAGGTCACTGCATCTACATGTTCATATTCTTGCCAGTCTGGCTGCTGTGACCCTTCACTAAACACAGCAAGGAGAGGTCAGACGCAGGCTTCTGTCAGGGGTTGTAAAGGAAGAAAGGGTCTGGATGTTTGAATCTTAAAACAGGACCAAAAGGCAGCTAGCTGGCTATGGAGGGTGCTCTAGGGGCTGACTGCAGGTTGAGCCTTACAAAGCTCTGGTAGAAGTCATCTCTCTATGTGTGAGAATTACATGTCCCTGCTGAGGGCCTTAAGAACAAGCCTGCCCCTCAGGAGCAAGTATAGGGAGCAGCCACAGTGACCTCTCAATTGTCGCTTAGAAGGAAGGATAGAAATATGGAAGGATAGACCGGGAGGGATGAGCGGAATGGTGGATGAGGGAATAGGAGGGCTCAAGGGTAGAGATATGGATGAACAGAAAGAAATGGAAGGATGGAGAGATGGAAGGTAGAAGGGATGAAGAGGCAGACTGATAGGTAGCTAGAAGGATTCAGGAATGGGAAGATTGGTAGGGGAGAGATGCAAGCAGAAAAGAATGATAAGATAGATGGATGACTGGATGGATGGGTGAACAGATGGATGGATGGATGGATGGATGGATGGATG
>NC_022015.1:37787549-37791844 GCF_000317375.1 Microtus ochrogaster
TGGATGGATGGATGACTGGATGGATGGATGACTGGATGGATGGATGGATGGATGGATGGATGGATGGATGGATGGACAGACCCAGGATCAAGAGATAGATTGTCAGGTTGATGGAGGAATGGATGGGAAGAGACGAATGTAAAGACAGAGGGATAGACAGTTGAAGAGATGGAAGGATACGGGAATAGAAGGATGGAAGGATAGATAGCAGAAAGATAAAGAATGAAAGAATGAACTGAAGATGGAGAAATAGATTGAAAGGTGGAATAGGAGGATGGAGAGAGAAAACTGACAAGAAAGATTGGTAATTAAACATACAGGGGATGGATAGCTGGAAAGACAGAAGGCAAGATGGATGAGGAATGAATCACAAGCATGCAGAGGTACCTTTCTGTCCTCCTTTGAGCCCCATAGCCCCAAGAGTGGGAGAACCCATCACAGTTGGCTGAAGATGCAAATCATTTCCCCAACCCCTGCCCAGAGCACCCTCACTGTTATAGCAAAAATACACGTCATCCAGCAGATTCTACTGCCTGCACCTCAGCTGCCTCCTCCCTCCCTGGCCAGGGGACTCCTACGCTTATATAGGAGCAGGCTGTTCTGTCTTCTCAGATTCACTCCAACCTAGAGCAAAGGGACAAGGACGAGAACCAGAAAGGTAGAGGGACAAGGGACAGTCTTCAAAATGCATTATATATATACTTTCATGAAAGTGGCCTGGTTAACTCAGAATAGGATTAAAATGCTGTATCAGCGGAAATCACAAATGCAAAGGAATTAAGGTAAAAATGTCTTCTTGTCAAATCTGAGGCACCTCAAGAAGCCCCAGCGCCACCAGGAAAGTCCACACCAACACTGTTAAAAACACATTCTGCACCCACCACAATTGTAGAAACACTGTAGCGGAAGTCAATCCCCAGAGTCCAAGGAGTACTGGAGAAGGGAAGGGGACCATGCCACAGATGCCACCACACAGGGAGGGATCCAAGAGCACATCCCTACAGGCTGTGATTAGCTGTCCAGAGCGGCGATCACATGAGCACAAGTCAGGGATTCCACACTGCTCACTGCTGCACCTCCTGCCCTCAGCTCAGCTCCAGAAGATTCGATGCTTTCTTCTGCTCTTCAGGCTTCGGCAGGTACCTGCACACACATTACAGACACTCTCTCATCACACACACACACACACACACACACACACACACACACACACACACCAAGTAAACCTTTAAAAATATAAAAAAAGAAGAAGAAAAAGAGACTAAAAAATTATAGACACTAACAAATCACTGAGCAACAGCAACTGGCCTCGCTGCCACCCTGCAGGGGGCAGTGGTGGCGCTGACCTTTAATCCCAGAGACAGAGGCAGGCAGATCTCTGTGAGTCCCAGGTCAGCCTGGTCTACATAACAAGTTACAAGACAACCAGATTTACAAAGAAAGATCTTTGCCTCAAGGGGGAAAAAAAAGTTCTAAGATAAATCTAAGGGTGGTCTGGAGACCACTCTTTACGTCCACCCCACTTCCCTCCAGGTCAGGCAGACTCCTCTGGCTTATATGGGGGGAATTAAAGAGGGTCTCTGATGTTCAATGGTTTCAGACTGAGGCCTCCCAAAAGCCCCTGGGATTCTGACCACCGCTGGCTTCAAGCCTGGAAAAGGGTCTGATGCTATCCAGGCCTCCCGACCAAAGGCTCTGAGTTAGACACACATTTTCCAAGCACTTGGAGCGTCTGTGAGGTCCTGGGAGGCAGGAGGGCAGAGGTTATAATTGGCCTCCCCTGAGCAGCCACCACCTCTTGAGAAGGGGCCTCTGAGAGTGTTCGATCTCCCAGCAAGCCAGGCCATGTGTTTAATTAAGTTCCCTGAAGCGGAGCCAGCAGACTGTGAGCGTTTCATCTTTCACAGTCAATACGGGCATGTGTCTTACCTGGTAAGTGCCTTATGCAGGAAAAATTTCCCAAATGGGTTCCATATGCCAGGCCTCCCTGCAAGGGGCCCTCCACTGGGGCCGGCAGAGGCTAAAGCACAAGCCCCCTCCTCCTCCACATAGGTCCAGCCCCAGCCCTTCTACAGCTGGTGCTGTTTAAACAGAAGACATCGCGGTGCAGTGGTGGTAGATTCCAGAGGTTGTTCCATCCCGCACGGTCACCTCCAGAGCCAGATCTGTCCCAGGTGAGCCATGTAGACCTGTGATGGGCACCAGTCCCCCTCCCAGGACCCTGACCACAGAGGGTCTCCCTGCTTACCAGTCACAGTGAAGAGCACACACCCTGAGATGCATGGGAGCCCAGAGATGGAAGGGCCAAGGGGATGTGCTCTTCCCACACACCTTCCTGATGTACTCAAGTGTTGAAAAGGGGACACACATCATCTGAGATTGAAATGTCATAAGTCATAAGAACGTACGTGAACCCGGAGTACCAGTGGGGTCATCTCTGAGCAGCCAGTAAGAATAGAGTGTAGAAAGGGCCGGATTTAACTCTTGCCTCTCATGATGGAGGCTTGTTTCTGTCTACACAAATGCCACGCCCTTTTACAGTGGTCCCTACCCATCATGTGACTTTTGCTCATCTTCTGACATGTTACTCTAGACATCTGTAAATTACTTATTTTCCAGCTTGTGGCCTCATTATGACTAAGTGCTGGAGAGGTAGGGACATTTATTTTGCTCACTGTGGTTTCTCCATGCCTGATACACATGTCAGGATACAGCAGGTGTCAGTTCATTGTTCCCATCCCTGCCGTCATCATCACCATCATCACCGTCACTGTTACCACCATCATCGCTCTCATCGGCATTATTATAGACATCACCGCCATGGTAACTCCACATTTACTCTACGTTCAGTACCAACCAGGCCCTGTTCACGATGCTCTAGGGATTTAGGCCATTGCATTCCTGGGCCTATAATTAGGAACATTATTGACCCATTTCACAGATTAGGATATGAGGGCCCTTTGATTCCTCTGTACCCTTCCCCCTCTTCGTCTCAGCATGTTTGGCATAGTGCCAGCTCTTACCACATCCTGGAATTACATCTTGTAATCTAACGCCAGTCCTGATGAACCCCAACTTCAGCTGTAGCTTGAGAGCTTTTCCCAGTTGGCAGATAGACCCATGGGTGTCTATGATGAGTCTCCTCGCCAGCCAGCCATTCCTTTAGCTACTGTGTTTCCACCCCTGCAGGCTCAGCTGGACCAGAACCCTGGAGGGATTCAAACTGAGGCTCCCAAGAAAGTGGGGTGGGTTCTTCCAAAGGGAACCCTCCATTCACAGCTAGAGATCTGAGGGCTTTCTGCACCTCTGGCCTACCTCAGTGCCCCCATCATCTCATGACACTCACCGGCTGGAGTGGGGTCTGTCATTGATGGCTTAGGAGGCACTGTGAACTAACAGGTGCCCTCGGGAACTCTGAGGAGCCATTTAAGCATTTGAAATTGCCTGCAGTGAAGGTGTGGGTGACGTTTTGAAAGTGGGGCCACTTGGGTGTTCAGAATTTCTGGGCAGGCTGCCAGTTTCTACTCCAATTAAACGCCCCATTTGGCCAGCTGGTGGGCCTCTGGGCTGGAAAAGAGGGATGTCTGCAACCGCCTATGTCTGGATATAATTTGAGGGGGACAGCGGGAGATTCACGTGCAGGGGAAAGGGACACATCTGAGATGTGGTCTGAGCAAAACTGGCCCTTCAGAGCTTTGGCAGCAGCAAATCCACGAGGCACAGGAGTACAATGAACATATTCCAGTGACCAAGGCCAGGGTGGCCCCTCCATCTCTGAGGCGCTTTGCCCAAGTGTCATACTGGCCGTGGACAGTGCCTCATGCTGACCGTAGACAGTGCCTCGGGGTGTGCAGAGGCTCTTGTGTGCAGACCTCTCCACAGGTGCTTTATGGATACACGACAATCTCTGGAACAATGCAAAATGGAGGTGTGCATAGAAGATGGGGAGATTGAGGCTCCGGGAGGTGAGCAGCGGGGAGGATGGCTCTGAACTCGGGAGCAAACCCAGGTAGCTTCTTTGACTCTCTGGCACCCACTGGAGCTTCAAAGGAAAGGAAGTTCAGAGAAGATGAAGAGTACGTGTGCACAAACCCACGCATGCACACTCATGTGAACACACACCCACACACCTACACGCACACACACACATCTGCACAGCTATACACACACCTGCACACAGGCACACACACACAAATGTGTACACATAAACTCACACATGCACACTCACGTGAACACACACCCACACACCTACACGCACACACACACATCTGCACAGCTATACACACACCTGCACA
>NC_022015.1:37791944-37796730 GCF_000317375.1 Microtus ochrogaster
ACACATAAACTCACACATGCACACTCACGTGAACACACACCCACACACCTACACGCACACACACACATCTGCACAGCTATACACACACCTGCACATAGGCACACACACATCTGTATACACACCTGTATACACACCTGCACACAGGCACACACACACAAATGTATACACATAAACTCACACAGGCACACGCAGGCACACATTTGCACATACATGTATATATATGAACACACAGAAGCACACTTAAAGGTACTTGGACATACATGTACAAGGTGGAACATGCCTTTGACTATGAATAAAGCCAGGTGCATGGAGCAGAAACTGAGAGGAAGATGAAAGGCAGGCCCTCTCACCCCACCTCTGGAAGCTTCTATAGGTGGGCAACCTCCTGATCATGTCCATTTCCAGAGCTACTGCCAGAAGCAGTGACTGTGTGGTTGACAGGACACATCAATTGAGGGGCCTTGTGACCCCAAAGCAGCTATCTTGGCTTGCAATCTGATTACCAGATGGATCCTTTCCCCTTTTTTCTTTCTTTTTTTTTTAAAAAAAAGGAACTCTATGTGAGAACCAAGACAAATGGCCACCCCACATACCCATTCCTCCCTCCCATCTGGCACTGTCTGTGAACACGAAGCTGGCAGGGGCAGGAGCCTTGTGTCAGAGACACCAGGTATTTACAGCCTGTTCTCGGTTGTGCTATCCATGGCTCAGTCCACCCATCTGACCCCAGCAGCTATTTCAAGATGCTCATTCTCTGACACCTGTCAACTCCCTGACCTGCAAAGGACATGTGACTGATTCCAAAGCAAACAGGAGTCCACTCCGAAGTGGCACCCATACCCATACTCCAGCTCAAGGTCACTGAAGGCCTATCAGCCTGGAACGCAACCTCCAAGGCTGTGCCCATGAACTATGTATTGTATTGGGTACTGAGCATGAGGGTGACAGACAGTACCCAGTTTAGAGCCCAGTTTGGTTCAATGCATAAGTGTGAGGACCTGAGTTCAAATCCTCAACACCACTTAAAAACCAGATGTGATAGCACATGACTGTATCCCCAGTGCTAGATCTTAGATACAGGCTGTGGTGGTTTGAAAGAAAATGTCCCCCAAAGGCCTCTATTAGGAGGTGTTACCTTGTTGGAGGAAGTGTGTCACTATGCAGGCAGGCTTTGAGGTCTCTTTTTCCCAAGTGTGAGTCAGTTGACTTCCGGTTGCCTGCAAGATGAAGCCCTCTCAGTTCCAGCACCACATCTGCTTGCACACCACCATGTTCCCTACCATGGTGATAACAGACTGAACCTCTGAACCTGTAAAGTGTCCCCATCCTTGCTTCCATGGCCTCATGTGCCTAGGCAGAACACCATGGCAGTGAGTGTGTACTGGAAGGGTGTCTCATCCCTGGTGGACAGGAAGTAGTGTGTGAGGAAGGGACCCAGGACCAACCATTCCATTCAGAGGCCTCAGTGACCACTTTCTCTAGTCAGCTCCCATCTTTCAAGGTGTCTATACAGCTACCAAAACAGTACTACCAGGTGAGGCCAACCGCTCAACACATGAGCCTCTCGGGGGACATTTTAGACCCAAGCCATCACTCTCCTCTTCTCATCCGGGCACTTGTCATCAGGTTAACCAATCCAGGATGACCACAGCCCAGGCTCACGTGCAGAGACCCTTGTTCCCAATAGTGCCATGCTCACAGGGACAAGGTTGGGACCGACTTGATTCTAGAAGAGACGAATGCTGTCCTGACCATAATCCTGAACTATTTAAGGAAAAGAAGAGTGTCTTGGGGGTTTCTATTGCTGTGGAGAGACACCATGGCCATGGCAACTCTTATAAGGAAAACATTTAATTGAGGGGACTCACTTCCAATCCATTATCACCATGGTGAGGAGTATGGTGGCACGCAGGCAGTCATGGTGCTGGAGGAGCAGCTGGGAGTCCTACATCTTGCACGTAACAGGAAGTCAACTGAGACACTGGGCATCCTGATATCCTGATATCCTGAGCATAGGAAACCTCAAAGCCCACCCCACCATGACAACAAGGCCACACCCACTCCAACAAAGCCACACCTCTTAAGAGTGCCACTCTCTATGAGCTTGTGGGGGCCGTTACATCCTAACTACCACCAAGGGTCAGCGAGTGAGGACATAGCAGTTAAGAGCACTGACTGCTCTTACAGAAGACCCAGGTTAGGCTCCCAGCACCCACACGGCAGCTCATTATCTGTAACTCCAGTTCCAGGAAATCTGATGTCTTCTTCTGGCCTCTAAAGGTACCAGACACACACATGCAGGCAAAACACCCACACACATACAACTTCAATTCAAATTTAAATAAATAAATTAGTGTTCTCTGGAGGCAAAATGAGCAAAGCCGTATAGAAGGGGACGAGCATGTCTGTTTCATTGCATCCAACACCTCACGCAAGAGACTCAAGTCTGGGCTAGAACCACCAATAGGCTGGTCCATGTCCACAGCTGAGCCTGGCATCCCTGGATACCTTGCTGGGCTATGATAGGCCAGGGCCACAGGTGGCCTTGTATGGCTTGCACTCCCTCACAATATGGTGGACGGCTTTCAGAACAAAGAAGCTGGATGGAAACCATGTTGCCTTAACTGAATTTGGTGTGAAAGTATACACAGTTGTTTTGCCAAATGTTCCATCAGAGTGACATGGGCCTGCCTGGACTCAGGGGAAGGGACATAGGAGATTTGTTTAACAGACACTATAGGCTTCATGTGGCAAAAAGAGCCAATATAATAGGAGTGTCACTGTCTCTTGGAGCTGTCACCCAGCTCTTGTGTCTCAGCTTAAATCCTACCCTAGCAGGATTCTAGAACTTTCCCTGAGTCTGCCATCCTCCTCCTCCTCCACAGATGCAAAATATCTCATGCTCAGGTATTCCAGAGCAAGGGCCTTTTTGCTCTTTGCTGAGCTGGGGGCAGCCACAAACCCACTAAAGGATGTGACCATCAAAGTCCAGAGATGGGAGTGTCTCTGCAATCTCCCTATGGCACCCTAACCCCTGTGTGTTCCGGTGGGCAGATGGGAAACAAGAGCAACACAGGCCCCAATACAATGTGATTCTTGTTGGATTGCCTCATCCCCCAGAGGGCGTTGATAACTGGTAAGATAAGCCACTAATTCCTGGGTGCTGCTGCCGGAGACAAGGCCTCTACTAAAGTACACCCAGCTCCTTATCACACTGTCACCAAGGACAGGCTGACGTCACCCCTCTGAGGAGGGCAGAGGGGCTGCAAACCTTAATGGATTTGCCCTGTCTAGATAAAACCGTCTCACCCCCTCCTCAAACAACGGTAATTCATTTTACAAACAGGCTTGAGGGAAATAGTGGAGGCAGAGGGTCTGATTAGCCCCTCATGGCAGCTGTTTTCTAGGGATACAGCATTCTAGAATATTCTGCATAGAAACACAGGTAGGAATGGCCTCACTGAGGATGACAGAGTTATCCTAGAAAGAGGTCCAGGCAGGGTATAGTAGTGCAGGCCTTTAATCCCAGGATGTGGGAGGCAGAGGTAGCAAGATCTCCATGAGTTTGAGGCTAGCCTAGTCTACAGACTAAGTTCCAGGACAGAGAGGGCTGCAGAGAGAAGCTCTGTTGATAGACAGACAGACAGACAGACAGACAGACAGACAGACAGACGACAGACAAATAATAAATAAGAGGAAAAAGAGGCCCAGGTGTCTGAGCTCACACACAGTGCCTGTAAGCTGTGCTGCCACCAGTGAATCCCTTGGCCACTCTGAGCCTTAATCTATTCACCTCTGGAACTGGATGAGCCTGCACTGCTGTAACAGTGAAGGCTGTAACACGTGGCCCAAATCAGGCACCAAGGAAGGAATAAGTAAACGTGACCACAAGGGAGTTCCAAACTGGAGTTAAGGCCTTAGCTTCAAGTCCCAGCACAGGGACTCGTGGACTGAGAAGTGAACCAAGTCCCTTTTCATGTATGTGTAATATGCATATGTGTGCGAATGTTCTGCATGAGTGTGGATGTGCGTGTGCACGGGTGCATGAGGAAGACTGAAGCTTGCACTGGGACCCGTCCTCAATCACTCTTCCACCTTAGTAGTTGAGGCGGGGGCCTCCCAAACCCAGAGCTCACCTATGTGGGAGTCTTGCTCTGGGATCCTGTCTCCATCTTCTGAGACTGCCCCAGCCTTTACAGCATTTACATGGGTCTCTGGGGGCTTGAACTCTGGTCCTAATAGTTGCATGCAATCACATTAACCATTAAGCCATCCTCCCAGTCTCACTAGCTTCCCATTTAAAAAAAAGAAAAGAAAGAGAAGTCCAAACAGACACTGGCTTACTAAATTAGACATCTTTTCCCACATAGTACATAAGCAACATTCAATCAGTAGAAACTCTTTCAGGGGCTGGGGATGTAGCTCAGTCAGTAGAGTGCTTGTCCGGCATGTACAAGGCTCTCTGGGTACTATCCTCAGCACAGCATTAACCCAGCACGGTGGTGCATGCCTATCATTCCAGCGCTGGGGAGGTGAAGGCAGGAGGATCAGAAGCTTAGGGTCATCCTTAACTACAGATCTAGTGTGAGGCCAGCGTGAGCTTCACGACGCCCTATCTAGAAAGACAACTAACACGTAAACTGCACATCTTGAATTTGCTCTTTCCTCAGACCAGTGTAGATGTGAGTGACCCTGGACTCCAGGGTCAGCCAGGGACCACAGGGTGGGGTGGGGGTGAGAGAATTTGATCCACTTTCTACTTATGATGCTTTAAGCCTATGGTGGA
>NC_022015.1:37796830-37800315 GCF_000317375.1 Microtus ochrogaster
ATATCTGTATATTCCAGGAAGGGACCCCATTGGAAGTTGGGGATATCTGTATATTCCAGGAAGGGACCCCATTGGAAGTTGGGGATATCTGTATACTCCAGGAAGGGATCCCATTGGAAGGTGGGATATATGTATATTCCAGGAAGGAATCCACTGGAAGTTGGGGATATATGTATATTCCAGGAAGGGAGAATTCCCATTCTAGCCCGCTCCAAGAACAGAATCCCTCAGTCACGGTGTCACTCAGGTGGCACCTGGACAGGCTTCCTACAGACCAACCCTGGCTCTTTTCATCTCCTGCCTACCTGCGCAACCCAGCACCAGGGCCATGAAAAGTGACAGGATGACAATGGCATCTTTTATGGGATTATTGTGGTGGGAGTGTTGTTTCTGCAGGCGCGAGTGTCCTCCCCAGTAGCAGCCCAGCTTTCCACAAAACTGACCAGACCTATAAAAACATCCCCTCAGATTCACTTCCCTTTGGGCCTTGCCCAGTGCCTCCTCTCCCTGAATGAAGGAAAAAGCAGAGCAAAGCCAGCACTGTCCTTTGCCACCGCTCTCACATGCCGTGAAACACGTAGACAAGGAAGGCCAAGCCTGAGGTCACTGCCTGTGAGGAGGATATAAGAGAAGTGAGGGCCCAGAGCTGTGCTGTGCCTGTCTTCCAGCTTTTCCCAGAGGGACCCCACTTCCACCAAATGTCAGGAAACAGATAAACCATCAATAAACCTTCAGTCAGCCCAGGCACTGCATAAGTTCAGTCAAGAGCCAAGGTCCCTTTGTTCCAGGACAGTTTAGAAGCTTTGGGCATCTTCCTCGAGCCCTCAGGCCAGTGCTGGGGAAACAGTTCAGTCACGCAGTGAGGAGACCTGGGTTCAGATCCCCAGCGCCCACACAGAGAGCCCGGTGTGGCAGTTCTGTCCTCTAACCCTAGTGCTGGTGAGAGAGCAGACAGAGACAGGTGACTCCCCAGGAGCTTGGGGGCAGCTAGCCTGGCCTTTGTGTGATGAATGCCAATGAAAGACCCTACCTCAGACAAAAGACGGGACACACGTAGGGAAAGAAGCCAGGGCTGTGCTCAGACCTCAACACTGCACCATGCAGGTACACACCTGCACCCCTCCACAAATGCATAACACACACATGCATACACACCACACACACACCACACACACAAACACATACACACATGCATACACAACACACACTTTCCTGTTCTCCCCCAGAGGGAAAGAAATGGGTTCAAGCTACTTTGATAACTCCAAGACTTCTGTCTCTAAGTTTTAGATGATGGGTCCACAGCTTTGACCCTCTATCCCATCTTGTCCTGGGGGAGCAGATCAGTCTTTGGGCAGAGCCAGGGTCACTAGAGCATCCCCTGGAAAATAAAAGGCCTCTCTGGAAACCATCAGAAGGCATTAGAGACTCAAACCACATTTAGAGTCATCACAGTCTGGGGCACGCATCCATTCTGTTGGAGTCGCTGTAGATAAGGGGTCTGTTCATTGAATTAGGCGGAAAAATGGAAAAACCCTGAAATTCATGGCTGAAAATATTCCATTTCCGAGCCAAAACTGTTTACTGCTAAAAGGGAGGGCTGGCCTGGCTTATCCACAAACAAAGGCAATTTGCCAAGACTCTGGATATGTCGGAGTGAGAGATGAAAGGGGAGACATATTTAGACATATGAGCTCGCCAGCCGGTCCCTGCAAAAAAGCAGAGATTTGAGATCAGTCTGTGAGCTAACACAGATTGCGAGGTTACCCTGCACAATGAATGACATCATGTGGCCAGGTCTCGCCAGAAATATACGATGAGCCGGCTGATAATGCAATACCACCCCAGCTGTCAGGCTACAGAGTGAGGTGTCCACAGAAGACAGGGGCCCGGTACCCCCAGCCACATGCTGCCCACAACAGGGGTCGGCTTGCTAAGGCTGCGAAGGAAACCTACAGTGGATGAGAAGCCCGCTCAAGCTCTGAAACTGTAGATTTCTGTTGAGTTCATAGACCTGCAGGCAGGCTCCAAGGCTGGGGACATCACGGTAAGACTGAAGAAGAGGGAGCCATGAACTCTGCAGGCACTGACATCTTGGAAGTATCCATTATTCAGTCTTGTGAGGGAATGGGAAGCACCCAAAATGTGTCCGTGCATGCTGGGTAACTGTTTCTGTCCCATGAGGGGAGCAAAGGTGAACAGCTCCCCTGCGGTGACATTTGTCAGAGCTCTCTGAACCGTACATCACTGCACATGGCACTCAAGAAAGCCAGCTCCTGGGCTGGAGAGATGGCTCAGTGGTTAAGAGCACTGCCTGCTCTTCCAAAGGTCCTGAGTTCAATTCCCGGCAACCACATGGTGGCTCACAACCATCTGTAATGAGGTCTGGTGTCCTCTTCTGGCCTGCAGACATACACACAGACAGAATATTGTATACATAATAAATAAATAAATATTTTTAAAAAAAGAAAGCCAGCTCCTGTGTGGGGACAGACGTAGGACTTGAGAGAGGTGGCCAAGGGATCTGTCAGCAGAATGACAGGAAGGCATCCCCAGATGTGGGGAAGGCCATGAGGCATCTAGCCCGGAAGACTTGAAAGATGGCTCCGTGGAACTTGGCACTACCTGGCACAAACCAGACACAGCTGGATACCAAAGCTTAATTACTTCCCAAAGACTGCCTGGCACAGACTCTGAGTGTGTCCACTACTATGTGAATTTGGAAGACAGGGCTTCAATGTGTGAGCATGGGAATCCAGCCTCCATGCATGAGTTAGAGGGTGACATAATTCAGCCCGTAGTAATCGAATACAGAGCATATCTTCCTAGGAGCAAGGACATTTACTAGACTAAGAAAGTTAGCTCCTAACATTCTGATCACATGGACAGCTGCCACCAGAGTATCCTGAAGGTCCCAGCACTGTGATCTTCAAATAAGACCACTGCGCTGCATTCGTCGTCCTGTCCTATAGCTTCTTCTTCTTCTTCTTTTTTTTGGGGGGGGATTTAGGGTTGGGGGGCATTGTTGTTGCTTCTTTGTTTGGTTGGTTGGTTTTGGATTTTGGTTTTTCAAGACAGGGTTTCTCTGCATAGTCCCTGGGATGTCCTGGAACTAGCTCTGTAGACCAGGCTGGCCTCAAACTCACAGAGATCCTCCTGCATCTCTCTCTCAAGTGCTGGGATTAAAGGAGTGTGCAGCCATGTCCAGCTCCTACTGGTTTCTGAAGGACTCATCTGTTTTTGTTCTCATGAGGTCAACGTTTTAAAGAGGAACGTGAAGTGTTTAGCAAATTGTTCCTCAATTTGTGTCCACCCACACAAAATGTCTTTGACAAGGACATCATACAGGATGGACTGACACTCCCCACTCTCAGATTTATCCCATCAGGAACATGTGGCATTGGCTAAGTCCAGTTCCAGTGGTCTATGGAGTCCCTAGACTGGGAGTGCTCCCTCTGTGGAGTCCCTAGGCTGGGAGTGCTCCCTCT
>NC_022015.1:37800450-37828478 GCF_000317375.1 Microtus ochrogaster
TGGAGTCCCTAGGCTGGGAGGTTTCCCTCTGTAGAGTCATTTTCTTCCCTTGGGATGTGCGAAAGTCAATGGTGGGAAGATGTGAAATCATTTGAAGACTTTAGTCCTCAAAGCTGGAGAAATTGTTCAGTGGGTAAAGGGCTCGCTGCATAAACACAAGGACCTGAGTTCAAATCCCCAGTTCCCATATAGAAGCCAGGCAAGACAGTATGTATCTGCAACCCCAGTGCTGGGTGACAGAGACAGGTGGATCCGGGAAGACTCACTGGTCAACCAGCACAACCAAAACATGAGTTCTAGATTCAGTGAGAGACCTGAGTTCTAGATTCAGTGAGAGACCTGGTCTCACAATATAAGGTGGAGAGAGATAGACAAAGGCACCCTCCATCAACTCCGGGCCTTTACATGCGTGCCCCCAACACACACACACATGTATACACATTCAGATACCACAGATATACACAGCAGTGAATAATAAAACTTTCTTCACTCTCCCAGGAGAATTCACCATTGATGACTGTGATTCTTGCCTGGATCATTCATTGCTCTGCTGGCTACAGATGTGATTTTTCTAACTCCACCATTCAACATCCATTCATGGCCATCCCAGTGCACAGAAGAGCTCTCTCCCCCACGGCTCATTCATGTGTCCCATCTGTTCATGCACCTGTGTGGGACTAGGCCAAGAGTCCCCAGCCTGGGCTATGGGCATGGGGTCCCTTCAAGCGAACCACATGTCCTCATGGGAAGTTCTCATCTCTCACTGGTGGGCTTCAGAGAGTAGGAGAGTTGTCTTTGAAGGACACATGACAGTCACACATCTGTATGTTTTATGAGGGAGTAAAAGTCTGACCACTTACAGCAGGTTTCAGGGAGACTATAGTCTCCCCTAAACACAAGGAATCTCTGGACTAGGGACTTTAATGGACCTCTGTGCGGACCCTGCCACAGTCTCAGCTGAGTTCCAAACTTGAACATGATGGAGAGAGACATTGACATCATGTCAGCCCAGAAGCAGGCCTCCCACACTCAGTCCAGCTAGGGTCAGCTTTGACTGGACAGAGGTGTGCCAACGGAGCTAGTAACTCAATGTGGCTTCTGTCGTGTCTGTGAGGGTGGCTCCAGGAAAGACTGGCATGTGAGCTGGTGGGTTATGTGGAGAAGTTCTGTCTCCGGTATGGGCAGAACATCCAGACAGAACAGTGAAGAACTCTCTCCTGGAAGGGGACCTCTTTTCCCTCCCATCTGAGGCCAAGACTTGAAGGGAACTTGCAGAGTCTCACTGAGGGACCTGGAGAAAACAGCAGACCAGAGACTGATGGGACCCTTCCTGCTTCTGAGGGTCAAAACATGAAGGGAGGAATCCAGGTCCCTGTTACCAGGCCTCCTGAAGCCTGGCAAGAGACCCCAGTGTCCTCACCCATCTGCTGAGGTAATGTGGACCCAGCATCCCTGGGATGGTCACCCCGCAGGGAGTTTGGTATGTCCTGACAGAGCAGGTGGCTCATAACAGTCAGTTCATAAGGACCAAAGTGCAGATGGGCGCAACAAGGGTGCCTGGGGGCACACTTTACAGTGCTCACCCTCTCTCCCCATGAATACATCCTCAGAGCAGGACTCTGGAGTTGCTATCACTTGGAGGCACAGGAAGGCACAGGTAATGCTGCCCTGTCACCTGTCTCAGTGGCTCTATCTCACAGGCTAACACACAGCCATCCGAGGACAGAGTTAGGAATTCACAACCCTGAGTCAGTAGGAAGGGGACTGCTGCTGGCGGATCCCAGCCCAGAGAGATGGTACCCCCACTGAGATGGCACCCAGCAGCAGAGGACCAGAGTGAGAGTCAGGCCACGTCCTGCCTTGCCTGGTAGAAGAGAATTCCCACAGAGACAGGCCCATTGTCTGCAAGCTCTTATCTGCCAAGGCAGCCTTCTCTTTCACAGACATCTGCCACCCTTCGTCCCGGCTGGTCTTGGGTTTCCACTGGAGGCAAGGGATGGAGTTGGAATAAGGGGCCACAGCCAAAGAGGACAGCTCTGTTTGCACACAGCATGCCAGGCATCGCTCCCACGGGCTCGGGTGTCCGGGTGCACAGGTGGCAGGAGAGCTGTGCCTCTGCTCCCGGGGCTGCAGCGCCTCCCTCTCCCCCCTCTCTGCGGTCTTCCACCCCTCTTCCCTTTCCCCTTCCCTCTTTTTTTTTTTCACTTCTTTCTTTTCATGTGTGTGTCTACAGATGTGGTGGGCGATGCATGACCCTGTCTGCACACATGCCTGTGTCTTCTTCAGTCAGCTTTACTAAGACCTGTGTCTTTATTATTGATGTGTGTGAGATGGGGGTGGAGCACCTCATGATGCATGTGGAGGTAGGAAGGCAGCTCTGAGGAGCCGCTTCCCTTCTCTCCTGCTCCTGTGGGCTCTGGGAACAGAACTGGGGTCATCAGGCTTGTTTGGCAAGAGCTTTTGCCTGCTGAGCCCTCTCACCAGCCCCCTTCCCTATTTATTGAGGTTCTCACTGAGCGTGGAGCTCACTGATTTGCCTAGGCTGCTTGGCCACTGAGTCCAAGGATCTGCCTGTCTCTCCTCCCCAGCACCCAGACAGCTTTTTACACGAGTGTTGGGGGCCCACACTCAGGCCCTCAGGCTCTGGTAGCAAACCCTTTCCTACCGAGCCACCTCCCCATCCCCATTTCCCTTCTTCCTTCTTTCTTCCTCCCTCTTCTCCATCCATGTCTCTCTCCCTCCTCTTTCCCATCCCTCCCTCTTTCCTCTTTTAGGTATCCGGGAACTCCCCTTGGTTCACAGGTAGCTCACAGTCAGATCAAACAGGCAATGTCATGACAGAGTGTGACTGGTTCAGGGCTGTGGAGCCTATAGAGGGCTGCCTCCCCTAGTCAGCCTGGCCAACTTCCTAGAGGAAGTGACACCCCCCCTAGATTCTTGGAGGAAGACCCTGTGATCCATTCTGACTATTAGACTGTAATGGACAAGCACCTTGGGAGGGTGAGAGGAGACCATGGCAGAGGAAAGATGGAGGGAGGAGGCTGAGAGAGTCCACAGAGCCAGGGCAGTGGCTGAACCTGGAGGAGGGTCAGGCCGAGCTGGTCATGGCTCCAGCTGATGGGGGATGTTGCCATCTCAGCTGAGTGTCCCTGTCCCTGTCCCTGTCTCACAGTGGTGGTATCGGGGCCCAGCATACAGCTAAGGCATTGGTGGGGGAGGGGAGAGGAGGGAGAGCATCCTGGAGGGGAGGCCTCATCATGAGAGGCCTCATCATGATGTGACTATTAGATTGGCACCCTGAAGGTGGTGAGACAAGATGTTAGCAAGTGCTGGGGATTAAAAATAAAATACAGGCCCATGCTGCACAACTGTACTCCATCCAGAAGCTCCCGCAGCATGGGCTCTACCCATGCGGGACAGTACCAAGGCCTAGGGGAACAGGAAGCTGCAGAAGACCCTGCGAGTGTAGCAGCATACTCAACAGGAAGCCATGGGTCCAAGTGACAGTGTGAAGCTCCACCAGCCTCCTGGTGAGCTGAGCATAGCAGAAGGGCTGCCCATCCTTACAGGCTTGTTAGGATCTCCACTCAGACCCCGCTCTATTCTCCGTCCTGCTGCCTCTGCCCATGGAGGGGCACTCCTCCCTCCTGCTCATCATGGTGCACTCTGCAGGTGATTTGTCCTGCACCCCACTTCACCAGAAAAGCCCTATCATCAACACCAGAAATTCTCTGTAGCCTTGAGGCCAAGCTCAACATCTCAGTGCAAACCTCCTGCCTGGCCCCTGCTATGGCCCCACAGCTCTTTGACCCTCTGTGTCCTTTTTGGCCTCCCAGTGCACTGAAAATCCTGGCCTAGTGTTAAAAAGAGGGACAACCTCCAGCACCAGGTCCCCTGTGGCCTGATGCCTACTAGTCACTGAGGACTGTGGCCAGCTCTGGGAGTCTCTGAGCCCCCAGGGAGTGAACAGCACCTTCTGAAGGACTTTTACACAGAGTTGTCGGAAGGATGCTGCCCTGAGCATTCAGGTCTTCAAAAGATGCTGGCCCATGTGGGTGACTGTCAGCTTTGGCTCTGAGACTGTCCTCAGAGGTGGAAGTCCTGTCTGTATCTAGCTCTTGCTATGATCTGCCAAGCACTCAAGACCACTGTCCACAGGCCTCTCACCATTAATGGTCCAGAGCTTGGTACTGGGTGGATCACCAAAGAAACAGAACTAGCTGGATGTTGCCTTTAATCCAGCGCTCCGGAGGCAGAAGCAGGAGCATCTCTGAGTTTTCAAGGACAGCCTGATCTACAAAGTGAGTTCAAAGACAGTCAGAGCTACACAGAGAAACCCTGTCTCAAATAATTGAAAAAAATTGAAAGAAAGAAAGAAAGAAAGAAAGAAAGAAAGAAAGAAAGAAAGAAAGAAAGAAAACAGAACTAAAGGTAGCTTGTCTCTGAGGGGTGCGTTACAACCATGCCTAGGGTAGAAGTTCAGCCCACTGGCCTAGAGGCGGGAAGCCCTCACGTCTTGAGATTTTTCCTTACCCAGCCAGCTCTATTTGAAGGGCTGGCAGGCACAACTGACAAAGCAGGCACCTTCAGGCCCCTTGAACACTGACGGACCCAGGAAAACCCAGCCAGGCAAGAGGATTCTCCAGAAAGATCCCTGCCAATGGGCGAGTGATGGCGGGGTACTTGCTGCCTGCTAGCCGCAAAGCTCAGGCAAGCGACAGGTACACGTGCCTTGCCTGGTGTGCACCAGTGCAGGTTACCCACTAACGAAAACACAGAACTAGTTAGCTTGATGAACAGACAATGCAGGGCTCAAGGGATGGCTCAGGGCTTAAGAAGGCTTGCTGCTCTTAAAGAGGACTTGAATTCAGTCACCAGCACCAGCATTGGGCAGATCACAACTGCCTGTAACTCTAGTTCCAGGGCATCCCCTGCACTCTTCTGACCTCTGTGGGCACCAGCACTCATGTAGATATACTCACATATACACAGGCAGGCACACATTAAAAATAAAACAAAAATAAGGCCTAGGGATGCATGCCTCTAATTCCACCACTTGGGAGGCAGAAGCTGACAAATCTCTATGAGTTCAAGGCCAACCTTGTCTACACAGGGAGTATAAGTCCAGTCAGGGTTACATAGTGAGATCCTATCTCAAAATAAATAAAACACACAAGCAACCTCAGCATGAACCATGTCCCTGGAGAACCTCAGTTACCCTGAGATTCACAAAGACCTTGGAGATGACAAGGCAGGGACAGGCCATGCGTCCACCCACTCTCCATCAGAACCAGGCACACCCTGAGAAGAGCATCTGGGGCCCCTTCCAGCCAATCCAAGCCCACGTGTGCTGTAAAGATTAGAACAGGCTGCCCCCACGCTGGTAAGTTTCAATCA
Source organism: Microtus ochrogaster (assembly GCF_000317375.1). Classification (NCBI taxonomy): domain Eukaryota; kingdom Metazoa; phylum Chordata; class Mammalia; order Rodentia; family Cricetidae; genus Microtus; species Microtus ochrogaster. The sequence continues at coordinate 37,805,848 of NC_022015.1, forward strand.
CATTATGGGTGTCTCTTTGAGGCCTCTGGGGTGTGATTCATATTCATACTTGGAGATTTTGAGTAGAGAGCCCTCCCGCATGTCTGTGTGCACGCACGTGTGCCTCATCCCACTGACTGGAAGTCTGAACAGAATCCAAAGCTTCAAAGAAGCTATTTCCAAAGCAGTTGACTTTAGATGAAGCCTGTGAGCCCACCCTGCAGGCTGCAGCCACCTCCACGGAGCCCACCAATTCCACACAGCCTGTGAGCCCACCCTGCAGGCTGCAGCCTCCTCCACGGAGCCCGCCAACTCCACACAGACCCAGCTGCACACCTATTCTTTATATCCGTCCTTCCTCTAGCCCTTCTGCCTCCATCTTCCTCCTCCTCCATTTTCTTCCCATCTCTTCCACCTTCCTCCTCTACTTCCAACAATTCCTCCCCCAATCCTTCCTCCCCTTCTTTCTCCTCTTCCTCTTTTCACCTTGACCTCCTTCTTCCTCTCCTTCTTCCTTTTCCTGTCTCCTCTTCCTTTCCCTCCCTTCTTCTCTTTCCCTTTCTTCCCTCCAACCTCTCACACTCTCTGTGTGTCCCCTGTAATTATTTCAGGGTTCTATCCTGAATCTAAGGGACATCTACTCAGTCCTCTTCCTGTCGCTCCTCAGATCCCTGATTCTTTCTCTCCCATCACTGCAGTAGCCCGGGCCCCTAATATCTGCTTAGTCCACTCATCAGCCAGTCACCCCCACAGCTCCCGGTGGTCATTCTCAATGCAGACCTAAAAGCACTCTTCCATTGCTTTCCAGTTCCTAAGGCCCTGAGAGCTCCCCTACACCTGTGCACTGAAGTTCAAACTCCTAGATAAGCACTAAAGCCCTCACGATATGGATCCATCTGCCTCGGCATCGTGCATCTCTGCCTACAGTCTACAGCACTGGGACCAGCATTCCCAAATCCTGGGAAGCAGATGGATCCACTGGAGAGCTGGCTGGCTGTGTTTCTGAGCCTCAGTTTCAGAGCGTCAAAGCCAGGGGTCAGGGTGGCCAGGACTCTACCCAGATGACCAGCATTGCCAGGGGAGATCTGAGATGCCCTGCTTGAGGCTCATACCCTGAACTAGTCTACCAGTTTTCAGGCTCCAAGGCCTAGCTTACCCTGCATATTTGACCAGGAGGATCAGTCCTCACCCATCTGCCTCTCAGAACCCCAAGTCCTCTCCCTCCCTCCCTGGGTAAGCTTCCCTGGCACCCTGCTGCCTTTGTACAGCCCAAGACTCCATCCATATGGTAACCATTCACCCACATTGATTTTCCTTCCCCATTCAGAATGAAGCCTCTGTGGGCAGAGACCTTCCCAGCTTCCCAGTGCAGTGGGCTGAGGCCGCTCAGGGGCCAGTCACATGCTGCTGTTTGCCAATGGGGAAAAAGAGCCCCCCATGGCTGCTGGCAGCTGCCGGGGATCCCTAGGCAGGCGCAGCTGGCTTAAAAAGGAAGCACACAGTTTCGAAGCTCTCTGCTTTATTTTTAGAACCTGTGACTCATCTCCAGGACCAGCACTGGAGGCCAGGCAGGGAAGAGGCCTGCATTCTGGGGCCCAAACAGGGCTGAGATTCCAGGCAGTGACTTCCTACCCGTGCTGAGTTCAGTAACATCCACGCTAGCCTTGGTGATGGCCCCTAAAACAGACCAGAAGAAACCCTGCACACCCTGCCTCCATGCCCTCAGTGGCTGCCACAGCTCCAAAGGCTCACTACTTTCTATCACCTGGTTTTCTTCCCTTGTGGTTCTTTGTGACTCATAAAAACAGATCACTGGGGGCCTGGAGAGATGGCTCAGAGGTTAAGAGCATTGCCTGCTCTTCCAAAGGTCCTGAATTCAATTCCCAGCAACCACATGTTGGCTCACAACCATCTGTAATGGGATCTGGTGCCCTCTTCTGGCCTTCAGGCATATATACAGACAGAATATTGTAACAAATAAATAAATAAATAAATAAATAAATAAATAAATAAATAAATATTTTTTTAAAAAAAGATCACTGGGCCAGAAAGAGGGTTCAGCAGGTAAAGGCACCTGCTACCAAGCCTGAAGACCTGAGTTCAATCACTAGGACCTAGGAAACGGAAGGAGAGAATCAACTCCAGCAAGATGTTCTCTGGTCTACACACACACACACACACACACACACACACACACACACACACACTATAAATGTAATAAATAGGGTCTTTAATGTCTCCTCTAACTATGGTTTGAGGCAGCTTAAGTGTGCCCCCTCAGAATTCATGTATTTGGTCCCCAGTGTGAAATGACTGGCACATTGTGGGACCTTTAAGAGGAGGGGTCTAGTGGGAAAGTATTAGGCCATTGGGAGCCCCTTGCCAATGAGATTAACAGTTTCCCAAAGGAGCCCAGTTGTAACATAAATAATAAAAACCCAGAGATAGATATTGGGGTTCAAGCTGAAAGATCAGAGAAGCAAAGCAGCCAAGCCACTAGAGAGCTCTTACCTCTTTGAAATCTTTGGGCTGAAAAGAAAGCAAGTTCCTGTCTCATCCGGCCTTACATTCCTCTCTAGTGCTGGGTAAAGGTGTGTACCACTACCGCTGTTCCCTAACTAGTGTGGCTAACTAGTGAGGCTGCTGGGACTAAAGGTGTGTGTCACCACTGCCTGGCTTGTACGGCTGGCTGGTTGGTTGGTGTGCCTAGCTTCCCACTCTGATCTTCAGGCAAGCGTTATTTGTTAGATCGTAAACAAAGTAACACTATACCCAGGTAGTTACCAAGAGAAGTTGATCAAAGAACAAGGCTGGCCCCGCCCCTCCGGTCAGTTCCTGCTTATATGGGATCTCCTCCCGGTATATTCCTGCCATTGCAATGCCTCCTCTATGACAACCACCAGAGCTAATCAGATGCCAATACTGTGCTCTGGGACTTCAGTAGTGGTTCACTAAATAAGCCTCTTTTCTTCATAAAGTCCTCAGCTTCAAGTATTTCATTATAATCACTGAAGGGAGACTAGGATGTTGTGTATATGATTTGTCTAGATTGAGTTGGGTCTGCCTACTTGATAAAAATGTTATTGTCATTTGAATTCATGTTTGTTTGCTTTTATTCCATTTTCCAAGAAAAGTCATCCAGCCAGCTATAAACAATTTTCCTTCCTGATGTTCCCCACTTCTGATTTCTTCGTGTGTGTGTATGTGTGTGTGTGTGTGTGTGTCACAACACCACAAAAAAGGGGCCCCCACAGAAAAAAAAAAAAAAAGAGAGAGAAAGCAAGCAAAGCTGAATACCAGCATTTATTTATTTATTTGCTTCTGCCTTCTGTATGTGGAAGCAAGGTGGCCAGTCACCTCAAGATAGCCATGCCATCTCTACCATGATGCAATACGCCATGAAACTGTAAGCCAGAATAGACCTTTGTTTCCCTAAGTTGCTTTTGTTGAACATTTTGTTACAGCAAGAAAACTAAAAAAAATAAATAAAAATTGGTACCTGGCATATGGTTTTTGGTCTCTTGGAACTGGAAACTGGATTGTAGGTGGTATGAGGGAGAAATTGAACCTTTGAGCTATAAAAACTCTAGAATGCTACAGTAGGTCTTTATCAGCCAGATTGATGGGACCTCAGAAGACCAGAATGCCAAGAGAAATGCAAACCCTGCCGGTTCAGCTTTGAGGTTTGAGAGAGGACAAGGACTCTATCAGGAACTGGAGGAGGGGCCATCAGTCTGATATCTAACTGCATTCTTCCCATGTCCTGAAAATGTGTCAGGCTTAATTAAAAAATAATTCACTAATTAGTTTAGTGGAAGAAATCTCTAGACAGGATAGCATTCAGGCTGTGGCATGGTTACTGTTCACTGTTCTTATCCAGGTCGACAGTGAGAGAGCAACAAGCAAAGTGGTAAAATGGGAAAATATACAGATTGGTGAGGAAAAGAGTGCAGCCACAGCTCAGGTTACAACTGCGATAGTTAAAGAGATTAGCACCATTAAAGAGAAACACAGTTGGAACTTTCTTTGGGCTGCCAACAAGCTCCCAAATAAAGACACAGAGATTTATTATTAATTATGAATGCCCAGTCTTAACTTAGGCTTGTCCCACTAGCTCTTTTAACTTAATTTAACCGTTCTATTCATCTACGATTTGCCTTGGGGCTTTTTACCTTTCTTTCATTCTGTATGTCTTTTTTGTCTATTTCATTTCTTCTTTGCTGCTTCCTCCATGTCTTCCTGGCTGGTCCCTGGCATCCCCTTGGCATTTCTTTTTCTTTCTTCCCAGAGCCTAAATTCCTCTTCTTACTTACTCTTCCTGCTCACCTATACTTCCTTCCTTGCTATTGACCATTCAGCTTTTTATTAGACCAATTAGGTACTTTAAGCAGGCAAGGTAAAACAGCAACACATCTTTTCCTAATTAAACAAATGCAGCACAAGTTTACGTATTATGTTCTGCAACATTGCATATATTACTAGGAAAGCAGGAAAGGTGAGCTGAGGGTCAGGCTCCAACCTGTGAAAAGGCAAAGGCAGCTGAAGGGACCGAGAAAGCGGAGGAAGTGGTCCCCTGCTCCAAACCCCACGCACAAGGGACGTGTTTCACAAGGACTGCCACACAAAGACCAGCAATGGCCAGTCTCCATCCTAAGATAGCAGAGGGACTTAGCAGCAGCATCCACATGACACTGTCTTGCAGGAATGAAGGATACTAGAATGAAGAGGTCATCAAGTCTTGCATCATATTCCAGAGAGTCACTTCGCAAGGCAATGTGTGGCAAGGTTGGAGTTCCTCAGCAAGGCCCCAAAAGGCCACTGCATAAAGCCGTGAGAGTGAAGCCTGTTCCAGTGGAGACCCCAGAATGTTGGAGATGTCAAGACCTTGAGATATCTGCTAAGGAAAGCTGTGGGTATGGAGCTGAACCGGCCCAAGAGAGAGACTGTGTTTGCCGCAGGTGCCAGAGATGAAGGGGGGGTGGAGTTATTCAAGTATTTAGAGCCCAGATGATTCCAATATGAGCTCCATTTGCTGGACATGAAGCTGAAGAATTTTTTTGTTTGCCCCAATGTGCTTTCATATTGCTTTTGTCTGGCCTTCCTTCTGTTCCCAACCCTTCCTTTCCAGGGTGGGAATGTTTACCTTGGGTCATTGTGTATAGAAGGAAGTAATTTGGTTGGACAATATAGGGCTCAGAATAAAGGCGTAGCCTCCGTCCCAGAAGAGACTTGGTACTTAAACTTGGACCTGTTAAAGATCATCTAAGCCAGGTGTGGTGGTGCACACCTTTAATCCCAGCACTTGGAAGGCAGAGACAGGCAGATCTCTGAGTTTGAGGCCAGCCTGGTCTACAGAGCAAGTGCCAGAAGAGGCTCCAAAGCTACACAGAGAAACCTTGTCTCAGGAAACAAAGGGGGAGGGTATGTGTTAAAGAGGAAGGGGCATTTGAAACGGGACTATTGCCCTTGCATTATGAGATGCTTGTGAGCCCGTGGGGACAGTGGGGTGGAGGCATGGTTGAAAGTCACACATTTGAGTATCAAGTTGACAAGGAGTAGACTTATGATAATTAATATTGATTATAAACTTGCCAGAATCTAGAATCACCATGGAAACAAACCTCTGGCCATATCAGAGAGGGTGTGTCCCCATTAGGTCAATTGAAGTGGGAATGTAGGCAGCACCATCCCTAGGCAAGGTCCTGGGCTTTATTTTTTTCGAGACAGGGTTTTTTTTATGTAGCCATGGCTGTCCTGGAACTCACAGTGCTCCTCTCTGTGTTCCTGTTACACAGTCCCTACCACTGTACACACTGTGAGGGCCTGAAGTGGACATTATATTAGTAAATTGTACGTAGCTTGAGTTCTTTGAAAGGTTCCTCCATTTCAGACCTATGTTTGTCTTAGAGTGTCTTCCAAGGTCTGGGGACAGACTGCCCCCCATCAACTCTGTGACCTGGAGAGATACAAACAGCAAAATAACCCAAAAGTAAAGACTTGGAGCCCTTGAGAGCTGCTGGAAGGTGGCCATTGCCAACAGAAATTACCATTGTCTATCCCAGGATGTGAAAAGCCCCAAGGTGGGAAGGAGAGGTTGGAAGTTCAGCCTGGACAGAAAGCTCCACCCTGAACTCCAGCTGATGCCTCAGCTCCCCAGCCTGGGGATTTCTGCTGGGTGACTAAGGGCCTGACCTGATGACCCTCTCACCTGCTGCTATTTGTTCTTCTACTGAAAGCCTCACCTGAGGGGACACCTACTGTGCTGGGACTCTTCACAGGGAACTCCAGCAGGGGACCTTGATGGGACTTCCCCAGTCAGCAGTGCCTTCCTCCCTCCCTCCCTCCCTCTCTCTCTTCCTTCCTCCCTCCCTCCCTCTCTCCCTCCCCCTCTTACGAAACTCATTCAAAACAGAAACTATGGCTACCATAGACCATTCTCCAAACACAATTGTCCATTATAAACAAACATGCAACCTGCAAACATCCAACTAATTTTTCTGGTAATCGCATGGAAACTCACTAAAATAAGCAGGAAAATTAACTTTTGTATTTTATTGCAATGTGTCCAAAACTGCCACCATTTTCCTGCAAGCCCACACGAAGACATTTCAGATATGTTGTGACAGCCTTTGCGGTCACACTCACCATGCATCAAAGATTGCACTGGCCACATTTTTAGTGGTCCATAGTCACATGCACCTACAAGGACTACTCTCTGTTTCCAGAACTTCTGCCCACTGACCATGACTCCCAGACCCAAGGCAGCTGTGGGTCAGTGCTGTGCTGAGTAGGAGACTCTGGGCTGGGCACACTAGGTGACTCTGTTGGGTTAATGACTCCATTGTTCTTCTATTAATCAGCTCAGAGCACCACAGGTGGGAGGCTTAAGCTGCAGGTTGCTTTATCTCACCTGCTGGAGGCCAGAAGTCCACGGCGGAAGTGTCACAGGGCTGGCTTCTCCCGAGGCCTCTCTCCGTGGCTTGCAGACCACATCTGACACAGGCTGTGTCCTAATGTCTCTCTTCTTTATCTGAGGCAGTCACTGTGGTTAGGGATCATGTGACCTCATTTACCTTCGTCATCTCATTCAAGATCCTGCCTCCAAATTCAGGTTCTGAGCGTACTAGGGATGGGGAATCTGACACACAGATTCCCACAGCCTTTCCAACCATTCACTGCCCTCTGCATGGCTACTGCCTGTATCAGGACTACCAGCCATGAGCAGAGTGGCACAGCTGTCTCTTCTGGGAACATTCTGGCTGGAAACTTTTTGGGGTTGGGTGCTAGTATCCAGGCACAGAGACACCCAAATACCCAAACCAGTCCTCAAAAGGCCATCACTGAAATGAGTGGCCCAGGCCAGTGGCAGAGACCACGAGGGACATGTGCTGCTTGTCCACTTCCAACTTCAGGCATAATGGGAGTGGCTGCCTCTCGCTCCTCCCAGTGACGGTTCAGCCATGATGGGCTGATCTGGAGCTGTGAGCTGAGTCCTCATGCTGCTTCCATCATGGTATTTACAACAGCAACCATCAGGAGGCCAAGACACTATGACATCATTCTGGATTATGAGATGCAAAACTCAGGCTTCCCGAGGGCACTGCTCCCCATCTCTAGCGTACTGTCTCTCTGTATATGGATGTCACGCAAAATCCCCGGAGCAGCTGCAGCCTACCTGCAGCAATGAAGCCCTAAACCTGCGCTAAAGAGGTCAAAACCAAATCAGTCCTTGCCAAGTCGCAGAACTGCCACGCTGCAGCCTCGAACGCCGAGCACAGACACCTTACTCTGCGATCTTGCTCAAGGAGAAAACAGGGGATTACTGACTACCACCACTGAACTGGGGAGTCGCATAAGGCTGGCAGATGCCCCATCTTCTGTCTTGTCACAGCCTTGGGTCTCTCGCACACACGGGCAAACACGTATTCACAAGTGTGTGAACTGAGAATACTCCTCTCCGAGGCCACCTGGGCTTCCTAGAGTAAGGAAACCAGCACAGTCTCGCAAAAGCTGCATCACCATTCCCATAGGTTCATTCTTATGACAAACCAGGGTGGGAAACTGGGACCCGATGGGTAAGGAGTTGTTTCGGGGCCAAGAAGGCTTCAATTCCATCTCATGAGGCCATCTCGAGACTAAGATCTGCTCTGGGAAACTGAGGCAGCTCTCTGCCTGCACCCAGTGACTGGTTGGGGCAGCAGAGGTTCCAGACAGCACTGGCCTTGGGAGTAATGGCCATGGTTGTCCCCATGGCCTCCCACACAACCCTGGCTCTTAGTAACAAAAAATAGCGCTAGGGAAAGGCCAGGCATTTCCTGGGGTGTACACTGCCATGGGGGCGAGCACCTGGTAATAAGGGTTGCTTTGACAGCCCAAGTGGGACAATCCTCACTAATCTAAGCAGCTTCTGGGCCTCTCTGACCCTGTTGTTTCTTCTGTGCTCTGGTTTCTGCACAGTGGGTAGGACTAAGTATTGTATCCCTGCCTGACTAGCAAAGGCCTAGGGAGGTTAACCCAGGCTAAAGAGCTCATGGGAGCAGCGCTGGAGAGGCATGGCAGGGGAGCAAAGGTGTCCTGCATGAAGGCATCTGTGGTACCCAATGGACAGAGGGATGATATCGTCACAATACAAAACCTCCTGGGTTGGTCTCCACTGGTCCTCATGCTTACTCTTCCTTGGGTTTGTCAGGATAACGCCGGGCCAGCCTGTAGTCCATATAGGTCCCCAGACAGGACCACAGGATGAAGCGCACCAGGAGGATGACAACCAGGAGCACCATGAGTGGGTCAGGGCCAAGGGTGTCCCCAAGCCAGGAAGCCATGCTGAGGCAGGAGGCCACCACACAGGCTGGAGCAACAGCAACTTCTCTGGGGCCTGAGCTCAGTTCTGCTCTTCCTGCCGGTGGCCCCTTCTGAGGGACAGACCCGTGCAGTCCACAAACAGTCCTTCCCACTGCACAGGGCCTCCCTGCCTGTGAGGGGACAGTTGGGGCTACAGGCGGCCTCCTTGGTCAAGAGGCCCGTGCACCATTCATGGGGAGCTAAGCACTCCGTGCACCGACAATGGCAGCATTGTCCAGAGGCCCTGGCGGCGGGAGGCCTGCGGGAGCCCGCCTCCCGCGCTGTCCCCGCGGCCCCTGCCCGCCAGGCTGACGTAATCCCCAAACATCTCCGGCGGTGGCAGCTGCAGGGCGAAGCGGCCGCCTCCTCCGGGCCTTTCCGGCTGCCGCAGACAATCGGGCTCTTTCTCTCCCCAATTAGCTATCACTTCTGGAGGCCGGCGCAGTCCAAGGCTGGGCGGGCTGTGCAGCAGCAGCAGCAGCAGGCCCGCACCAAGCGGGGGCCACGAGGCTTGCAGGGAGGCCCGGCCCAGCAGGGAGGGCGGCAGGGAGACTGTACTATTGAAAAGAGGAGAGAGGCACAGAGAGGGGAAACAGTCGGCTGGAGCCCAGAGGTGACCCCAGACATGGCTCAATTAGCACACAGGCTGTGCGCAGAGTCCCCAAGGCAGCTCCAGCCTGTGGCAGCATGGGGGTGGTCAACACAGACCGCCCCAGAAAGGGTCTGGAACCTGGGAGGAGGGGTAATCTCTTCCCTCTGGGGCAGCCTCTGGAGGTGGGCTGAACACCACCCACTCCAGCCCCACAGAGGTTTCTGAGAAAGGAACCCCTACCGGCACCCCCAGCCACCCGCACAAGCCAGGAGGCCTATTAGCCCAGGACTCACTGAGTGATGGTAGAGAGGATGCTTGCTCCCTTAGAACTCAGGCTCCTTGCTGGGAAATGAGGTCAGAGCCCCCTGATCTGAAAGACAAAAAGAGTATCCCTAAATGGGCTCAGCAGCTCAGAGCAGACACCCTGGAGATGCACCTCCAGTATTTTCCAGAAAAACAGCACCTGTCCAGTTATGTCTGTCTGCCATACACGTGTGCTCGTTGCATACAGGTGTCCCCCCACACACATGTACACGCACACACGTGCGCACACACACTACACACACACACACACACACACACACGGACCTTATCCACTCTGGTTCCTGATAACTAAGTCTCCTTGGGTGAGAGACAGCTGGCTTGCTGTCTCCTACCCCTAATACCAACTTGTGTCCCACAAAGCAGCGCATCACCTGCAGCTGGGAGCACAATGCGGGGGAAATGAGGGTCAGAGTGTTGGGCCACAGGGTATGGGACTTCCAACCCAAGCTGTCTCCCCAGGAGCCAGTCCAACAAGCCATGAGAGATGCCATGTGGCCCTTCCACATGGAGAGCCTGTGTGCTCCATCACCTGTCACCCACCTCTCGCTGAACTCGCCTGGGTGGCAATGTGAGTATTCAGCCTGCACAGCCTTTCTAGAAGGTTCCTAATAATGCAAACACAAAGGACTGGCAGGTGGCACACCTGAGGGTAGGAAGTGAAGAAGGAGGTTGGTGCCAATCTGTGGGTTTCACAACACTGACCTGAAGTGTGCCAGGTGCACTTAAGTTACCGGTGTCCACCCTCCACCTCTCATCCGGCAGCCAGTACATCCCTGGACTCACTGAGGTTATCTCCCGCTCTGCAACTTATGGGGCATCTTGCCAGGCCACCCAACCCAACACTCTGGGACAATATTCTCGGAACAAGCTCCAGATTTATTTTTCTCACTCCAAATTTAAGTGAGGGCCTAGAAATTCAGAGCCAGGCCCAAGCATTTGCTCGTCAAGGGTTTCTGGAATGTCCTGGAAGGTCCTGCTCCCTTAGTAAAGAAACCCACGTGAGTCTGGGGTGATGGTCCCCAGATGGACACCACCATGCTATTGGGAAGGGAGGAAGCCAAGGGTTCAGCCAGCCACTCACTCACCTGTGAGGCCACATCTCCGGGTAAGGCTGGCTTTCTTGAAAGCTGGAGCTGTCTGCCTTGAGCTTGGCCACCAGCTCAGGCCCATCAGACTGGTGGAGCCAAGGTGGCCCGGAACAAAACTGTGTTTGTCAAGCACACCATCAGATAGGCCAAGTCAATATTGTTCCAGGTCACATGGCACCTAGACACTGGAGACTGTGGGGTCAAGGAGGCCTGACCTCTCCTGTTCACTGCCTCTGAGAGTCAGCAAGCACAAGGTCTGAGTATCCTTCAAGGGAGGAAGTGTGTGACCCTCCTCCCCTGGACAGCACCACACTGCTCCTAAGAGAGGATGTGGGTGGGGTGCTGGGCCTGAGGATGGAGGAGGCACGGGAGAAAACATGAAATGATGGGAACAGCACAGATACAGCTCCTCTGCCTGGAAGACACGTGGGTGCCCCCGCTGTGGCAAGAGAGACTCCGAGTCACCCACAACTGTCAGCAATGGTGAGCACGGTCTGTGTTCTTCCTGGTCCTTTAGGGCCTCCCAGCCTCATTACCCGAGCTAAGGAGCTGTCCCCTGTGCAGACATTCACCAAACCTTGACCATGCAATGCATGAGCTCGGGTGCCCTGGACTAACTAAACGGTACACAGCCACTAGAACATCCTGCCATTGAGGAAAGGGGCTTTTGCCCAAAGCCAATCCTCTTTTATGGCTTCCACCAACTCCATCCTCCTGCTTTCCAATTGCCTCTTGGACCATCATATCCTGAACCACTTGCTATAGGACATGGCCCAAGGCAACATGATAAACCCAGAGATGCAAATAGTGTCTGCTACGATATTCAGAGCTCAGCCATGGAGGCTCCTGTCACTTGTCACAGAGGTCAGATTTGGAGACTCTGGTTAGCTTTAAGTCTTGAAGGATTGATTTATGGTGACTTCCTACACCTATGTTCAAGCACTGAAGTGACAAGGGACAGGCTTCTTGTCCACTATTCCCTAGTGTTTATCAAGTAAAAGCCCAGGCTGGTGGGGAACGGCAGGGGTGAAAAGCTTGGGAGGGGGCAGCTCTTTCCAATGGAAGCCTGGTCCCCACTGGGGGTCTGTTGTTCCTACTGGTGACAGTGTTGGGAATGAGCCCAAGGACCCACACAAGTGCCTGCTCAGAGCTCTCAGCAAGCAGGTCTGTGTCCATGTGTCACTTCCTTGCTCATAAAGTGCACAGCCACCATTCCTGGCGGCAAGCAATGCGGTACTGGACATGCTTCACAGGGGTGGCGCCCCCAGACTCACTAAGGCCCCACTGGACTGCGTGGACTCGACCTTGAGGTGGAGGCATAGTCAAGGTGCATGCCTGCTTCTGACTGGTTTATAGTGCTTGGGGGGGAGGGGAGCGTCATGTGAGTGTGTGCCTGTATGTGTGTATGTGTGTGAAGGCCAGAAGTCAACCTCAGGTGTCGTTCCTCAGACACCAGCCACTTTTTTTTTCTCTTTGAGATAAGATTCTTCTCTGATATGGAGTGGTGATCTGCCGGTCCCCACCTCCCCAGAGCTGGGGTCACAGAGTCTGTCACCATACTTGACTTTTTCTCAGGTTCTAGGGATGACACTTGGGTCCTCACGCTTGTGTGGCCAGCTCTGCCCAGCCCAGAGCGACTTTTCCTCCCAGCACTCACAACCTCTAAACTCTCCGTGTTTCTCTCTCAGGAGCTCTCCAGGGTCTCCAGGTGCCACATGGGCTGGGGTCTCTAGGGCAAGTTACAGGAAGCCCACACTTCTTAGACCAGATTCTGCCAACTGGAGCCTCCAGCGGCAAGCGCTAAGAGTAAGAAGGGTCCCCAGCCTTAGTAACAATTGCTACTTTTATTTCTTCTCCTCCTCCTCATCTTTTTCTTCTTTGGTTATTCTAGACAGGGTTTCTCTGTGTAACCCTGGCTGTCCTGAAACTCACTCTGTAGACCAGGCTGGCCTCAAACTCACAGAGAACGTCCAGCCTCTACCTCCCCAGTGCTGGGATCAAAGGTGTGCGACACAATGCCGGCACTTCCATTTTTCTGAACATTTATTGTATACTATATCCACGGGTGTTTTGCCTGCATATGCGTCTGTGTACTGCATGTGGACAGTGTCTGCAAAGGCCAGAAGAGGGTGTCAGCTCTCCCGAAACTGGAGTTACAAACGGTTGTGAGCCACCATGTGGAAGCTAGGAACTAACTCAGGAATAGCCAAAGCTCTCAATGGTTGAGTCATCTTCCCAGCCCCCAGTGGTTACTTTTATCTTTTTACAAAAATCAGACATTCATGCTGACAGAGATGAGAGAGTTAAGCATGAGAAAGAGAGAGAATGAGCGCATCCCTTGCAAAAGTATGGGGATTACAAAAGTAACGGTCCGTTACTTCTGCCAAGAAGGAGCTCCAAAGGGTGAGGAAGCCTCGGTAACCCTGGGGATACTCTCAAAGAAAGTCTGTAGTCAGCCCAATTCTTCCCTGAGAACCCCACCCTCAAACACGCAGCCGCAAGGGGCCTGGTAGTGCATGTGAGCCTATAAAACAAGGGCTCAAGTTCAAGGCCAACGTGAGCTACACTATCAAACAGGACCCCGTACTGAAAAACAAAAGGATCTGGCTGAGCGGCTAAAACACCTGCCTCACAAGCGGGAGGTACACTGTAGGGTGGGTATGGCAGTCTGCATGCACCCCCAGCTTGGAAGGCAAATCCCTAGCCCTGTAGTTTGAGCTCAGTTTGACTGAAAGACCTGCCTCATTGAATAAGATAAAGAAGAGGGACAGAAGATGCTCCTCCACACACACACATAAACACACACACATACAAAATTCCACACACATATATATATATATACATACACGTGCCCACACATGCAAACCTAAACATGCACACACACACGTGCCCACACATGCAGAGCTACACGCACACACATATATACATGAATGGAGGGAGGCAGGGACAGGCTTGGTAGCAGTGCACATCTATAAAGTCCCGCAGCAGAAAGGCTGAGGTAGGAGAATCAGGAGTTCGAGACCAACCAAGGCTACCTAGTAAATTGGCATTCTAAGCTACATGAGACCCTGTCTTGAAAAAAAGAAAAAGAAAAAAGTCCAGCCCCTGAAATCAACAGAACGTGCTTTTCAAAGAGGATTGCCCCCTCAGTGCTTGAGACCCCCAGACAGGAGAAAATAAATCTTTCTTCCTGCACCACAAAGGCAGATTAACACCGCCGCTGCTGGCGGGACAAGTGGGGAGGTGGAGGGCTGGGTCAGCGAGGGGCTTGTGTCCCAAGGAGGGGCAGCCCTCTGAAAAGGCCGCTGCAGGCCAAGCCCGAGGAGGCCGTCTTGCAGCCAGTGAAAGCCAGTGTGTAACTCTGCCTGGTGATCAAACAGCCTGCAGGCCGCTGTCAGCCCAGAATGAAATTCCAAATAAATTAGCCATGTCCCAGAAGCCAGCACAACACCGGATTAGGGCGTGCAGAGGAGCGTAATTTATTCAGCCTCTCTTGTCAGAATTCCTAACGGCCTCCCTTGGTATTTCTTGTCTCCACTGACAGTCCCAGAGTGGGAAGGGACAGTGAGCCCCACGTGGAACTCCACATCAGAGTAGCAAATGGACCAATGGCACCTAAGTGTAGATGAAGTCATGTTTTCAGGGATATTTCTGCAGAGAGCGGACGCCATCCCTAAGGGGAGGCAAGGCATTGGAAAGTCTAGGCACACGTGTGACTCTAGCATGCCTTTATCTGGGCAGCAGGAACCAGGAGTGCCAACCACTCTTAAGGGTTAGGAGGGAGCATCCTCCCCACTCCCAGGCCCGCTAGAGGTGGCTGGTTTGGAGTGGCCACCTAACTGTACCTTGAGAGGCAGTAAGGAAGTGAGAAAGAGCCTATATCACCACCACCACCACCCCCCACCGCAATTGCTAGCGGTCCAGGGCTGGGACTCATTAACACATTCAATCCTAAAACAATACCTGTTTTTATCAATGAACCCAGACTAGCTTTCACATGCAGACAAGACCGTTTTTTCAAGAGACAGTGTGGCTTGTGCCTCTCTAGAGGAGCCTTTGAAGACTCAGGGCCTCCTAGGTCCCCCCTTCCCCCTCCTTCTCCCTCCTTCTCCCTCCTTCTCCTCCTCTTCTCCTGCCTCCTTTGAAGGCTCCAGGCCTCTTCCCACTCTTCCAGCTCCCACTCCCCTAACCCCCACTCCCCTAACTCCCTCCCCTAACCCCCAATCCCCCCCTACTTCTTCCCTCCCTCTTGTCATCTGTTTCCCCCTTCTCAGCCGTTAGGGTATGTACCCGTATCCGCTGTGCCCAAGGCCTTCATGAAGGGTGAAGGGCCCTTTCTGTGTCCTCAGAGGCTACCCTGCCTCTGAGACATGGTCTCTGTGCCGCAACCCTTACATCAGGTATACTGCACAGCCATGGAGAAATGTGACCAGCATCAGAGTGGACGAGACAGAAAGCACAGCCAAGTCTACACACACCTGGTGCGAGTGTCCACGGTGGCTTCACTCACAGCCGCTCATCCGGATACAACTCGATGGTTGGTTACGTGGGAGATGAGAAACCGAGTTCTGCTCTGTTCCTAGTCAGACAGCCTGGAAAGGACACAAGGCTCATGTGATCTTGAGCAACAGGCGAGAGACAGGCACACAGGCTGCCGGCGCAGACAGTAAACACTTGGTGGCAGGTGACGGGAGCCATGCACAAGGCTACCTCTGCAGGAGACACTGATAGAATGTTCTAGAACAGGTAAAGTCACAGGGACAGCACATAGGCCCTGCTGCGGGCCAAGCTTGGTAGCAAGGGGGCAGAATGAGGGAACTTGTGTGACAAGCTACCCTGTGACAGCTGAGTCACAGAACTCTGTGTACAATGGCATCACACGGCGGAAACATAAACAAATGCGATTTTCCCTTTCTGCTAACTACACCTCAGACTGTCTGCACCCACAAAGGCCTCACTCTTATCACTGACCTTATTGTAAGGGTCGCAAAGAGCACAACTCTTGAACTTGGGCTAAGATGCTGGGAAGATGTAGCCTCTTGAATCATGTCCCTAACCAGTCTTACCCTTGCTACTCTGAATGAGGAAGCCAAAGCCCCAAGAAGCCCTGTAGCCCAGGGTCACCCAGCCTAGTTTCCACCCTGGCCCATTTCAGTGTCTGCCTCAAGCCCCTCAGGCTGTCCCCAGGGATACTGCACCCTTCACCTGTGTTCAGAAGGCAGGGACAAATTGGGGACTTTGCTCACAGAGGGACTTGGAGGGATCAAGTTCTTACTGACCTCTCCTCAGGATGATCTGAGGATCTTTCCCCAGCTTTCTGTGGCTCAAGGTCACCAAGAAAACCTGAAACTGCCCACAAAGTCAAACATCTCTCCCAGGGAGCCCTCTGGGCCCAGTTGTAAGGAAATAGGCTAGGGATCCCCCATTTCTCTGTAGGGAAACTGAGGCAGGGAGAGCCAGAAGCACTCTCTGGGGTCTGGAGGGATCCTGGCCCCAAGTAGGAACACTACTCCCCAGCTGGAGAAGCCTAAGAGTTTGCAAGAGGGACTGCAGATAACATTGGGGTGGCACATGGAGAGCCCCCTCTTCTTTGGACTGATCAAAGGACCCTCAGTATTCCAGGCTGATTCTGTCTGACAGATCTGCCAAACAGAAAAACAAGAGCTCAGGGCTTTCCGGGAATGCGGCCTGTCTTGGGGATCACAGGTTCCACCTAGAGGCAGGAATGTGGGGCCCAGCAGGGATGAAAGCAGTTCTCCTGGGCTACACCACCAGCCTACTAATCTCCCTGCCTCTGGGCCTCAGTTTCCTCCTCCTGAAAGGAGGGTCACGGTCATGTCTGTACCCCGTCTCTGCCTATGGCTGAATGTGGTAACACACAGGTCCGGGTGCCTCCCCAGGCTGTGTCTGCGTGTTTTCCTGGGAACACGTGTCAGCCCCCTCCTTGATAGCCCTGGGATGGCAGGACAAGTGACTGTGACCCACAAAGAGGTCCCTGCCTGGGAACCCTTCCAGCCACCCACATCCATGCAGAACAACCCTTAGCCCTGCTGCTTGCTGGGTTCTCATGGTGCCTTGTCGCGTGGCCAGCAGGGAAAGAACTCCCAGGTAACTGAGGCAAGAATAGCCTCCTGGAGTTCAGTTTAGGATGACTGCCATGCTGAGCAGACCTTGAGGATGAAAAACCAACAGGACAGACCTTGAGCTGGAGGGATTCCTGGAGGATGGCAGCTACCCTGACCCACCACACTGGTGCAGGGAGGGCTCACTGCAGCGGGCAGGAGTGGCCTCCTTTGCAATGCCCCCGCTCCCCCGCTGAAGGACTGCTATGATGCACAGGGAGCAGTAAACTAGGCTGATGGGTGACAGATGTGTGAAGGCAGAGATAATGGGTGACAGACACATGGAAACAGAGACAGGGCTCTCCAACACCATGACCATTCCCTCTCCCCAAAGCCCTGCTCTGAGCTACATTCTAGGGGACACAGAAACAAGGGGCACCCTCAAAAGCAGAAATCAGGGTTGGCATATTTAACAGATTGGGTGAAAGAGGTTGACAAAGGTCTTGACCCCCTCAAGGTCACTTGTCCAAAAAACAGCAGAGCAGGAACCAGACCAAGAATGCTTCATTTTGCTCCATAGCTCAGGCTAGCCCGGAACTCACTCTGTATCCCAGGCTAGCCTCAAACTTATGGCATTCCTCCTGCCTTACCCTCCTAAGTGCTGGTAATACAGGCATGAGTGTCCATAGCCAACCAGAACTGAGATACTGACCCAGGCTCACCTCTTTCCCACACCCTCATACCAACAAGGTGCTAAGGTCCCTTGAGTGGGGAAAGCCTCCCTCACACCACTGCCCAGCATGGGGCTGGCAGGGTGGGGGTGAGTCTCACCCTCCTCCTGGAAACAATATGTTTTTAATTCCAGCACGAGGCAGAGGCACACATATCTTTGAATTAAAGGACAGCCTGGTCTACATAACAAGTTTCAGGACATCCAGGACCACATAGTGAGCCCATCTAAAAGTAAAAAGAGCCAATGTTGTTGGCACATAGCTTTAATTCCAACACTCAAGAGGCAGAGGCGGGTGGATCTCTGAGTTTGAGGCCAGCCTGGTTTAAAGAACTAGATCCAGGACAACCAAAGATACACAGAGAAACCCTGTCTCAAAAAACAGAACAAAACAAACAACAAAAGAACAATAAATTAAGTGTTAAGCATCACATCCATCTTAGACGAGAGGCAAGCTCCCCTTCCACTCTGACTGGCTGCCCAGGAGGGCGCTTCAGCCTAGATGGCTTGCATGGAGTGGCCACACATCTAAGCTCAAGGTGCAGGCAGGGTTGCTCTCCCCAGAAGGCCCTGGAGGCTGTCCTTCCTGCCTCTTCCAGGGCCTGGGAGCTCTGGGGCTCCTTGGCTTGTGGTCACATCACTGTGACATCACAGGCCTTGCATGGCTTTGTGTCTCTTCCTATGGCATTCTTCTAAGGGACAGAGCCGTTGGATCATGGCCTACCCTACTGCATGTGGCCTCGCCAATTACATCGACCAAAACCCTTTTTCCAAGTTAGGGAGTTTCTGGGTGGGCATGAATTTTTGCAGGGCCATCACTGAATCTGGCATAAATGTTTGAACAGGTCTGCAAACTAGCAGTCTTGAATTAGTATATATTAATCATATATAACGGCCTTGTTATGGCGTTTTCATATATTATATATCTTGACCATGTTCACCCCAGGCACCTTGTATGTGCCTGGACCACCTACCAGAAGCCACACCACTGAAGAAAATATCCCTTACCCACATCAAAACACCCTCAGGGAGTGGGACAGCCTTATGACACCCTCACTTTTGAGACATGACTATGAATTCCTGATCCTCCTGCCTCCACCTCACCAGTGCTGGGACGACAGGTGTGTACCGTCACGCCTGGTCCATGCAGGTCTGGGACAGAATCCCAGGGTATGTGCATGCAGGGCAAGCATGCTCCCAACCAAGCTACATAGTTTAAAATCTTCTGATTCGAACAAGAAAACATTATCATGTGCCTCTAAAATACCTTGGAACCAAGTGCTGTGTGCCCTAGAAATGCCACCCCAATTGTGCAACTGGCACCATCGCCTGGCACCCAGCAGGTACTGGTCCCACCCTCTGTGCCCAGAGCCACCGTCCACAAGCCCAGGAGGGCCAGCAGCTATGCTTTCTGTTGTCTGGGGTTGTTAACCTCTCCCTTGCCCCTGCGCCCAGCGGGTAATACCCTTGGCTGTAATCTGTCCCGTCCCAGGGCACCTTCCCACAACCGCCCTGCACAAACAGCCTGGCTCCAGCTGCCACCCGCCTGACTCCAGAATCCCAAGATGAAGGTGGAGGTTTGGCTGTGGATACCCCTGTCATTTTTCACATAGCAATCCAGTTACCAGGCACCTTGGCACCTGGGCCCACTTCCACCACCACTTGGCAGGGCCACAGGACTGCTGGCAGTGATGGATGCTGCCCCTTGGCACACCCACCCACCCTGCTGCTAGCCTCCAGCCTTTGTTGTGCCAACCCCAGGACCACAGGCAGTCAGCTCCCAGCAGCTGCCAGGCCCAAGGGCCAAGGCCCAAAGTGAGCTCTTCTCAGCATCCCAATGGCCAGGGCAGGCTCCCTGCCTGGTCCCTGAGAAACCACACAGCCCTCTCTGTCTCCCCCGTTCTTCTTCAGGACTTAGCCCTGGGCAGCTCAGTGTTGATCTCCTACACACCCAGTGTCACCTTCCCTTAGCCCCATGGCAAAGAAGAGTTACTTTAAGACCAGAGGCAGAGCTAGGGGGTGGCCGTAGTATGCACAAAGTCTGGGATCTGATCCCCCAGCACCTAATAATACCAGGTATGGTGACCCATGCTGGAATCCCAGCACCTGGTTAGGTGGAGGCAGGAAGGCCAGAAGTTCAAGATCATCCTTAGCTACATGTTAAGTTCTAGACCAACCTGGGCTACATACAAATTAGAAGAAGAAGTAGGAAAAGGAAAAGAAGGAGGGCTGGAGAGATGACTCATTGGTTAAGGGTGAATATTGCAATTCTAGAGGACCCAAGTTCTGTTCCCAGCGCCCACAGCAAGCAGCTCACAACATCCTGTAACTCCAGCCCTGGGGATCTGATGCCCTCTTCTGGCCTCTAAAAGTACTCTCACATGTGCACACCCACACACAGACACACATAAATTCAATCTTAAATAAAATGCTGGGCAGTAGTGATACATACACCTTTAATCCCAGCACTCAGGAGACAGAGGCAGGAGGGTCTCTGTGAGTTCAAGGTCAGCCTGGTCTACAGATAGGAAGGACAACCAATACACAAAGAAACCCTGTCTCGAAAAACCCAAAACAAACTAACAAGCAAATAAATAAATAAAATATATTTTTGTTTTAATTAAGTTTAAAGACTGAAGTTTTTTTTTTTTTATTGTGCTTAGTTTTATTCTTTGGTCTTTTGAGACAGGTTTTCTCTATGTAGCCATGGCTGTCCTGGAACTCACTATGTAGACCAAGCTGGCCTCAAACTTAGAACTTTACTTGCTTCTGCCTCCCAAGTGCTGAGGTTAAAGGCATGTACCACCACTGCCTGGCATGAGACTGTTAAATACAATTTCACCAAGATCAGAAGCTCAACAGGCAGAGCCTTTGTGTGTGATCAACTCTCTGATGAAGATGAATGAGAACGCACAATCAAGCTCTGAGTACTGGTCACGTGCAGGCATCACTAGAATCCATTTGATCTACTTCCTCTGATCTCTTTAAGGTGCTGACTCAAAATGGCAGCATCCTCTTAAGTAGTTTGCCTTAACACTTTCTCTTTCTCTTTTTTTTTCTAGTTGTTTGTTTGTTTGTTTGTTTGTTTGAGACAGGGTCTGTCTGACCTGAAACTCACTGGCCTCAAACTCACACTCTGCCTCCTGAGTGCTGGGATCAAAGGCGTGAGCCTCAACACTGACTTTTTTTTAAAATCACATCCAAGCGTTACCTATGTGAATTTTGCACATGAGTACAGGCGCCTGTAGAGGCCAGAAGAGGGAACTGGATCCACTGGAGTTGGAGTTACAATTATGAGCCACCAGCTGTGCTGGGAACTGAACTCTGGTCCTCTGTAAACCACCAAACATCTCTGCAGCCCCTGCCATGTCTACATGATGTTTCTATAGGGTAGAACTGCTCCAGAGAAATGAAGGGCCCCTTGGGGCAGGCAACCTAAAGGCCCAGGCAGCTATATCCAGGCCAGGGTCCACTGTTGTCTATGCTGTCCCTTTGCAGGACTCCTGCAAAAGTCAAAGGCCACACTAAGATGGTCACACTGAATGATAGCAAGGTTCTCACTGGACACTGAAGTAGGGTCAGTGTCTGCCAGCTGTGTTGACTGCCCCCAACTGTAAATGTTATGACTGTCCCAGCCCTGCTTAGAGAGATGAGGTAACCAGCCTTGGGAAAACACCTCCCTCCCTCTGCAAAAGATGAGGCCCCAACAGAAGACACCTTTACTCCAGCACTTCAGGCTCTTTCCTGAGGCTTCCAGATGCATCTTAATTCCTAGAACCCACAACAAATCCAAATGCAATGAGTCTCTTCTCCCTGGACAGAGAGAGAGCCCAGGCCCAGCACCCTGGAAGGAGAGGAGCAGCAAAGGCAGCAGGGCAGATGAACCTGCCAGGAAGGAAGGAGGGGGCAGGAGCAGGCTCAAGGTCCCAGCACACTGACTCCAACAGAGGACTTCCAGGACCTCCCATGCATCACGCTGTGTTTACCATTAGGGAGTGGATGAGAACTTAGCCCTGCACTCAGGGCCCGGGTACCGAACACCCTCACAACTAACCGAGAGGCCGGCAGAATGCAGAGTCACACACAAGAATCTGGGCTAGAGTTGGACACAGGGGGTTGGCCTGGGGTGACAGTGAGGACTTTAGGGAGCCTTGGGGATTCCTTGCTGGTGGGGAAGCTCAAGTGAACCCCTGCACTACAAAACTCAGCTCTACCACCCAGCCGAACTTCATCTACTCAGAAGAGCCTCCATGAAGATGGGGCGGTGTGGACAATCCTGGGGAGATGATTGTCACTTGTGTATGACCCCTGCAGCTACTATTTCTGCAATCATGGGTGTCCACTGTCATTCACACAAAGCCTCTTGTCTAAGGTCCACGAACAGAGATGACCCAGATGTGCTGGCTCCCCCGCCTCATTATCCTCTGTGGTCAGCTGACTAGCAGTGGTCCTGGAAAACCCCCAGCACGAGCACACACACACACATACACACACACACACACACACACACACACACACACACACACATGCCCTTGCTGAGGTCTCAGGCAGGAACAGGCTGTGGCTACCACCAAGAGGCACAAGGGCAGAGTGAGGGACACTTCTAGGGGAGTAAAATTCTTTCCCCAGGGACTGCGCACAGTCTTGCTGTCTGCCCCCACAGAGAGCCCCGGTGCAGGGTGGGGGCTCTGGAATGTCCTCTGAATGCATAGCGGAGTTGTGAGTCAGACACAGTGGAGAGGAGGCCCGCAGGCAGAGGTGGAACCCTACCAGCAGAACCCTGGTAAACAGCAGGCAGAGCCTGAGTCCTGTCCCCGTGGCTAGCAGCCTATTCCACTGCCTACCTGGGCCACATCTGGGGTGAGGAGCACACAGGCCGGGAGGGGGCAATGCTGGCCTAGTCAGTTAGGGACTTGAAGTAGGGGCTCCCAACTCCTCACGCGGTGCTCTCTCTGGATCCTCACACAGTGCTCTCTCTGGATCCTCTCTCTGGATCCTCACACAGTGCTCTCTCT
>NC_022015.1:37829053-37842626 GCF_000317375.1 Microtus ochrogaster
TCTCCAGCATGTGAAATGATTCCCTAAAACTCCTACTGTGTGCTGGGCCTTGGGCAGGGGTTCCCACACATTGATTCAGGAACAAGAGGCCTGGATCCACTGTGGTCATGGAAGCAGCATAGAGAGCCCAGCTCGCCATGAGGGTTTGCCCTTGAGGCTTCAGCCCTCATACATGCTTACCGCAAACAAGCACCCTCAGGCAGGTAGGGGACCAGGTGACACACCTCACGGGCCTACAGAATGACAGTGAGATCAGGTTACAGGGCCTTGAGCTGAGGCACAGAACTCCACAGATGCTGTTCTCCTGGGGGATGCTGGGTAGGGGACACATGGCTACCACTCTACACCCACAAGGCTGAGGTTTGAGCCCCACCTGGACTCACTGGGTAAGTCTGTCACCTCTCTAAGTCTCAGTTTCTTCATCTGGAGAAGGAGGGTGGGAGTCGCCCCAAGGACTGTTATTATTTAATCATCTCTGTGGTTCAGTTGATAGAGTGATTTGCTTAGCCAAAACAAGGCCCTGAATTCCATCCCCAGCACTATGCATCTAATCCCAGTGCTGGGGAAGCAGAGGCAGGAGGGTCATCATGAATTATAAGCTAGCCTGGTCTGCATAGTAAGGTCCTAGCCCCCAAAACTAAATTAAATTAAATAAAATAGGGATGATGGTGCATACCTGTCATATCAGCTGGGAAGCAGAGGCAGGAAGATTGGTATAAAACTAAGGCCAGCCTGAGATTCATAAAAACAAAGAAACAAACAAATAAATAGAAAAAAAAAGGAAAGAAGGAAAAAAATAAAAACAAGAGAAAGAAACGGGAGCATAGGCAGCAGGGTCTCATAATATCAAAGAGTGACATAAGCCTCCCCTTAGGCCCCGCCTACTGAGGCTCTGCCCATCCCTATAGCACCTCTCTGGAGACCAAGGCTTTAATAAATGGGCCTCTGAGATCAATCGAGACACAAACTTCAGTAAAGGGCTTGGATATCCAGAGACCAGACTACACGGCCATTTCCACGCACTCTGGGATTGGTGTGCTGAGGATGTACTGGCCTCTGGTTACCTCCAGGATCAGCCCTTCAGATGCCCCTTTCCAGGACAATGCACAACACCCAGCTGGAGTCCCAGCTTCTGCAACCGGCAGAACCCCAAGATGGTAAGGCAGCTTCCCAGCTCACAGGAGCTGGCCACATTGGCCAGGGCTCCTCATCCCATCCTCCCACTCCACATGCCAGGGACCTCGTGGGCAGGAGCACGTGTCCAGCTGGCCTGAGTCTTCTGCAGTGGAGGGGCTTGGACACTTCGGCTGGACTCTGAGCTGCCCTCCCAGCCACCACGCAGGCATGACCTGTGCCCCAGACCTGTTTTGACTAAGCCCTGTCGACTGCAACAATTGGCAGGATGTGGGAAAAGAACAGAGCCTGCCAAGGCCACAGCGTTATTGCCCTTCCACAAACGTGCTGGGAAGATGGAGTTTTGGGTCCTCCACAGCCCTGCACAGTGCCACACAGTTCTTCACACCAGCGTCAGAAGCTGGAGGTCAACCCTAACACGCAAATAAGGAAGCTGAGGCTCACAGGACTGGAAATACGCCATCAATCACGCACGGATAAGGTGTTGTGGTGGGAGACACGCAGCCAACCCCATACTTTTTCCTGGGAACCTACGGCCCCAGAATAAAACTCAGATCCTTTCAGAGGTCCTGTTACTCCCCAGGGGCCATACCCCCAGGGTACTGGGAGGTTTGGGGCAGGGTCAGATTTTTCTGGTTGCCAGTTATGATCCCAAAACAGAGACCACAGGGCAGAATATGGTCCCCAGCATGGCTATCAGCACCCAGAGTCAGAGAAGGGCTCAGGAAGTGAGTGCACAGGTTCAATGGCACTCAAAGCCTGTATCTGGGTCTTGGGGGTCAGGCCCTTCTCTGTTGGTTCAGATCTTACCCCCACTAGGTCCTTTGACCTTGTACAAGTTGCTGAGACCATTGGCTTCTTCAGCCATTAGAGCTGTTGAGGTTCCTATTCTGGGCAAAGGTCATGGATGCAACCATCTCTTGGGCCTCGGGCTTCCCAGGCCACTGTTCCCCAAATTTGACTCAAAGCTCTATCCTCAAAAGTACCCCAAGGTTGTCTGGCCCAAGACATCCAGGCCCTTAGAATACAATATATACAATATGCGTGTGCTTCATGCTCCTCCCTCTGCCCCTCAAGGGATCCTGAGAGACCACCCAAGTCTTCCTGACCCGTAGACAAGAGACTTTGCTAAATGTATTAGTCAAGGTGAGTTGAGTGTGCATGTGTGTATTTGCGTTTGTGTGAGTGAATGAGTGTATATGTTTGAGTGTATGCGTATGAGTATGTGTTTGTGTATATGAGTGTGAGTATATTGTTTGAGTGTGTGTATTTGTGTACATGAGGGTATTTGTGAGTGTGTGAGTATGTGTGTGTTTGTGAATGTATGAATGTGCATGTATGACTGTATGTGTGTGAGTGTATCCATGTGTGCGCGCGCACACGCGCGCGTGTGTATTTACACCATGTCTGTGGAAACCAGAGATAAACATCAGGTGTCTTCTTCAATCACTTTCCACCTTAATTTTGAATTATTTGGTGCATGTGTATGATTTGTAAGGGTGGACAAGCACATGGCATGACATGTATGGAGGTCAGAGGTCAACTCTTGGGGTCTACTCTTGCCTTCCCCCTTGTTGAGCAGGTTTCTGGTGACAATCGCTGTGGCGCATATACCATCCCAGCTGGCCAATAAACTCCGGGCTCCCCTGCCTCAACCGCTCACGTGGTTGGAGTGTTGGGATTAGAGATGTGAGCCATTAGATTTGCTTTTTGTGGGTTCAGGGCTGAGCTCTCCTTTGGGTGTAAGTGGCTAGTGTCTTCACCCAATGAGCCGTTTCCCCAGCACATCCCCATCTTTAGACAGAGTCTCACCATGCAGCCCAGACTAGCCTACAGCTCTCAGAGGTCAGCATACCTCTGCCTCCCCAGCAGTGGGGTTAAGGGTGTGCGCCACTGTCTTAGTCAATGCTCTACTGCTGTGAAGAGATACCATGACCACAGCAACTCTGATAAAGGAAAGCATTTAATTGGGGCTGGCTTACAGTTTCAGGGTTCGGTCTGTTGTCACCATGGAGAAGAGCATGGTGGTATGCAGACAGACATGGTGCTGGAGAATTTTACATCTGAATCTACAGGCAGTAGGCAGAGAGAGACACTGGGCCTGGCTTAAACATTTGAAACCCCAAAGCCCACCCCCCCCCAGTGACACACTTCCTCCAACAAGGTCACACCTCTGAATCCTTGTCAAGTAGTGCCATTCCCTGATGACCTGATTCAAATATTGTGACACTATGGGGACCATTTCTATCCAAACCATCACAGCCGCCTTATTCTTACTCTCAAAA
Organism: Microtus ochrogaster; assembly: GCF_000317375.1. Lineage (NCBI taxonomy): Eukaryota > Metazoa > Chordata > Mammalia > Rodentia > Cricetidae > Microtus > Microtus ochrogaster. The sequence goes on from NC_022015.1 coordinate 37,832,473, forward strand.
GGTCTTTCACTGGCTCTAGAACTCACTGATTCAGACAGACTGGCTGGCCAGTGCACCCCAGGAATCCTCCTTGCTGGAATTACATATGTACATTGCAGTACTCGCTTTTTAACTAAGTTATGGGGATCCAAACTCAGAACGCTAAGTACCTTACTACTGGGCCATATCCTTTCCCAGTCCCAATTAGGAATAAAAATTTATCACATGTAACTTCCTCATCATGAGAAAGAAATCTAGGGACAGTAACTGCAAGGGAACTCAACAGGATGCTAGCTTCCTTCTAAGTTACTGATTCAACCCTTAGGGTATGGTTCTCATTCTTGTAGTATAAGATGGCTGCAAATCCTTCAGTCATCAGATCCACCTTCAAAGCAGCTGAGAAGGGAGTATGCCTAGTCCTCCCAAGGAACCTACGCTACTTCGCTCTCACTGGCTAGAACTTAGGAGCACAAACGATGACCCTGAAACAATCATGCCTCCCCACATGGATGATAGTTTGGCTACAAGCCAGATAGAGTGGGATTCACCCTGACCCACCTTGGTCTGCCTGACTGTGCAATGGATGAGAAGACTAGCTCTCAGCAAGATGTCTTCCATGTTGGGCTCAGCCTCTGGGCATCACTGTCTACAAGGCTGAGGCCGGCACCTTTCACACCGTGTGCCCACACCGACCGGCCCTGCCGCTCTGGCAGCATCAGACAGCCCAGAGGGCTGCAGTTATCCAGCTCCAGGCATGCCCTCCTGCCACAGAGGAGCCTTTGGGAGTGACAAAGCCCTGCTGTTGCCTGGCCATGGACTGCTGGCCTCCAAACCTTCGAGAGAACAGATTTCTTTCTTGGCAGTGGGAGCCACCAAGGTTACAGTAACTTGTTACAGCGCTTGTTTCCTTAACAACAGACAAATGCTTCGACAGCCACTGGGCCCCAAAAGTCCAGGAAGGCAGAGTCTGACTCTGCCAGCCTTCTGGGAAGGCAAGACCCACCTCCCACCACAGTGCCACCCTCCTGAGAGGCCAGGCACTGCTTTGCTCTGTTTTGCTTTGCTTTTTTTGTTTTTTGAGATGGGGTCTCTCTGTTTAGTCCTGGCTGCTCTGGAACTCACGGCATAGACCAGGCTAGCCTCAAACTCAGGGAGATCCATCTGCCTCTGCCTCCCAAGTGCTGGGATTAAAGGCATGCACCATCGTCCCCAGTGATTCTGGGAACTCTTCAAAGGCATTTGAAAGACAGGCTTGGTATTGCACGCCTATAATCTCAGCGCTGAAGAAGTAGAAGCAGAAGGATCAGATGTTCAAGGTCATCCTTTCTATAAAGCAAGTTTAAGGGCAGCCTGAGCTACATGAGACCCTGTGTAAAAAGACAAAGAAAAAGAAAAAACAAAACAACCCTAAAACTAAAAATAGGTTTGGGGGTGCATCCGAACTGGTAGAGTGCTTGCTTAGCAGGCACACAATTCTTGGTTCCATCTCCAGCAAGACCTAAAACTGTTGGGGTTCACATCTATCATTCCAGTACTGAAGAGGTGGAGGCAGGAGGATCTGGGGTTCAAGGTCATCCTCAACTACAGAGTGTATCAGAGGCCAGCCTGGGCTACATGACATCCTGTCTTAATTAATTAATAGTCCCAAGAGTTACCTAGCTCAGGCCTGCAATGCAGCAGGAGCTCCTTTCCCACCCACCTCCTGCCCCTGCCACCTGGCTAGGAGGGCAGGTGCTCAGGGTGGTTACAGAGAGGCCAGGGTGGGGAGCCAGACCCAGAAACCTCAGTGAACCCCAGTGCCCTTCAGGACAGCCTAGCCAGCATGGAACAAAGCCGGCTCCCCAGGGGAGGAGGCTATCACCTAGCAGAGGTGCCAGGCTGGTGAAAGGCCACCATCCCTCTCCTGGCACCGCCATCCACTGCAAATGCCTGGCCAGAATTGGTGCCAACAGCTTCCAAGGCTGTCACGTGCTGGAGCTACTGGCGGAGGGGCCTGCCCGCCCTCCCCGGGACACACCTTTGATTCGGAGGAATGTGTGTGTGTGCTTTTTATTTCTTGAAGGGGAAAAAAACTCTCTCTCGGCAGAATTCCTCCGGGGACCCTGGCTGCAGGCTGGTGGCGGGGAGTCCTGGGAAGGTCAGGCCTTCACAGGGACCCTAGCCCACCTTCCCACGGTGCCCCCTGAACCCACAAGTGGCCCCTACTGTACCACCTTCCTAGGGAAGGCTATGAGGGAGTGCTCTTTATGTCCACTACAAAGGCTTCAGGTCCAGGAAACCAAGCAGCCCTTTCCCCGTTGACCTTGAGCACTCAGGCCTCCCCTGACACTGACCGGCAGCACTCTCTCCTCTGCTTCGGGCGTGCGCGTCAGGATGGTGTGGAAGTGGCGGGCATCACCGTGGGCTTTGTGACAGAGTGACAGAGTAGGCATTTGGCTGGTTAGGCCAGAACTGAACACTAACTTGCACAGAGTCGGCTCTTGACTCGAAGGTCTGATAAACACCCTTGCCTGATGGATGATAATGTTTTCTTGGACATGGGGCAATGTCACATGAATCTGTCACCTGCTGTTACAACATGGTAGCTGCTCCAAGCTCCTCTCCAAGCACCCCTCGAAGGGCACACTTCATGGGAGCTTTTCCCACTGTTGGGAGACCTTTCCTATCTAGGGCCACTGTGGGCCTCTCCTTCACCTCTTTGTTTCTGGTATTTTCTTTCCTAATCACAATGTGTGCATATAGGACTCTGGAAGAAGGCCAGTTTCTGGGCAGCGCAGGGCCCAAGGTCCCCAGGAGCCAGAGGTCACATACATATCTTTAACGTTCTGAAGTAGCTTCAGGAAGTTTGGTATCACTGCACACAACCCCTAGAGGACCCAAGAGTGTGAAGGCCTCAGGCCCAGCCCTGTCCCCAGCCCTTCCAGGTGCAGACAAATCTAGAAGTGAACCTAGATCCCGCTTGTCCTTCATGAGAGGCACAAGGTCACCTTCCCACACACTTCAAGATCTCCTCCTGCCTAAGCCAACCAAAAGCAGCCAGAAACCATCTCCCTCCTCATAACTTGACCCCAATAACATTCAGAATTCATCCATGATGGAGCTCCAGGCTGGAGACAGGGCCCAGGCTTCCTGAACCCCTTCCAAAGTGTTCTCAGACTACCTGTTTCATAGGGTGAAGAAAACCAGGCTCGGAGGTTAGAAAGCTTGTTTATGGCCATGCAGCAGCGAGCTGGAGGCTACTCCAGGCCTGTCTGGCCCTTTGTACCCTTTGCTTTCTACTGAGCAGTAAAACCAAGGCCAATCTCCATGTGCTCCCTTTCCACCCATTAGCAACACAAACTGGGGCTGACTCTTCGTGGTACACAAGGGGTCCCGGGCACCCCTACTGTGTCCACAGTGACATCAGAATGGGCTCCCCAGCAGGTGAGTGTGCAGAAGAGGGAACGGTGAGGCCATGACTAGGGAGCTATGAGATGCTCTCCAATCTGGGTCCAGAAGGGAGGAGAGGGCTGGCTGAGCAGGGCCTTTTAGGACCTTTTAGGATAATGAGTCTTTTATATAGTACCTAGTAATGCCATAGCAATTCTGAGCCCAGGGAAAGTTATAAAACAGGCTTATTATTATTTTGAAACAGGCTCTCGTGTAGCCCAGGCTAGCTTCAAACTCCCTAGGTAGCTGAGGATGACCTTGAACTTCTGATGATCCTAACACCACATTCCAAGTGCTGAGATTGTAGGCGAACACCACCATGTCTGTTCGGGTGGTGCTGGGGACGGACCCTGGAGCTCTGCACACGCTGGGCAAATGCTCTACCAACTGAGCTACAGCCCCAGCCTGAAATCTACTGTTTACAAGTTCTCACTAGGAGCCACCTGCCCCAGGAGAGAAGACAATAGAGAGGAGGAATTGATAGGAGGCAAGGTGGGTCCTTGGGTGGAAGCAGAATACCAGGGAGGAGTTTGTATTCGGGGCTGTTAGGACGGAGCAGGGACTAGAAGCCTGTGCACCATAGGTGGGTGGGTGTGTTGTTTTATTGCCTTATGATTTTACCAAAAAATAAATGTTTCTGGAAGCCTTATAGAACAATCGATAAATATAAAATAAGAGCTTACTTATAGGGGGTGTGGTGGGTTGTGTCTCTAGTCCCAGTTACCTGGAGGGCCTGAGACAGAAAGATTGCTAGAACCTATGAGTTCTACACCAGCCTGGACAATACAGTGATACACACCACACACACACACACACACACACACACACACACACACACACACACACACACACACACCAAACTGTGAGCCAAAAGTAAATGTCATCCCTGAAGTTGCTTGTCAGAAATCTAATGACAACAGTGAGAAACACAACTAAGTGGATGAAGACCAAGCCCCCAGGCCCAGGGGGGTGCGAGGACCCCAGCCCCAGAAGGATGTTCAGATAGCAATGCCTGTGTCATTTGCAGGGACCGTGTAGACATAAAGATAGAAAGAACCTAGCTGCCACCCCACCTTGGGTGGACACTGTCGGGGGGGTGAAAAGAGGGCAGCAGTTTAGGGTCATGGGCAGGCCAGACTTCCAAAAGATACAGGTAAGCAGATACGCGCTTACCTCAGAGCCCGACGGAGCCCGTGGGCCACCCCAAGGGCCTTATCCCTGGTATCGGAGGAATTTGCACCACCACTATGGCTCAGCCATGGCCCAATGGATAGACGGAATCAAGATGCTGGACTGAGCTATCTTGAATTCGAAATGCCACACGTAGCAAACGGTTAATGATCAACTGGTCACCCCTGTTCAGAAGTCCTAGAAGTCACAAGGCTATAAAATGTGTAAAATGCCTGCGCTGGCCATGCCAGACATGACAACTAGGATGACGAGTATTCCTTGGTTTCTCCTCTGCATAACTTTGCACTCGAATGCAGGCCATGAGATTTGCTGTGGGAAGATCTTCCCACCACGAGCCACTGCCCTGGAGGAGTTTTCCCACGTACTCTGCTCCTCCCTGGCCAAGACCTGCTCTCCCTATGGCTGTCACCAAGAGGACATGTACCCTTCCCCAAGCTGCTAGTCTGGGAAAAGAGCAGAGTGTGTGTCTTGTGTCTTGGAAGCAACAGAAGAGTGTGGGGACCAGACAGGGTTCATCCCACGGCTGCCCTGCCTGACAGCGCCGGCTACTGTAAGAGCTGCTGACTTCTGTCATTTATATGCTAATTCCATAAATGATTCTTCCCACATTCAATCAAAGCTGAGGAATGTTCCAAAGGTCCGAACACACTGTACCCATGAACAGACAGGGAAAGACGTGCAAAAAGCTGCCCATGGGTGTTTCAGGGGGTGTTCACACCTGCCTAATTTTAGGCCCACATGTTCCTTCAGCTGACTTGGCCAGAGCAAAGTATTTGGGCATTGAGAGCCTGCAGGTGCCCATCTTGACCATGAGGTCCTATTTCCTTGTACCCTCTGAGAAAATGGAGTGCAGAACAGAATGGGTGTCAGCAAGGGAGAGATAGGAGGGGAAGATGATTGGAGGGAGGGATGGAAGAGAAAGAAAGGGGAAGAAGAATTAATTTAGTTGATGAGTAGGTAGGTGGGTAGATAGGAGGACGCAGGAAGAAAGGAGGAAGGGGGAGAGAAGAGAAGAATTGCTTTGGTTGGTGAGTAGTGGGTGAATGGCTGGCTGGCTGGAGGGGTAAATGGATGGAGGGATGAATGGATAAATGTTGAGGGAGAGATGGTTGCTGGAGACTGGATGGGTGGATGGATGGATGGATGGATGAATGGGAGTTGGATAGATGAATGTTGGGGAGATGTATGGGTGGACAGATAAATAAGGGTTGGATAATGAAGGTTGGGGAGATGGATGGATGGATGGATGGATGGATGGATGGATGGATGGGTGTTAGATGGATGAGGACAGGGAAGGAAAGGACGGTGGGTGGGGGGACAGGTGAGGAAGAGGCACGTGGATGGGTAGGTGGAGAAAATTAATCATCCCCCCAGAAAGCTCACTGTCTCCTTAAAACTGGACAAGGATCTCAACCAAGGGACAAGGCCAGGCTGCCCCTCAGTCTTGTGTTTGTCCTCTAAGCACTGTTCACAGGGTTCCCTCCTGGGACACCCGTCCCTCCACAGCCTGCATCCAAGCTTCACCTCCAGGTCATGCCCTCTGGCCCAAGGACGCTGGTTTCAGACCCAGCCATACATGAGCAGCCACGTACCTCATACTCTCCTCCATGCCAAGACAGTGCAGAGGACACATGCAGCGAGCCGGTGATGGCAGCATTCTGAGTATTCTCGGGCTGCTACTGCATGATCAGAAGTGATAGAGACCGTGGCAAAAGCGTAAGAGTGGATTATACTGAGGCTCCCCAAGGGCCGCAGTGACCCAGACAGGCATTAGGAAGCGTGTATCAGCTGAGATGTCAGACACACTCAAGGAAGGCACATCAGTGGCAGAGGCAGCCATGGCAAACAATTTCACACCCAATGGTCTGAAAGCAACAAATTCCTCCGTAGTCCCAGAGGCAACCAGACTGAAAACAAGCCACGCTCCCTCCAGAGAAAGGATCCCACCACCTGCCTCTTCAGCCTCTAGTGGCTGGCTGCCTGTGTTCCTTGGCTTATGGTCACATTCTCAGTCTCTCCCCCAGTGTCTTTCTCTTGCTCATGTCTTGTCATTGAGGACACTTGTCATTGGCTCTCAGGCTACCAAGGACGATGCAGAATGTCGGCCTGAGATTCCTCTGTGTCCTTCTATTGTCAATCACACAGCTGCACAGGCTGGGTGAGTTACAAAGGGAGGTTTATTTGAGCTCATGGCTCTGATAAAGGGCTACAAGCTGCACCTGGCATTAACCCTCTTGCTGGTGGTATCCCCAGGTAGCACAGGGCATTCTATAGAAGACATGGTACATGTAGATATGTCTGTCTGTCTGTCTGTCTGTCTGTCTGTCTGTCTGTCTGTCTGTCTTTGATAAGGCCATCAAAATTCCCTCTCGGGTCCCAACTTTGACTCCTCTGACCCTAACCAGTCCCTGGAGGTTCCATAAAGCACCGGAGAAAACCTCCCGCTCTTGACACCACGCAATGGGAGCCATGAGCTCAGGGGATGGGCAAAAAACCATCATGGGGTTAACCTTCATCACATGACAAAAGAGGGTCCTGACCATGGGTCCTGGGAGGTGAGGACTTGAACCACCCACTCTCTCCTATTGGAGACAGGATCTCACTGGGTAGTCCTGGTTAGCCTTAACTCTCCGTCCTTTGCCTCCGTTTCCTGAGTGCTGGGATTACAGACGTGTGTAACTGTAGGGCACCTCTCTTTCAGACCCCATTTTGCATAATATAAATACAAATATAACCTGACCCTGAAGCACACTGTGGGACAGTGACGAGGCAGGGCACAGCTAAAGACATGCAGATGCGGAGGCACATATCCTCAGGGCACCCAGCACTACTGTGGCAGAAGCTCATGGCTGGGTCTGAACCAGGGAGGGACGTGATCCACTGGCGTGGAAAAAGAAAGGGCAGGGGAGGAAAGGAATCAGAGTTGCCGGGGCGGGGACTATGACTGAAGAGTGTCTCAGACCGAGGAGCTCAGGCAGGGAGGGTAGGGAGAGGTCTAGCTGCAACAAGCCCTACAGGATAGGGCATGGAAGGGAGCTGCAACGTTGGCACTGGGGGCTGGCATAGGAGTTGGCATGGAAAGCCCTTGTCCTGAAATGGGGGGGTGGGCATGGCCATGGATGATAGCCTAACATCTCTGGGTCCCCTGGAACTCTCATACCCATGGGGCCAGAGTCAAGAGATAGAAGCCAGGGCAAGCACCCAGCAGATTCGTAGCACAGGTGGCTGGGCATTAGGGTCTTCCTAACGTGGCACACTCACCTGCTACAGTGCATCCCAGACCATAGAGAGCTTTCTCTATCTGCTCCAGATAAGCTTTCCCTACGGGGATATCCAGGCCTCTTTCCACAGTGTGGCCATGCTTCTGCCATGCTGGGGCTAGACTTCCTGCCACAAGAGCCTCACACTTTGTTCTCTAGAGGCCCCCTCCACTTCAGGCTCCCCCAAACCCATAAAGCAGATCCTTAGCCGTTTGGAGAACATACTTGCTTGCTGGAGTCACCTAGTGGTCACAGCTCACCAAAAGCTCACATGGGTGGCCTACACTTCCCAGGAATCAGCCCGATTGCCACAGCTCTGATCTGCACAGTCCACCATGGCTGTTCCTCCCTAGCCGTGATCCCAGGCCTCGAGTGCTCCCTCCCCCTCCCTATGGTTCCCTTTAGTCAGGAGCTGGGGTCACCTACACTGTCCCTTGCTGATCCACCCTGTTCTTTTGTGCCTTCCTTAGAGACAGTTCGGAGCTCACCTGCCTGGGACCACACGACAGGGAGAGTTGCCCACCCTGGCAGTACCTAGGCCCGTCCCCACCAGGCCATCTCAGAGGACAGGTGGCTGGGACCTGCTCCTCTCTGTGCCCACAGGCTCAGAGAATGGCCCGGAGGCATCTTCCCACGGAGGCCTGGGAGACAGGGCTCTGGGCCGGGGTGATGTGGTTTTGTACTGTGGATCTGGATAAACTGGAAATACAAAGGTCTGCCCTGGGCACGCGGAGCCGGGCACAGGAAGGGCTTCAGAGAGCTGAGAGCAGGCGCAGGCCAAGCTCTAGCACGGTCACTGGAGCCACTATGCACACCAGACGCTCCCTCCTCCTCCCCGCTCCCAGAGCCCCTCCACAGCAGGATGCCAGGGGGGCTAGAAAAGCACAGCCCATGTCCACGTGGTATATTAATCAAATGCACCCTGATAGTGATCAATGAGAGCCCTTGGCAGCACCCTCCTGGCCGGGCTCCAGACTCACCTTCCAGCTTTGGGAAGGCCGAGGGTGGCAAATGTGATCTTTGGCAAGGGATGGGGCATTGTCTCCCGGCTGTGGGAAAATCATACCGTACAAACATTTCCTTAAAATGAACTTACGAGGAAATGCCCGTGATGGCCTTATTAAAGATAACTACCCTGACTGAACATGACAGAAATAAAGTACCCATCCAGGCTCGAATCTGGCTGAGTGGCCTCAGGGGATCATCCCTAAACCAATGAGGGCACAGATCATTGGGAGAGACCCCTTCTTTGGTTGGACCACTCAGGAAAGTTTCCAACGGGGAATCTAGAAGCCTTTGTGCCCCCTCCCATCCCAAAGATCTAAGTCAGGGTGAGTTCATGAGATCTCCAAGCTGGCAGAGACAGGGTGGCCTGTATGTGGGAGGCTCTTTGGCCTCCAGGACCCTCGCACAGGAATGTCAGGGTCTGGCTGCATTTCTGAACCTGCCATATGGCCCTGCGTCCTGGGACCCAGGCTAGTAGCCAAGGAAGAGCCAGGACAAGGTCTGCCACCCCACAGCTCGCTGCCTAGAGCCATTTTTCAGAGGTGTTTCCCAGGAGCTGTCGAAGGAAGCAGGCTTGGGACAGGGCCAGGCAGCCGTGTCTGGGGCTCTTGGCAAAAGTGCCGCCCTCCTAAGATCAAAAGTCCTCCTCTGGGCTCCCACTGGTGAGGGAGCCAGGTGAGGGGGGTGGGTGGCACTCTGCAGGCCAGGCAACACTAGGGTTGTCTTTCGGGGCTGGAGGGGGGCTGACCACAGGTGTGCCCCTCTGATGCATGGGAACCCTGGCCTGAGGGGCTGCGGCTCATGTTACAAAGACCCACAGTGGGGCCCCTTCAAATGGGCACTCCCTGAGGACACTGCCTGACTTGTTTGGGGATCATTAGCTGTGTGACAGAGGGGCCCAGACCAAGGACATGAGAGAGCTTCAGTTCACCTCCCTGCCAGCTGACTTGGTACTGTCCATGAAGGCCCAAGGAGACCCAAGGGGAGTGATGGGAACCCCACATATCCCACAGGTGGAAGAGGCCTAGCAGAAGAAAACGCCCACTGTGAATGCCATAGCCTACCATGGTCTTACACTCATTCAGGGTGATCTCCTCACCATAGACAAACTGTTAGCGACCACTTAGAATTAACACTGCTAGGTCCCCTGGCCTGCTGGCTAGAAGCAGGGAGAATAAATGGTACTGGGTGGTGTTGGCATGAGGACCCTAAATTTTTCATTGCTGGTTTCACATGCACTGCAGCCAGGACCAGCTCCAAGTACATGATGTAGTAGGAAACAGAGGCAAA
>NC_022015.1:37843617-37861471 GCF_000317375.1 Microtus ochrogaster
GAACCAGCAACTGGCTGTAGTGGTAGAGAGATCTGCACCATCCGTCACTGAGGCCAACCATCTATGAAGCAGCAGACAGGGCTGGGGCTGAGAAAGGATGCCACAGTCACCCTGTCCTGTTGTCTCTCCGATCTGTCCTTCCTTCACCTGACACATCTAGCAAATGTCCATTCATAACAGTGCCAGGGGCAGGAGCCTTCATGGGAGCCCAGAGGACCTGCCAGCAGGTAGACCCTGCTTTCTGGAGAAAACACCTGTGCCGAGCCATGCTGAGCCAAGCATGTCCACAGGTTCACAGCCCACCTCAGAATAAGGCTTTGTGCCTCAGGGGTTTGCAGGTGCAATCAGCCAAGCTGGGGTCATACTGGAATAAGATGAGTCCTAAGTTCAGCATTGGCATCCTTGTAAGAGGGGGAATGCCAGGCAGAAGAGGTCAGGCAATACCACAGGGAGAGGCCGGTCTGGTCAGCTACATGTCCAATGGGAAGACTTACCTATCATCAGCCTGACTGGATTCACAATCACCTGGGAGATACACCTATGGGTTCTGAAGGGGCTTCCAGAGATGTTTAACTGAGGGGAGACCCACCCTGAACGTGGAGCGCACCATCCCATGGGTGAGGGTTGTAGAGTGAATGAAAAGGAGAAAGTGAGCTGGTCACCAGCGTTTATCACTCTGCTTCCCGAGCCACTCCCACGGTAGCAGAGCTTCTGGGGACCATGCCTTCCTCTTCTGAGGAACTGTATCCCTTTAAACCGTGAACCACAATGACTTCCTCCTCCCTTAAGTTGCTTTGCTCAGGTCACGGCAACGAAGTCAGTGATGCACCAAGGGACACCAGCAATGTCCAAAGCTGAAAAAGTCTTTCTGCATCTTCAGAGGCTGCAGGTACCACCCCGCCTTGATCTTGAACTTCAGGCTCTCAGAATCTGAAGATGAGTTTCTGCAGTGTAAAGCTGCATGCCTGCTCGGTTTCAAAGAGGCTATCCCAGGAGGTCAGAACAACACCCTATGGGTCAGCTGCTGCCCACCATGTGGACTTCATCCCTGTCACTTTAGTGACCACTTGGGGATAAGAGACGACAAAACAGAAGTCGGTAGTCCACCAGGGTGCGCCCAGAGGAGGGTTTCCTTCCCCCACCCCTCACCAGCTTCTCCTCCTCCACTCCTGCCTGGCCTGGAGTTCCCCTCCATTGGCTACCAGCCACCAGCACTGGCAGGAGCAGAGATCACGGCTCTGCATGCCGTGGTCACGAGGAGTCCCTGCCCTTTAGTTATGTGGTAGAATGGCTTGCCAGGGGAAAGCAAGGCCATCTGGTCCCTAGTGCTTCCAAACACATTCCTGGCATCTCACAAAAATGCTGAACGTATCTGACTACAGCAGTGCTTTGGACTCTAGGGACCATGAACCCTGCTTGAAGGAGGCAGTGACTTCACACCTCCACTCCACCCCCGCCCCCACCGTGTGAGCTGCCTATCACATCAACACCAGCATAGTTTCTGACTATGACTATCAGCATAGTCATAATCAGCACCAGGTTGATTTCTAGAAGCATCAGATGTACATAGAAGGGACATGTTGAGAAAGGTCTGAGCCTCAGTTCCTTCCTGCCAAACAGAAATAAGGATATCCACTTGTGCATGTCAAATTGCACATGACAGAGTCCCCATGGTGGCCACTGTCACCCCAGGGTCTGCTCTAACACTGGCCTAGCCCAAGGCCAACCATTTCCCCATTCTGGCTCTGGTGCCTTCTGCCCTCTTCAATGTCCATAGAGAACAGAGAGTATGTCAGAACATGGCCAGATTTGCACCCCAAACTGGACCCCATGTGGCTGACCAGCAGTATACACCCATTCCTCCATCTGTCAATCTTCCCATTGGTTTGGGCAACAGATATTTACTGGGAATCTTTCTATATGCTAGCACCTTCCTGGGCACCAGCGACTTGACCAGAAGCAAAATATGTCCCTATCCTGGTGGGGTTCACATTCTAGCCAAAGAATGTCCATGACAGAGAACAAATACACATATCAGTCAAGAGGAACATGGAGGGGTGGCCTGCATATCCACTGAGGCCAGCTGCAGAGCACACAGGAAATGCTGACAGTGGCCCCAGGCCAGCCCTGGAGACACACTCCTGTCCCCACACAGGTCCTCAAGGTCCCGTAGGCAGAAGATGGACAAGGATATGCAAATGAGGAATGAGGGACAGTAAAGGGGACAATACACATGGGCCTTGGGGGCCAGGAAGAGCTGCCCAGAGGAGGAGGCCTTTATGAAAATTATAAGGAAGACCACTTGAAAAACCACCAGCCTAGCACTAATATGGGGAGATGAGGGCACTGGACAGGACCCACCCATTGCCACTGGAGCTCTGCTGTCCTCTGCTGGCCAGGCCAGGGATTTCAGGTGCCCTGGTCTGAGACTCTTTCTACCATTGCCTGGACAACCTAGGCCTGCCACAGGGCCTCACCTGTATGTAAATCAGCTCTGGGCACCAGTTCATACTACCAGCTGGACTCTATAAAGGGCACCTATCCCATTACCCAGGCCAACTCTGGGCATCTTGTGGATTTACAAGGTACTGGTGATGTCAGCCCACCCTAGGCCCCACTAGGACTAACTCTTCACCAATGAATGGCCTCTGGATCTGCACACAGGTGCCTGCCACCCCAGTGCACACCTCAGCCAGGGGAGGGACACTGCTCAGACCACTCACTGAGACAGGTGAACACAGGGCCAAGAAGCTGTATACAGACACAGGGGGAAGGAGGAGCTGCCAGGAGCCCCAAACTGCCATGGCAAGTAGTCAGGTCCCCACCAGCCAAGAGCCCATGAAAAATGCAACCCCTTCCCTCCTCTACCATCCTACCGGACTTTTGAAAGTCACTTCCCAGTGATGCTACACGCCATAAAAAGCCTTTCTTAAGAGTTCCAGAGTGCCTACAGCCCCAGAGATCATGCCAATCCTAACTTGTACACTAGGAAACAGAGGCAGCAGAAGATAACAGAACAGACCCCTGGCCTAGAGAGCCCCCCAGCTCTTGCCTGAGTGCCACTGATAAATATACCTGTCTTCTGAGGTCTGCAGATTCCTGAGGCTGACAGACCGACCCATGGGGGCCAGAACACTTCCCACCTAGGAAGGCAGTGCTAAGAACCGGCCAGCACGTGCCTGCTCGGGAACCACTCCGGGTCAGGACAGCATGCTTTCCCTATGACACAACCTCAAGACAAATCACCGCAGAGCAGCCCTCTGTCCCACTGATGCTCCTGATCACAGCTCAGCCAGCTTCCAGTGCTACCACCTCAGAACAAAGAGATAAGCCAATGGGGACATAACCTGCTTACCTGGATCACTACACAGAGACACAGCCAGAAAATGGCATTTAAGCTACCCTGTCCCCACTGACTTTCAACTCCAGCCCAACTCCAGGAGTCTTGGTGGCCTGGGGTCCATCATCAGCATGAGATGATGCTAAGAGGCACTCACCGAGGGCTGTGCTGCCCAAAGACGCTGTGACAGGCCACCACAAACTGGGGGACTCAGACCAGAGACTGTCTCCCTTCACAGCTCACAAGGCCAGGCAGGCATCCATGCTTGCTGGCATCTGGGCCCTGTCCTTCTGAAGGGCCTACGGGAGGAGCCTTCCATGGCTCTGGCTTCTAGAGTCTCAGGCCTCCCTCAAGACAGAGCTATATAACGTGATGTCCACCTCCATCTCCATGGGACTCTTCTATCTCCCCTCACAGGGACACCAATCATTCTGTGAGGCTGACCCTGTACCCACTGTGACTCCATCTCAAGATCTACTTCTGCAGATTCTATCCCCAGGTAAGGTCACACAGTGCTTAGGGATTAGGTACTTTTGGAGGTTACTTGAGCAGGGTGTGGGGGGGGGGGACATGGCCACTCTCAGGGTACATCCCCCAGGTTTGTGAATCATGTGGAGCAGTTCAGCATGAGGACCCCCAGATCAGGTTTATGAGCCAGAAATTGAGGGTGGGGCCCAGCAATCTGCCCAGCAAGCTCTCCAGGAGTTCTGATGGATACTAAAGATTAGGGGACCATGACAACTTCCACGTTCCTAGCTGTCACAGGGGAGCCTGGCAGTGAGGTGAGGGCCTTATACCATGGTTTTCTTTCCTGGGGCTAAAGCATCCAGGGCAGCTGGCATACTTAACCATGCCTACCACACCCAGCTGTACCAGAACGAAAAAAACAGCTGTCCAAGAGGCATCTAAACGCTACCAGCATGGGTCCTCCTGGAGTGGCTGGGTTACCTCCCCTCAAGTCCAGTACTAAGCAAGGAAGCTAAGCCCTAACTAAGAACTGGACAGGAGCTCGTCCAATATCACAGTCCAGCAGACAGGTCTGAATCCTACTGGCACATTCTTGGAGTCCCCAGAGACCAGGAACCCTGGACAAGAAAATCAAATGGTATCACCAACACCCCTCAATGCACACAGCATCCACAGCCTCAGCTGTGGCCCTGGGCCCACTGAGATACCGTATAACCACCACTGCCAACTCTTAAAACATTATTCTCACTTTTATATAATGCTAATAGTTATTATTTATCATCACTGAGTCAGGGTCTCATGTGACCCACACTGGCTCGGAACTTACCCTTGAAATCCCACCCTCCCACTTCCACCTCCCAAGTGCTGGGATGACAGATGTGACCACATCTGGCTCTTAAACAGACATCACACATATGACAGTGGTGCTGCTGGGTGCTCCCAAAATTCTGAATTCACTCTTGTGTGTGAGGCATGATCGAAAATCAGTTCTAAGAGGGAACCTGGGAACCTGCCAATAGGCAAAGGTCCCAGGCACAGAAAAGTGCATAAGCCTAAGCTTCGTCCTCATCTCTATCCTATCCAGAATGTTCTATCTTACACTAAAGTAGCTCATAAACTGTCATAGTTGGGATAGGATTTGAGGGATGTGCTAGTTCTTTCAAACATGTTTTCTGGGTACTTGAAGTGTGTTGTTGAATGGTTAAGAATACTGAGAAGCACGAGTCCAGGCCCAGGGGCCTGCAGATCTACCCTCAGGGGAAGCCTGGCAGGCTCACCTCTGTGGCTCACCTGAGCAGACACCTGCAGCGGGGAAGATGGCTCAGTGGGTAAAAGTACTTGCTGCCCAACCCTGATGATCTGAGTTCCATCCCAGGAACCCATGCTAAAAACAATAAAGAAAAAAAAAAGAAAGCCAGATGTGGTGGTGTGCATCTGCGATACCAGCACTCCTACTGAGAGATGGGGGGCAAGAGAGGAGAATCAGCAAGAAGTCTGTGGGCTGGCCAGCCTACAGCATGCTTTGCAGTGCTCCAAACATGAGACCTGGCCTCAACTGACTCCCAAAAGTTGTTTCTGATCTCCACACACATGCTGTGACAAGCACATGCCCCCCGACTCCACTACACACACACACACACACACACACACACACACACACACACACACACACACACTCACTCACTCACTCACTCAATAAAATACATTTAAAATAGGGTGTTTCCATCAGAACGTGGCTCTTCCAGGCACGGGCCTTCTGACATCTAGAGATCTGGGCTGTAGAGATGGCTCAGCAGTTAAGAGCACTGCTTAAATCCAGTGAACCCCAGCACCTACATGGTGGCTCACAAATGTCTGTAACTCCAGTTCCAGGGAATCCAATGTCCTCTTCTGGTCTCCAAGGATACTGCATGCACATGGTATAGTCATGGATTCAGGCAAAACACCTATACACACAAAGTAATAAAACTTTGAAGGGAGAGAGGAGAGAGATGGGAGAGACTGAAGAGAGTAAACAGGCCAGTACCGGATCCTGGTTCCCATGCCTCTCATCCACCAGAGAGAGCTAAAGGAGGGGGAGGTTGGCAACAGGGATGCCACAGCAGCAGCAGAGTGGAGTGTGGACTAGGCCAGGGGAGGGGTGTTGCCAGTCAATGTGGCAGGCACAGATTTGGGGAGGCGAGGGCAAGGATGCAATAGTGAATTATCCTAAGCCCCAACAATGGCTCCAGGAGAGAACATGAATGTCCAGACATGGACTCTATCAGTGTCCAGTCAGGCATGGGGAGAAGCCCAAGGTACCAAAGGCAGCTGTCAACATCTGCCATCTTCATCACCAGGGGAGCAAAGCCTCTGCCCCAAACCACCTCCCACAAGTTCCACTGTGGCTGCCCTCAGGGGAGGGGGGGCTCCAGGAGGTGCAGAAGGAAAAGGCAACAGCCTCGGGTCCTACTAAGAGCCTTGGAGCCATGTTAAAATAACTAAGGGATGGTAGCGCATACTTGTAATCCCAGTGCAAGGGGGTTGCGGGCTACTTGTTGAGTTCCAGCCTAATGAGAGATTCTGTCTCAAAAACAAGGTGGCTAGGTCCTGGGGAATGGACGTCTGAGGTTATCCTCTGGCCTCTGTATGCATATATACACATATACATGCACACACATGCACCCACACACGAGCCACACAAACTCTTTCCAGGAGTTAGATATCAAGACTCTGGAGTCCCATTCTTTCAGTAATCACAAATGGATGGAGTCCACACTGACCATGTGCTTGAGTGTGTATGAATGGCTTCATCCCAAACACTGAAGAACATGATAAAAAACAATGCAATGGGATTAAAAACTCATACTTCACACAGAGTTGAGGCTCTTGAGGGCAGCCTAACTCCCATCATGAGCTACCAAGCTTGTCACCAGGAGAGGGGGGAGGAAAGGAGAGCTTCTCCCATCCTGCATCCAGCACGAGTCTAGGGAGACCACCATGGATCAGTTCCGACAAGAGTCCAGGGTTCAGCCCTTTGGGCCACACAGCATCAGCAGCTCTCTTCTCTCTGGCCTCAGTTTCCCTATCTGGAAAACAAGGGTTCTGACCTTGGTTTCTTGGGTACCTCCATACAAAAGGATGCTCTGGGTGAAGCTGTTGGTGCAGAATTGCCATCCCTAAGTGCACCAGGCCCCTCCCTCAGCCCTGTCCTTGTTCTCTTCAGTGGCAAGCAGAACTCATACAAGACTACCAGGGTGTGTGGGGTAACATAACCCCTGCTGCAGAGCCTGGCTAATCAGCCTGGCTGATCCTGGGCTCCAATCACAAGTGAACAGTTTGGTACTGATGGCTCCCAGCCCAGGGTAGGAGGTGCGGAGACAGTGGACCCCAGCATCCCCCTCCATCAGGGATGGTAACAGTCCACCCATTACCAAGGTCTGGAAACCCAGGCACCACCTGCAGGAAGTCCCTGATCAAGGCTGGGCTTCTCCACCACCTACCACCTCCTCCAGAAGAGGGACAGCTGGGAGACATGCTCTGAATATCTAAGACCAAGGCAGGAAGCAAGTGGACCCAGGCAGTGGCCAGCTCAAACAGGCAGCTTCAGGTAGTGGATGAGCCGTGGGATTCAACCTCTACCCAGAAACTCCGAGTCCCTCTCTGCCCCTGCACAGGACAGGCTCCAACCAGGTTCTCCATGTACAAGTGAGAAGCTTGAACACAGATCCTCGGCCAAGGCGATAGAGAGGACCGTTTCCTGCTAGGACTGTGCTGACTGAGGCACACATGCCAACCTCAGTGGGGAGGGGCCCACAGCAACACTCTTCCTTGATGAACCATTTGCTTCGTCTGACCTCTGGGTAAGGGCCTGAGTTAACTGTGCCTCTCCGAGTCTGCTTTGAGAATAAACCCAACAGAAACTGTGGACGTTCCTTCTGTTTGCTGAAAATAAGCAAGAGGCAGAGGAGGGGAGCCAGGCACACTCCAGGAAGGACCCCTGGGCCACCTCCTCAATCACAAGTTCTGAGGCAGGGTCCTGAAAAATGCCCACACAGTCCTCCTCTTGGTGACTGCTAGGCCTTGGACTTGGGTTTGGTTAGGTAGAATGTTCTTGGCCTTTCCTCTGTGGAAGACAATGCATGCATGTTAGCTGTACTCCAAAAGAAGAGGCCGCAGCTGGGGCTGGGGCTTGATTGACGGAGTACTGGTCTAGCATGCATGAAGCCCTGGACTTGATCCCAGCACTACCTACCTAAGTTGGGCTTGGTGGTACAGGGCTATAATACCAACATTAGAGGGGCAAAGAAAGGAGGGCCGGAAGTTCAAGGTGAGTACAAGACCAGCCTGGGCTATATGAGAACCCCCACTTCCCATTAAAGGCCAAAGGTACAGGGCCGAGGAGGAAGACCTGGCTAACCTAGAGACAGGTGCTGCTGGGGCCCCGGTCCCTGCATGGATTAACCAACTGCTGTAGGGCAGGTGCCCCACAGGTGTGTGTCCTACTCCTGCCTGGTGAGGCTCTGACTGAATGACCCAGAAGAAAAGCTCAGGCCCCAAAGTGTGATTAGAGGGCAGGGCAATGCCCGCCCGCTGCCCCCAGCGTCTGCTGGCCACTTTGATGTGAGGCGAGTCACCTGAGCCCCACGCCTGCTCTAACTTTTAAGAGCAGTGGTGTGCCCAAGCCCCACGGGCTTTCTTTCTGAAGCAAGGTGCTGTTCTAACCTGTGAATAAAAACCGCCAATTATCTCCAAGGCTGGAAACTCAATCCGGGCTGGTCTAGGGAGAAGCAACTGCATCTAGGAGGAGCGGACCAAGACCACATCAAACGCCCTGCTCCTGGGCCCCAGCGACAGATCAGGCATCGGTCCTGGATCCCAGCCAGCCACCGAGAGGAAGATATCAGGAGGCAACAGGAAGATGCCCAGTGGCCACCATCTGCTCCCACAGGTGACACTTCTGGAGAGAACAGCAGGATTCCTGCTCCAGCTAACACTGCTCTGACCCCAGGTGCAGTGGATGATATACATACTCCAACCCCCACTAGGCTACCCTGACCCCATCCAGATGCTGCCCCAACACTCTCTCCTGCCACCACCTCTGTTCCACAGCCCTGGTCAGTCACACACCACCACCCCAGGAACATCCAGCCACACCCTCCCCAGAATGGCCAGGTCACCCCCACCCACACACACCCCCCAGGAGGACCAGGTCACCCCCAGCCACACCCTCCCCAGGAGGACCAGGTCACCCCCAGCCACATACACCCCCCAGGAGAACCAGGTCCCCCCCAGCCACACCCTCCCCAGGAGGACCAGGTCACCCCCCACCTCAGCCCCCCCCCACCCGAAAAAAAGCACCCCCAGCCACACCCTCCCCAGGAGGACCAGGTCACCCCCCACCTCAGCAGTAGACTCAGTACCAAGCACACGATCTGTCCACACAGCCACCCTTGGAGGAAAACAGAAAACTTAGCCCAGCTCTGAAACAAAGCTGCCTGAGGACCCAACCTCGCTCCCTGCCCAACACCTCTCTTGTTCCCCTTTCTGTCCCATGTTAATGTTCAACATGTCACAATAAAGCCAAACACATGACCATGCATCAGGTCCAGAACCCAAGGCTCCTTCTCCCCAGCCCTATCTCCCCAAGAGATGAGTCCATCCTTTGGTCACCTCCTGTGGCACTTGGGCAGGGGTTCTCTTATGGACCCCAGGATTACTGGCATCTCAGTAGCCTCAGGGTACGGCTCCAGGATGGACCCGGTCCCACCCAGGACACCAAGATCCACGTTAAGTGATCCGGTGTTCTCATGTCAGCCTGCACACTTCAAACCACATCAAGAGGACATCTGCAGTTCACCCTAGCTAACTCAGTGCCCGCCATATGCCATGGGGCAGCAGCAAGACCTGGGCATAGTCAGCCTTCAAATATTTGTGACCGTGAGCTAAGCCAGGGCAGAGCACCCAGTCACAGAGGCCAACTGCACTGTTAACACAGAAAGGCCGAACTACCAGTAGCTCTCTGGAGACTCAGACCAGGGCTCACAGTGTCTCAGCAAGGGGGTGCTGAGGTGAAAAATCCCAACAGGAGTGGAGGCTCACACAGTGTCACTTAACAACAACAGTAATGATAATAATGAAAAGATAAAACAGAGAAGGCTAGTGTCTTCTCCCAAGGTGGGGTTTGTTTTGCTTCACAGAATTGCTCTATGTAGCCCTGGCTGTCCTATGTAGACCAGGATGACAGCTCAGAGATCACCCGCCTCTGCCTCCTGAATATTGGGATTAAAGGTGTGTGCCACCTTGCCCATCTGGTCAGAATTTAGAAACGCACGTGATCCCATGGCAACAAAGCAGCTGAAACCTCCCTGTAATAGTGCTGGCGTTTCTAGCCACACAGCAAAGATCTGGAGCAGTGGTTTACAGTTCCTCATGTCGCCATAAAATTATTTTATTGCTACTTCATAACCATAATTCTGCTGTTATGAATCGTAATGTAAATATCTGGTATGCAGGATGTGTGATATGTGACCCCTTTGGGGGTCACGATACACAAGTTGAGAACTGCTGATGGAGACAAAGGTTCCCAAGGCCACCTTTAGAGGCTGATGTGACCCCCCAGGATGACACTTGAGGTAGCTCTGCAAGGGAGGGGGTAGGCAGTGGGCAGTGACAGGAACCAGTAGCAAGTGTTCAACTGCTTAACTGTTTTTGAAATGCTCAGAGACACACATTAAGGAGGGTAGCAACCATTGGGAGAAAGAAGAAACCAGAAGATTCCTTGTGTAGGGCTGACCCTGGGAAGTGCTAGGCTGGAGAGAAGGCTCAGCAGTATAGAGCGCTGGCTGCTCTTCCAAGGACCTAGTGAGGTCCCAGGTATAGCCTAGAGGGCTCACAAAAGCCGGGGAGGCAGAGCCACACAGTCACACAAGTCCTGGTAGTGCTTACAACATGACCTGGGATTGGGTGCCAAGGACTTGCAGGAGCCCCTGGGATTGGCTACTGCCCAAGATATCCAGTGTAGAAAATGAAAATGTCTCAGTGTTCAGGTCGCAAGCACTAGCTGGACCTAGTCACCCAGGTGGATGTGGTCTCCACGTGTCCTCAGGTCCCCTCATTGTCTCCCAGTGTGCACTAGACATGTCTGACAACTCACCCCAGTGCACTACAGAAATGTGGGCAATCCAAACTCAGGGTTCAGGCCAAGGGTGCCCACTCTACCCCACCATGAGCTCACTGTTGCCCTGACAGGCTCAGCCTCCCGTGCCTCCTGCTGACCCCAGGATACCCTGGCCATAGGGACAAAAGGCCCCTAGTGGAACTCAGACCCTAGCGCCAGGCTCTTCAGCCTCAGTCACCCCCCACTCCCACCTTCTCTTTGGACAGCCATCAGGGCTATGACACCAGTTCTGTCTATGCTGCGTGCTTCAGACTCCCAGCTTTTGTACCCAGTACCAAAAGGTGACCACAGAAAGCTGGGGGGAGTCCGCAGAGCCACCACGATGGCTCCCTGAGAAGCGCAAGCCCACACTCCTCAAACAGGTTGCCCCCATGGCCACCCGTGCTGCACAAAGCCCCCACAAGGCCACTGGTGACTCGCAGAATTTGAAATGGACAGGACAGTGAGCAGAGGAGGCCCCCAGAATATCGCTGGGGTTCCTCCAGTCCCTCTGCACACACTCCAGTGACGTCATCTCAGCTACCCTTACTGCAGGCAGGGCAGTCTGAGTGGAAATCATCTCCCAGAACCCAGCTCTGACTGATTAAAATGACCTGCAGGGTAGATTTCTGCACAAAAGCAAGGGTGGTGGTATGGGGTGGACTGGGCAGCACTGGACAGCAGAAGCAGAACCAGGGCACTGCCATCCACCCAGCAGGCACCAGACCAGGCTTACTCTGAGGTGCTGGCAGGGAAAACCAAAGAGCAGCCTCTGGGGAGTCCCAGAGGCCACCAGACATTGGTAGCATCAGAAGAGCCCATCTCTCCAGCAGGTGGCACCCAAGGCTTAGAGTCAAGGTCGGGAACAGAGACACCACTGCCACATGTGGCCCATCTGGTCCAGCTCAGGACAATTGGGTATGTTCTCCAATCCAGCCTCCTGGGAGGGGCAGGTCTCAGACTGTCTTCAGGAGTTCCAAAGGCCCCACAATGAGGATGTCAGGAAAAGAACCAGGATTCCCAAGTCATCCCTGAGCTAGTACCCTGAGCCTCCTGCAGGGAGCCAGCACCTCTCTCCAGCACTCACCGCCTGAGCACTGTGCTTTCCTGGCTTTTTTGAAGATTCCTCAATTACACTTCCGGCAGATTCCTCTCCCAGACCATGGGAAAATCCAGAGGCTCACAGCCCCAGATTCCTTATCATTGCCCATGGCAGACATCACTTGGAGCTAGCCTGTCGCCTGAAAGATCCCAAAAAACTCTACCACCACCAACCCCCAGAGTTGGCATCTGAAATGAGAAAACCAAAGGCCAGTCTAGTGTCCTGAGTTAATGAATTCCCCTACCTTCCTACCCCAGCTCCCTCTGCCACAAATTCTGAGGACACACAAAACAGAACCACCTCTGGCTTAGACTTTGTGCACTAACAGGTACGTCTCACACAGGTAAGAGATCACACCTCACAACCTGATGCTCTTGTGTGGTCCACAAGCTAAGCAAGCCTACCCGACAGCCCCGGGACAGAGAGAAGCAAGGACAGAGTAAGAACAAACTTATTCTTTACAAAACAGAAAATGATTGGCATTGCGACCCCCAGGCATACCTGATCACATTCACAGACACCGTGAAACAAAGCGGTGACATTCTTGAGGTGTGAAACCACCCTGATGCCCCAAAGACCTGCCAGCTACCCCCCACAGGCCCTCTGCAGGCTTGGGTTCACCGAGGCCACCAACTCTGAAGACACAGATAGCCTGTGGGGGACAAGGGGAGATGAGGCCTTCTCACTTCCTGGGCTTTGAGGTCCCTGCAAAAATCACTCTCTTTCCTTAGTAAGTCTCACCAGAGCAGCAACTGGAGGGAGGCTGCCCTGCAGTGCCGACCACGGCCTGCCAAGGCCACAGACTGCACCCACGTCCGTCCCCAAGTGGTCTGCCCCAGGCACCGTCTTTTCTTGCTTGGTCTCTACCAGCTGCTGCCTCCACAGCATGGGCCCTAGGCCAGCATCTCTGTCCTGCCACCCTGGCTGGGAGGCCGTTCTGATGTCACCTGTACAGCTGCAAGTGTGGGTGCTTGTGCAGCTTCTCCATCAGTTCCTCCTCCTTGGGCTCTTCTAGGATGTCCCTGCAGAGTAGGGACAATCACACAAAAGCTTCAGAGAGAGATGTGCCTGGGTCTCTCAGAGGCTGCAAGCCAAGCCAGCAGGCATAGTCTACGAGTACCCAGGACTCAGTCCCCAACCAGGAGGTACTTTCAAAACAGTCTGTGGCGGGGCAGGGGGACATCAGCCTATAGGTCCTGCCTCAGGGAGATGCAGATGTTAAAACCTTTGTGTGCAGTGATGAGCACACGAGAGGAGGCTAAGAAGGGTTCAATGTAGACAGTACCATGTACACAGCCTGGACTCTACCCTGCCCCAAAAAGAGTTAAGTGAAAGCCTGGAACCTTCGAGAGTCCTTCTCACACGCACTGGCATGACTACAGCTGGCACATAGCCAACGCTGGTGAAAGGACATGGAGCCCATGACAGATGTCCTATGCAAGCAGAGGACAACCTCCATGATGTCACAAAAGGAGAAGGTGTGGCTCCTTCAGGCCACCTGGCTGTGTCCCATGGTCCCTGCTACATGCTAGACCCCAAGTAGAGCAGAGTCCACGTCCCTGGTGGAAGCACAAGTGTCCACAGTTGTGTTAAGCTGTAAGCATCTCTTGCCAGTTCAGCGGCAGCCCAGGGGACTGGATGGAGGCTCAGCGGCAGCCCAGGGGACTGGATGGAGGCTCAGCGGCAGCCCAGGGGACTGGATGGAGGCTCAGCGGCAGCCCAGGGGGCTCGGTGGAGGCTCAACCCAGGGGACTCAGTGGAGGCCCCCCCACCCCCGCCCCGTCAGCTCCATGCCTGGAGGCACACTCCCAAGGCCCACACCTGAACATGAGCTCCACAGACATCTGATAGGTGGTCTGCCGGGTACCAACAAGGAGCTGATTATGACTTTGAGGGTCCCATCTGTGGAGAAAGTTCTGGAGCAAGAAGAAAGATATAAGTATGGCACCAGCTTTGGAGCCAGAACCCCATTGCCCAGTCTAGAGTCACAGTACAGTCACTGTAGGGAGCAGCTCACCCTGGACATCTGGATGCAGAGCCTATGAGATCCACACCAGTGAAATAACAAGATGCCCGACTCCATCCTCAAAACAGCTTGGGGTCCTGAGAACCCCAAGACCTTGTACTTGCTAGTTTTGTGTGTCAATTTGACACAAGCTGGAGTCATCAGCTGAGGGAACGCCTCCATGAGATCCAGCTGTAAGCCATTTTCTCATTTAGTGATCAGTGGGGGAGGGCCCAGCCCATTGTGGGCGGTACCATCCCTGGATTGGTGTTCTATAAGAAAACAGGCTGAGCAAGCCACTAAGCAGCACCCTCCATGGCCTCTGCATCAGCTCCTGCCTCCAGGATCCGTGCCCTGTTTGAGTTCCTATCCCGAATTCCTTCAGTGATGAACAGTGATTTGAAAGTCTAAGTCAAATAAACCCTTTCCTCCCCAACTTGTTTTTTGATATTTCGCTTTAGCAATAGGCACCCTAAAACAGATGAGCCAGGACAAGCAGCTCAGAGGCCCCCAGCCAGGTTCCCTTCCGCCTGTAGTCTTGGTCAGTAGTGGGACCCACCCACCAAGACGCTAGACAGCTCAGTAGGCAGTCTCAGGCCTGGACAGAGATATCCGGTACCTCCAGAAGCAGAGCCAGAAACAGGTTGACCCAGATGACAGAGGACACCAACCACCATAGCACAAAATACACCGTTGACCACCTGTGAAGGACAAGGAGGCCAGGACTCATTTTGAGTGGGGTGAGATCATTCCAGAAAGTCAAACAGCTCCCAACGCACATCAGTAAGGGCCTCATCACACCCTGCTGCTAACTCCAGTGTAGAGTGTAGTAATGTCCCCATAATGCCAGGACTTGGAGGTGCCAGAGACACCAGAGAAGCCTAGCATGAGGTGAAAGTTAGATTTAAACCCAGGCTGTTCTGCTGAGCTGGTCAAAGTTCTCCAAGCTATGAGCTAAATGAGTTACCTCGCTGTTCCCCTAGGACTCCACCCCATAGAAATCCCCAGAAACCCCAGGCAATAATATACACTATTTATTTCTCTCACACCTGCACCCCAGAGTGCATGAGCCCAGGACTCTGGCTATCTCCCAGTGTAGTGTGGATGAAGGCTAAAGCCTGCCAGGACACGGCTTGGCCAGCCTTCCAAGGTCAGGGACTAGTTCCCTCCACAGTCTGCCCAACTCAGAGCCAGCACTGGGGCAGACAGACTTACGGGCCTGAGTAGCGCCGATAGGCGTCCAGGAGTACCTGCCAATTGTTCACCACCATCACGTTCCACAGTGTGATCAGAGCAGCCTGTGGGGCGGCAGAGGTAGGGTCCAGGAGGGCCCAGGACAAGGTACAGGAGGAACCCAGGGAACGGGCAAGGCAGAGGGGTGTTCCAGGTGAGCTGGACCGGGAGACAAGGCAGAGGACTCACAGCAAAGTCATCAAAGTTGTTGGACCAGTAACCTAGCTGCTCGAAGCTTCCACACGGGGCTGAGCTGTTGTTAGGCACCAGGCTGGAGACACAATATCCCTTGGTTAGGAGCTGTAGCCAGGGGCCTGCTCAGCTAAGCACTGGCCCACTCTTCAGCCCAGAATGGACTATTAGGTCCCAGGGGAAAGGCAAAGGAAAATGCTACTTTCCAGCCACACAGGGAGAGTATATGACATGACCCAAGAGGCCCCCATCCCTGCAATCTTAGACTCCAGGTTCTGAGGATGACACTCTACCCCCAGTCCCACCGCAGCACCGTCATAGCCTAGACCCTCATGAAGGGGACCCTCAGGAGACCCAGGACAGGACACCTACAAGAGATGTTTAAGGAAAAGGCCCAAAGAGGTGCCCATAGGCTAATGGCCTCAGGCACAGTCAGTCCCTTACCTGCTGTTGCCAGGAGGCACAATGACACCTCGAAATAGGTTGATCCCAATGATGGCGAACACGTAATATACCACCTGGAGGAGGAGCTGCTGTCAGTATAGCCAAAGGAGAGGAGTCAGGGGAGCACACAGATGACCCTGTCCTAAAGATGGAAGCTGGGGAGACCGGAAGCACCAGGCTAGCTCTCCAGGAGATCTAGGTGCTTCTCAAGTTCCACAGTTGTAGGCCTGCTATCAGAGAGGACAGACCAGGCCATCTGGCCTCAGCCGAGGCCCAGGAACATCTCGGCTTCTGCCTGGCACACATGGCTACAAGCCCTGAAATATGTCTACAAAAAGCATCTTTCAAAATCTCAAGCTTGGGTCTACGGGGGCTGTGTGGGCCCTGGATAAGCCATTTGTGATTTTTCTCACTGTTTCTCACTGTGGCGCAAGACCCAGGAGTCATGAGGGACTGGGCAGTTACCACAGGACCCTGGAACAGAGTGGGGATAGTAACCCCAGGTCCTCTTTGGAAGGAAGGGACCAAGTCTGGCATCCTGGCACTGCTGTGAACTTCACCAGAGCGAAGCCAGGCCAGACACATGCCACTTAGACTCCACAGAGCCAACCCAACCAGGACTTACCACCAGGATCCCACCAAATGCCCTCAGGTTCTGGATCAGGCCTAGGATGGTGCTGGTTACTATGGCCATTGGCTGTGAGTAGGAAGAGGGTTTAGTCTAACTCTTCCTGCCCCGGAGACAACAGTGCACTCCACAACACACATTCTCACCCTGATTAGGAGAGCAGGGGGGACCAGCAAGCTACCCCATAGCGATCCACACACACTTAGACACCACCTCAAGGCCACCTACACTCCTACATACATCATACTCCCTTAGATGTCCACACTACATACATCCTGTACACATCCACCACAAAAGAAACCCTACATACCCACACACGTTCACACCCACACTCACACACAAGCTCACATATCCCCCAAATATGGGTGCAGAGTCACAGGTCCCTTTTAGAGCCGCATCCAGACCCTGTGACCACCCTCTGCCTGCCCGCCCAGTGAGACATGATTTGCATCTCTGTGACCCAGAAGCTAAAAGAAATGGAAGTATGAGCTCTTGATCCAGTGACCCCACCCCAGCAGCTCAAGAATGCTAAGGGGGCTTGAAGGTGTGTTCCCTGGTGATGAGTGCCCTTGCCCCAGATCACGGTATGTGCGCGCGCACGTGTGTGTGTGTGTGTGTGTGTGTGTGTGTGTGTGTGCGTGTGTATGTGTGCACGCGCGCACGCACGTGTACATACCTTCACATTCGGGATGATGCGTAGGAAACGGAACACAATCAGTGTGTTCACCAGCCGTGTCATGTCCCACAGCGACAGTGGGCCATACTGCTTGGGCTTCCTAGGAAGACACAGAAGCCATGTTAGGAGGTCCAGGGGAACAGAGCAGCTAGGTAGCAGGGGCAAACAGACAGCAACAGTAACTGTATGGACACTAGGCAGAAAAAGCTTCCAGGAGGTAGGAGACTGAGCCTGGCCATACCCTTCTCACACCTAGTGCCCAGGTAGCCAAAGCCACAGCCACACGGTAACTACAGCCATACTTAACACAGCCACAACCACATCCACACCTCCCAGCACTGCTACAGCCACAGCCATGGTCACACCTCCCAGCACAGTCAAGCCACGGTCACACCTCCCAGCACAGTCACAGCCACGGTCACACCTCCCAGCACAGTCACAGCCACAGTCACACCTCCCAGCACAGTCACAGCCACAGTCACACCTCCCAGCACAGTCACAGCCACGGTCACACCTCCTAGAACAGTCACAGCCACAGTTACACCTCCCAGCACAGTCACAGCCACGGTCACACCTCCCAGCACTGCTACAGCCACAGCCACGGTCACACCTCCCAGCACAGTCACAG
>NC_022015.1:37861771-37872525 GCF_000317375.1 Microtus ochrogaster
CCTCCTAGAACAGTCACAGCCACGGTCACACCTCCTAGCACAGCCACAGCCACGGTCACACCTCCTAGAACAGTCACAGCCACGGTCACACCTCCCAGAGCAACCCCATAGCATGAAGGCAGAGATGGTATTCAATGCCCCAGGTCCCAGATCTGCCAAGCTCAGTTCCGAAAGGACTAACAGGAAGCTTGTCCCAACCTCAACCTATTATCTGACCGTTGGCTCTGTCCCATCACTGACCCTGTCCCATCTGGGCCTCCTATCCTATGATCTAGTCCTGATCCAACTCTGTGGTTGCCACTGGACTCCGGTATCCCCATGGCTTCTCTGAAGCCATTCTTGCCCCAAATGTCACCCTCACAACTCCCAAGGTGATGGGACAAAGCTTGAGGAGGGCTTGGCTCACATCAGAAACAGGATTGGTGCTCTCTCACAGCTCCTGCCTGGCAACATGGGTGGACTGTCCCTGCCCTTCTCCAAGCTATCCCAGCAGACACCCCAGAGGCAATTCTGCAGGTCTATGCTGAACCCCCAGCCCTAAGAAGTTTCTCCCAACTGTGTTACTGTCTAAGTCAAGGCAGGGCAGGGATCCAAAGTAGACAGAAGTGGCCACAGGCCTATGCTAGCCAAGTCTTGACTCATAGGAGCCCCTCATACCAATCTAATGTACCATCCTCGGCACAGGGCAGCCTCACCCACCAAGGCACC
Source organism: Microtus ochrogaster (assembly GCF_000317375.1). Taxonomy (NCBI): domain Eukaryota; kingdom Metazoa; phylum Chordata; class Mammalia; order Rodentia; family Cricetidae; genus Microtus; species Microtus ochrogaster. The sequence continues at coordinate 37,862,480 of NC_022015.1, forward strand.
GGTATAAGCCTAGCACCCATTGGCTATGCCAAAAGTCCTCGGACCCTACCCAGAAGTCTGTCAATAGAGTAAGAACGGGTCTCAGTGGGCTCAAACAATGTCCTAACACCTCAGGAAGGCAGGGACACCCTTTTACAAAAAATAAACAGACACTCAGAGCACAGGGTTGAGCCAAGGTCACATGCTGGGCAGGTACTAGCAAGGGGATCTTCCCACACTACAGCCAAGGGACCCAGCCCAATCCGTCTTTGACCCCAGACTCCCCAGACCTGAGTTGGGCCACATTTTCCATGCTGGATGGCAGGGAAGAAGGGACATGGCCACTTGTTAGAATACCTTACAAGGGAACACCACTGCCCAGCAAGCCACTGCAAAGGGGACTGCCTGAACGAGGAGCGGTGTCCATCTCTGCATGTCCCCCACTCAGGGCAGACTCAGCCCACAGTCCAAGAACTCTATGGTAAAATGGCACATGCCAGTGTCCAGGGGCTCTGTGTGGTACTGGAATCTGTCACCAGGATGCAGTGAGACAGGTCACTGCTCAGGTGGTATCCCCAGGTTCTCTGCAATCACATACCATCCTGAGTGTGGCAATCGGTATACAGCCAGAGTAGAAATCTCCAAAACCTAAACCACAGAGAGAAGGGAGCTTCGTCCAGCAGTGCCAACCCGGGTGGCACCTCCAGCAGTGCCATCCCAGGCAGTGTGCAACAGAATCCCAAGACTTCAGGGCATCTCCTGAGCATGCAGTGGAACTCGAGAGCTCAGGCCTGGCCCCATACATCCAGATGTCAGACTTCTGCCAGCCAGAACACTCAGTCAGGACTTCAGAAGCCACTTAGTCATAGATGGACCAAATTTCCTGGCTCAAGTAAGTCTCTCTATGCATGTCCTCAGGGGCCACTGGTTCTCGAAATGTCACTTGAGGTCACTGCTGTAATACCCACACCAAGTGTGAGCCCCTCACTCCCAGAAAGTGGGGAAAAGAAAGTTCATGGAGGGGCTGGAGAGACGGCTCAACGGTTAAGAGCACTGACTGCTCTTCCAGAGGACCCGGGTTCAATTCCCAGCACCCACATGGCAGCTCACAACTATCTGAAGATCCAGTTCCAGGGGATCTGACACCTTCACACCAGTGCACATAAAATAAAGTAAACAAACAATAAGAAATATTTTTTTTTAAAAAAAAAAGAAAGTTCATGGATTCTCAAGGGCATCCTGGGTAGCTGAGACCCCTGACACTCACTTTACAGGCTGCACTGTGAACCAGTGGCACTGGAGGGCTGCGCCAGGGGCTGCATTAGCTGCCGACAGCGCTGGGTCCTGCTGGACCTCCCTCAGGATGAGAAGTGGTAGTCCAGCCCCTGTAGCACTCAAACACAATGGGATCAAAGTTTCTGCATCCAATCGCGCACTTCACCCTAGATCCCTCAAGCCAGGAGCCCCACTTCCTCCTGGGTAGTCCATAATACTATCTGATATATCTATCTATACCACACTATAAACCCAAAGGGCCCAGACAAAGCTGCCAGCCAGGCTCACGCAGCTGCCAGGAGAGGTACCCCAGCTTGCACGGACTTTACCAGGAGGACAATGGTGAGGATGCCATCAAACACGTTGCTACAGTAGGACAAGTAGCCCCGCAGGCCCTGCGCGAACACCTTGAACAGCAGCTCCAGCACGTAGTACAAGATGAAGACGTGGTCAATAATCTGAAGAGGCAGAAGAACCCAGCACCAGCCTTACCTGCTGCATCCCAGAGCTGATCCTAGGACCCCAAGGCCTGTGGCCACAGCATTCCCCCCCACCTCCGCTGCTGCCCTTCCGGGACCCCGTCCCCCGTGCTTAGAGCATCGCTGGCATTTCTGCTTCTTGTTTTGTCCTATTTCTGAGGTCCACAGACACCCCAGGAATGTAGATCTGCACCTGACCCGCACCTCCCCAACCAATGGGCAATCAAAGGGAACATTCTAGGCCAGCTCTTGCCTGGGGAACCTGAGCTTGCAGAAGTTTCTCCCCGACAGGACAGAGAGCTTGTGGTGAGAACTCACCAAGGAAGATGGCCTCCACCAGGAAGGAAACACAAGCACCTCTTCCTCTAAAGGGAGTCATATAGACTCCCCCCACACACACACAGGACAGACCGAGGGGAGGCTCACTCCCTAGGTGTACACAGTTCTGTTCATTCTGAACTGTGAGACAGCCTCCACACAGCCACAAACAGAATCTAACATAAACAATAGGCTTCTGCTTAAAGTTCCAAGTGGAACGCTTCAATTCCCAAGGGATTTGACAGACCCTTTCAACATCAGAAGAGATCACGGTTAATTCTTGGAGGCAAGGCCCAAAGCCTGAAGCCATACAGTCCATAGGACCCAGTTGGCACTGCAGCCCAGCTGGTCTCTTCTCTCTACAAGACCCAGGACCCTCAGTTTCCCACCCCTCTAAGCAGGGGCCCATGGGAGTCCCCACCCAGACACTCCGCCCATCTAACCAGAGCCTCCACCCCCATGAGGGATCTCTGCTCTGGACTCAGCCACTCTGTCTTCCGCCCTGTTCCTCCTCCTCACTGCTCTGCCCCTGGCAGAGCTGACAGTTCCACAGGCCAGCAGGCGCCCTTGAACTCACCCCCAGAACAAAGTCATCACGTTCCCCAGGCAGCAGGTCTGAGTCCAGCACCAGGAATACCTGCAGAGCCACAGAGGAGGATGGCTTACCACTGTGGCCAGTCACAGTGTTAGCGGGGAGGCAGGCACAGGGGAAGGCTGGCTGCAGGAGAGGGCCTCCCACACCACCACAGGGTAAGCCCCCACTCACACAGATAGACAGGAGGTTTCCCAGAGCGATGACGTTCCCCAGGTAGTCGAAGTAGCGGTGACTGAAGATGAACTGGACGCTCTGCAGAAACAGAGACTGGTACTGGGGCTTCGGCGGGTGCTACAAAGGGAAGGAAGCCACACTCTCAGAGCTGTGGTGAGGCAGGAGACATCCTCCTGCCTTACCTCCTGCCTTACCTCCTGCTCTGACTCATGTAGCTTCAGAAGTAATCCCAAACACACGAGAGCCTTATCACAGTGACCTTTATTGCAGTGGTCTTATATAGCGAAATGACCTAAATGTCTAATGCCCTGTATGTAACCATGACACATGAGTCATTTGGAATGTATGCTTGCAGGGGGAGGGAGCACTGGAAAGATGACTTAGTGGTTAAGGGGACAGGCTGCTTCTCCAGAGGACCCAAGTTCAATTCCCAGTACACACTTGGTGGCTTACAACTATCTATAATTCTAGTCCTAGGAGATACAACACCCTCTTCTGGCCTCTGGAGGCACCAGCACACATACGGTACACAGATATGCATGCAGACAAAACACCCATACACATAAAATAAATAAAATAGTTTTAAAAACAAGATGCATGCTTGGGAGCTAGAGAGATGGCTCAGCAGTTAAGAACACTAGCTGCTCTTGCAGAGGATCCAGGCTCAGTTCCCATCACCACCATGGTACTTCACAGTCATCTATACTCCAGTTCCAGGTGATCCAGTGACCTCTTCTGACCTCCACAGGGACCAAGCACACAAGAGCTATATACACATACATGTAGACAAACCCCCTCATGCACAAAAAGGCCTTGTTGCCAAGCCTGACGACCTGAGCTCTACCCCTAGGACCCACGTGGGAAAAGAACAGCTTCCCGTAAGTGGTCCTCTGAGTGGCACACACCTTTGATCCCAGCACTTGGGAGGCAGAGGCTGGCGGATCTCTGAGCTCCGAGTTCGAGGCCAACCTGGTCTACAGAGCAAGTTACAGCACAGCCAGGGCTACACAGATAAACACTGTCTTGAAAAACAAAAATAACTGAATAAATAAACAAATAAACCAAAACTGCAAAGGCATACCGAATGGACAATACTTTGTGAGACATTCCTAAAGCTGGCTCGCCAAGTGCTAGGACAACAGAACGACAACCCAGGGGCACTGTGGCCGTCCAGAGTGGACAGCAGTGGAGGGCGGCCTCACAAGACCAGTGTTTTCTGGGGTCCATGACTTCCTGTGGCACCCCTGGCACAGGTACAGGGAAAGAGTGGGAGGTGGCGCAGCAGACTGACGCAGCAAACCACGGGAGCAATGCGCAGCCCCTGCAGCTTCAGGTATCATGCAGTGGTGTGGCATCAGGACACATGGTGACTCTGCAGACATGTAGTCCCGGCACCTAGAGCTTCAGCCTAACCTACTGACAAGTGAGCTGGTGTGCAGGGGCTGGCTGCCCAGAGGCCCTTTAGCACTCTGCACACCCTGGCCTCTGCGGCAGATAGCGTGGCCCCCGCAGTTCCCAATGCAGATGCTCTCACTTTGCCAATGGCCCGCAGAGCGGCATTGGCTCAGGCAGGCCAGAGGTTTGCTCCCCAGAGATCTGCGTCATCTTCTGCACAGAAATCTCAGCCACATTCTCCACCGATGTCTGGAAACCTTCCCCAAAGAGCTCTGGGCCACCTTCTTTCTACAGGTATGAGCCACACTTCTCCACGGAGGCCTGAGTCTGGCCGGGGAAGGTCCCCTTCTAAGGTTATCCTTGCTCGGGCACTGTCCCTCAGCCCCAGGGCTCTTCCTTCTCTACCCAGGTCTTTCATCACCTCTGAGACTTCCTCCTAGGGATGGGGCCTTGTTTACGCTCGCTCCCCTGTGGTTTCTGCCTGACTAGAAGCACAATGACACCTTGCTGAGAGAGGTTCAGCACCTCCACCATGTTCAAACTTAGCAGAACATAGCCATACACTCCTGAGAGCTGAACCAACCAGTGCCCACATGACAGCAGCTGCCTCTGGGGAGGGAAGAGAGGGGGTTTTCTAGTCTTTCACATCTACAGTGGTGACTACACTCACTGAAGGACTTTTTGGAAGCTGCACAGCACCTGCAGCCACCAGCATGCACCCAGCGCCTGCAGCCACCAGCATGCACCCAGCCCTCTGCTGACAGGCAAGCAGATCACACAAGCTGCCACAGCCCAGCCTACAGTAGGGCACCTCTAGGAAGGGGCTGCCCCTAAAGTTAGCAATCCTCAAATAACTGAACTCACTCACTCAGTTTTGGAGGGAAGAGGGACATACTATAAGGGCAAGGACCCAAGGCTCTCAAAACTTCCAGATTTGAACACATGTCTCAAGACCCAATCCTAGTCTTCAAATCTTGGACCACCAGTAACAGCATGGGCCACAGAGCAGGTAAGTCACTGGGAAAGCTGAGCAGTCATGCATTGCTTTAACTCCACTCAACATTCTTGAGCAAAGACAGTGAGTTTCTGTGAGTTCGAGACCAGCCTGGGCTACATAGTAAGTTCGAGGACAGCTATGGCTACACAGGAAGACTCCATTTCAAAGAATCCAGAAAGCAGCCAGGAAAGGGGCCAGAGGAGGGATACGGCTCAAGTGCTAGGCTGTCCCCAACCTGAGCCTGCTCTACTGAGCCTCGATCGCCAGACACAGTCTTTCCTCGGCAGCACTGCGACAGGATGCCAAAATACCCTGGCAGCGGGAGAGAGGAGTCAAGTTTGACAGCTGCTATGCTCCCCAGAGGTTGGCAAGCCCCAGCATTGGGAGAAGGGGCAGCCCAGCAGGCACCAGGCAAGACTAAGGAACAGAACCTAGATGGAGATGGCGCTCTTGCCAGGTCTGACTGTACCTAGACTGAAGGACAGCAAACCCAGCCCGTATGGATTCTCACAGCAGCTCCTGAGGCAGCAGACCTCCTATCCAGGCTGGGAACCACCACCTGAGCCTCCCAGGCTCTAATCGCTGCAAGTCTGCATCCAACAGTATTTGTTTCACACTCCCCAAATCGAGGGGACCCTCTGACACCTCAGTGCCCACCTGGTCCAAGCAGAGGACTGATGGCAGAGTACATGCACAGTGCTCCCTGATGATACGTCACCTTCACCAGACTCCTGTGTTCCAAGGTGGGGGCAGAAGCAACACCTCCAAGGACATCAGCAACAAATGCATGCCTCCTGAAGGCCTGGGGAGGCCTGAGGACAACCACCGTGATGGCGACCAGGTCACGTAAGCCAACAACCCTACCAGGGCAGCTGACAGACAGGCTGATCCTTCATGCGCCACAGAATTCTCCACCCAAGACCAGCCCTACTCCTAGAGAATGTGATACATTTGTAGATACTGCCTCTCTGGGGTGACTGACCCGTGGGAAGGTAGGGTGTGGGGAGGGTTTTATTCCACATGACTATGTCCTTGTAAGAAGATGATTTGGGGACACACACAGGGATGACCACCTGAAGCCACCATGGGCCAGCCACACGGAGAGGCCTTGAGAGGTACTGGGCCTGGAATGTCTCCGTGAGGTATTAAATGTCCGTTGCTGTGGCTAAGGTATGTCCTAAAGCAGGCTGAGCAGCCAGGTCACACAGCCCTGGAACTGCCAAGGCTTCGAGCAGCAGGACACATCTGACCCCACTTTAGCCTGTCCAGCCCGAGACCTGCCCTGGTCCTCTCAGGGGGACTGGCAGGAAGAGTAGTCCCTTTGCCTGCCTGGGTACCTGAGCTATGCCCGGCAAGGCTGCTCACCCCAGAAACCCACACTGGCACGTGCAGACATTCTCGTCTTCTGACTGGGGCTGAAGTGGAAGCTAAGACTCCCAAGGGACAGTGCACAAGCGTCCAGAGTAAGAGGCAAAGGCCTTGGAAAGGGTTAGCATTTAGACCTCCCAGAGGAATGGCCAAAGGACTTTGTTTCTGACAGAAGAATGCTGTGGAATGTTCCTCTGGTCAGGCTTGCCCAGGCCACTTCCCCAAATGATAAATGTCTCCAGCCAACAAATTCAGCCCAAATTGTCAAGAGCCAAAGGATTCCCACTGCCAATGCAGGGACCCCAGGGCAGGCAAGTCCTGGCAGGGGTCATTAGAAACAATGGGAAATGGAATCCCACTAGTCCAGACTGGACAGGTGGCACAGGCCAGACCTAGTTACCTCTTTGATCACACCCTTGTCAACCTCATCGAAGAGTTTCTGGAATTCATCAGCCAGCATCGGGCGGCCGTCATAGGAACGCGCCTTCTGCAGAAGAAAAGCCAGGTTTGCCACTGGCAATGGGAGAGCAATGCCCAAATGCCTGGGCCCCTCCCGACCCATGGGCGGTGAGCACTGGGCTGACAACCCACCCAACAAGAGCTGGGGCAGACCCAGGAGGAGCAGCAACCTGCATGATGGCCTCTTTGAAGATTTTGGGGAGCTGGGTTTTCTGAAGTACTCGCAGAAAGTCCTCTGGATTTACCCCAACTCTGCGGCAAAGAAACCCCATCTCAGTGAGCATGTCCAGCACCAGTTTCTCTGGCCTGAACTTGGCTATGAATCCACCCTGCTGCATGCAAAGGAGACTTGGTGAGCTTCCAACATGGGGTGAGCTGAAGGGTCCTACAGGCCCCACCTGAGATCCCCTGGAGACGCCTCCGGAAAAGAGGGACAGCAGGCTGTGCTGCCACTGAGCGGTCAAGCCCAGAACTTTCTCAGTGACACACCAGAGCTGTCTGTCTCCTTTCTCTGCCCACCTGGCAGTGTGGATGCCTGCCTTAGTAAGCAGGATAACGGAAGCACTGAGGGCTTGGCAGTTTACACAGCTCCAAATGGACTATCCAGTCTGGCGCCAGTCAGCAGGGGCTACTCGGGAAACCCCTAGTGAGCACCCAGCTCCCCTTCCCAGAAGGAGGACCCCACCCAGCACTCACGCCTCAGAGGTGGCTCCAGTCTGCCCTGCCGTGGATGCAAGGACTTCATAGGCTGCACGGGCCCCCAGCCGCCGCCGGAACAACGAGGTCTGTAGAGACTTCTGTAAAGAGGATGGCTCTGAACACCTAGCTCTGGCAGTTCCCACACACATCTCTATCCTCCTCCACCCTGCCCTGGGGAGTGGGCTAAGGGGGAGCCTAGGGAGCAAGCCCTTCACTCCTTGGGCACCACTACAGGGGACAGTCCTCAAAGGACAGGGCCCAGCCAAGACAAGGCAGGGATGGCTGCTGACCACAGCTCACTACAGAAGCCTCTAAGTCATGCATTTCTTTCTGTGTATTTAGGGTGCAGATCAGACACCCCAGGAGCTGCACCCCATGGGTGTTTTCCTCTTGTTATGAAAAGGCAGGGTAACCATGGCAATACCTGTGCTCGTGAAATGACCCATAGCAGAGACAGTGTGTCTGAGCTGGTCCACAAGCAATGACAAGCCAGCTCCTAGTCCCACAGGGTCAGGTGACTCAGGGCCCAACCCCGCCTTGGCCTCTGGGGCCAGCTCTGGCACAGCCCAGCAGGGCTCAGGGTGGCTCACCATCAGGTAGCCACGGAACTGATTGTAGATGATGGCCGTCAGCAGGTTCATCAGAAACAAGCTTCCTGTGATAGTATAAAACAAGCACCTGACCAGAGGCCAGTGAGGCAGAGCCTGCAGCAGCTACGCCACAACCGTCAAAGGTCTCAGCCAGCCTGGACATGGTGGCCAGGAGCACGAGATGAGCAACCATGGTCACATTCCCAGAGTTCCCTTCTGCCTGATAACAGGGGACACACACAACCCCAGACTCCTGCATCTGTGTCTACCCAATGGGGTAAGGCCAAGCATCCCTAGTCATGGATAGCAAGACAGACAGGGGCAGCAACAGTCACATATGGGGGAAGAGCAGAGAGGGCAGGCTAAGATGGAGCTGGGGTGGGGAACAGACTGAGTTAAGTTACAGGTGCAGGGGGGCATATGCAGGTGCAGGATGGGGAACTGGGGTGAAGCTACAGGAGTGGGCTAGACTGGGATGAAGGATGTGTCTGTGGTATCCAGAGGGGCCACGCTGAGGAGATGGGACAGAGTAGTGAAGTATATGGAAGGTGTGGTGGGGTAAAGATAGCAGGGTGGGAAGCAGAGATGGAGCCACAGCTGGACAAGCTGAGATGAAGGATAAGTTGGGAGCAAGCTGAGGGAGCAGGCTGAGGTGAGGGTATGGCAGGACAGGCTGAGGTGAAGCCATGGCGGGACAGGCTGAGGTGGAATTACAGGGTAGGGACACACTGAGAAGTCAGGTGAAGGTCTAGGGGATGAACTGCGGTAATGCTATAAGGAGAAAACAGGTTACATTTAGTCAAGTTAAGGGGTGTGGGGGAGGGGAAGTTATAGGGTGCAAGCAGACGGAGGCAAAGTTCCAGGAAGAAGCAAGCCGAGGAGCATGGGTGAGTGCCCGCCTGGTGTTCACGCAGACCCACCTGCACTTACCTATCAAGGTGAAGAGTATGAAGAAGAGGGCAGAGACCCGGTTCTGGGTATATGCAGGAATCATCACTGAGACAAAGGAAGAGTCAGAGGTAAGCACACACTGCAGCAGCTGCCCCCACTTCCATCTTGATCCTGCAACATCTGCCTTCCCAGGGGTCTGAGGACTTCATGTTCCATTACTGGTACCCTCCGGGATAGATTTTCACCCCTTCACTGTGACCACTCCCCAAGCTACACAGCTCTCCTCACAGAGACCGGCTTAGGGTCAGGTGCACAGCACTTCTGGGGTGGAAATTACAGATTGCCCTCAGGGGAGGTCTCCTAGAGACCAGATAAGACCAGCAGATAGCGGGCTGCAGCTTTCCCATCCAGGCACAGCCCACGCTAGAGTACCCAACCATGGCCAGATAAGACCTGGGACTCCCACACTTGTGCTCCTGCATGGCACACAGCTCACAGCAGGCCTGGGTGGTGAGAGGAAGTGTGGCCAGGCCCCAGAGAGGCCACGATAGGAACCACTGACCAAGGCCACCGCACCACATACTGCCACACACTTCCAGTGTCCCCAAGGAGTAAAGACAAAGGGAACCAAAAGAGAAAGAAGGGATTGGAAGGGACCAAGAACACAAAGGGGTGGGAGGAAAGGTAGAGGGAGACCCCAGTATCATACCCCCTGCTAATGAAAAGCACTCATACACTCAGGACGGGCGCCATAACTCAGCATCCCAACTGGTCCTCCCAGGCCAGGCTCTCTGCCCCTCTGCTCCTTCCAACTCCCACACTCCACA
>NC_022015.1:37873000-37889049 GCF_000317375.1 Microtus ochrogaster
CCCCGCCCCAGCTCCCACACTCCACACGCACCAGGCCAGGCTCTCTATCCCCCGCCCCAGCTCCCACACTCCACACGCACCATCTGGGTTGTTGGAAGTCGTCAGTAGCACCAGGAGTGAGGTCAGCGCCTCTGGAAGGTTCTGGAAGTAGGTCAGCCTCTCCTCATTCTGTGCTTCATCCTAAGAGGAGATGAGGGATCCACCTAGACCTCTGTCCCCCAGCTAAGATCTGGTCTGACACAGCTCCCCCTCAGACCCACAGCCAGGACCACACAGAGGTTCGGGGTGGGAGAGGGCTAAGCACCCCTGACCTGCATCTGCCCATCACTTCCCAGCAGGCTTTGAGCTCAGGGCCTGAAGGCACACACACAGGCTTCTGACCTATCCAGGAGGAAACCCTGAGCCAGCCTAGCTGAGCAAAGCAGCCTGGCAGCCAAGCAACAACATGAAGGACCAGTCAGCCTCCTTGAGCTGTGTGTACAGTGAGGAAGAGCTGGGGCGTAATGAGCAAAGACCCAGACTGGAAAGTGTGGCCTTAAGGAAGCTGCCACAAGGTAGTGGGGTGTCTCTAGTGATCTGGGTGGGACCCCCTGGGAGAGACTCACTGCTCCTGGTCACTCACAGCACTCAGAGGCCTTATCCACACAGCTGTGGCTGTCAGCAGGGGTAGTCATGCCTGGACTCCCAGCCTCTGTCCTCTCTGACACAGAGGGCAGCAAATACAGACTCCCCAACTCAGGGTTGTCCCCTAGAGCTACCCTGTGTCTACCAAGCTGCAGACTCCAGCCAGAAAATGGGTGGCAATGCAAACAGGGCCGGTGACATATAGGAAGCAGACTTCATGCACACAGAACCAACTTTTTCCTAAAACAATTTCAAAGAAAAGTTCCTCCTGCCACCCAAAGGCCAGCTCTGCCAACAGCCCAGCAAGTAGCCACCTGATGCAGTCTCTCTGCCACACAGGCTCCAGGACAAGCATTAACCATAGAACCCACTTGCCTCATCTACAAAATAGCACTGCCACCCATGAGCGACCAGTGGTAACAGATGCCACAAATGACCAGAAGTGGGGGACAGGAATGTCACAAGTAGCAACAAGGCTGAGAGACATGCTGGGCACGGGGAGGACCAGGGAGACCTATATGGGTTCAGGACAGGACAACAAACACCTTCAAAGACACTGCTCAGCTAAGGAATCCAGAGGATAAGCCATCTCCCAGGGATATGTCAGAGGACTGAAGTAGCCCTCCAGGGCCTGAATCAATCCCCTGAGTGAGCTCAGGGAAGGCTTCATGTTGGCTGAGGAAGGTTCTAGCACCTGCGTCAGTTTCCAGACAAGGCAACTAAGGTTGGGGGGCAAGGGAATGAGAAACCTCCAAGGCAGGAGCTCCCAGCCTGGCCCTTCTCCCAGCAGGTCTCTTGCAGCAGCCCCACAAATCTACTCCTTCCACAGGCTGCATAGGCTCTTCTGAGCCATGGGCCTGCAGCAGCAGAGGGAGCACCCTGCCTATGGGGACCTGGTTCCTATCCAGCTCACTGCCAACACATGGCCACAGCCCTGATGGGGCACACAGCCCGTGAGGTACAATGACAGCACTGATGTTAGGGAAAACATGCCCCAAATCTAGCACCATGTGGCGAGGAAGATGTGGGTATCAAGCGAGCCAGCTATAGACAACGCCTACAGACAGGCTCAGACAAGGTTAGCTACTGTATCCTCAGCTATTAAAGCCTGGAGACACCAGGCTGGGCCATGGGGACATGCAGCAGGCTTTCAACTTGTTCCCTAGGCCAGGCTGGCAAGGTTGGAGATAACCAGGGACAAGGAACTCAGCATGGGTCGGTCCTCACATCCTCCCCATTACAACAGAAGATAGGGAATGGGATGATTGTCAAGACCACGGGATGCTTGTCATGACCATGACAGGAAGACACCCTCAATTACACAACCCTCATCCTGTTCAGCCTGCTTCCCCTTCCCAGGGCAGAAACCCAGTCTGTAGGAGGAATCTTCTAGTAGCACTGGATATAGCACTCTTGGGGAAAGGCCCCCACATTCACCTTGCGATTGAGGCTCTAGCCACTGCCAGGCCCCACACTGCCTGCCTGCTTAGCCCGAGCTCTGAGAAACAGCAGTGACCATAGTCATATGACAGTCACACACAGGTCTCAGGGGTGTGGAAGGCAGTCCAGTCCCTGCCCCTGTCCACCACAGGCATGATACATAGACCCAGGGACTCGCTAGACACATCATGGAGACACTTACAAACAGAGATGGAGACACACTACACAGGGCTGGAGAGATGGCTCAGTGGTTAAGAGCACCGCTTGCTCTTCCAAAGGTCCTGAGTTCAACTCCCAGCAACCACATGGTGGCTCACAACCATCTGTAATAAGATCTGGTGCCCTCTTCTGGCCTGCAGGCAGAGTACTGAGAATACTGTATACATAATAAATAAATAAATCTTAAAAATTTTTTTTAAAAAAGAGACATACTACACAAAGACACAGACATGGAGACACATCCAGACTTGTACATAGAGACATAGCCATATACATACATGGAGACATACCCAAGATATGCACACAGACATACCCATATACACACAGAGAGACACACAGAAACACACTCATACATAATAAACATGGAGACACACCCAGACACAGACATGCATACTCACATACACACAAAGAGACACTCACAGACATGTACACAGAGAGACATCAACAGACACACAACACATGGGACACAGGCAGGCAGGCATACAAATGGCACAAACAGACTCACAGACATGCACATGCCACAGATGACTAAGGGTGGAAGACACGGATGTCATAAGAAGTTAGAGGGTTGGGAAACCTTCTGGACACACCCACACTACACATCCTGAATCGCCCACAGACAAGAGTTTTCCAGAGAGTCATGCAGCCATGACAGGCACACATGTACAGAGACACTCGCACGCAGGAACACACGGGACCACCCCAGCACCCCGTGTTTGGAAGGCACTATCTTGCCTACTCCTGCCCTGGCAGCACAACTCCATTCTATCACTTCAATGTCACGAGGTGACCAGCTGTGATCACACCAGCCACCCCCCAACAGATGCAGAAATGCAGGATGGACCATGCTGGAGGACAGTGACCTGGCCTGGACATAACCCTTGCTAGATGTGAGGCAAGACATACAGAACTCACAGGTGAGCAGCCAAGGCAGATGTCCCCACAGATAGACAGGTAGACACCTCTCCATGGCATCAAGTTGCTAGGGTCAAAGTCTCAACTGCAGCTGGGCAGGGCAGGGGCCCAGAGTCAGAGGCCAGGAACTTAGCCAAGCATTGCTGGGGCTTGGAGCAGGCACCAGGAAGGGCAGCCCTGGCAGAGGCATAGTCAGACTGGAGAGGACTCTACAAGCCACCCTCCGTGAAGAGCCTGTCATACAGGGACATGAAGAAGGTCACCAGCACAGAGGGCAGGGGTGGACAAAGGCTTCAGTGATGGGAAGTTTGGACATGCAGAGACAGCCCCTCAAGAGGCGTCATGACCCACTTCCTGGTCTGTCACCCTTGGTCACCCCGGCTACTCCAGACCAGGCAGGCTTTGCAGGACAAGGGCCTATGAGCCTCACCTATAGTCAAGGCCATACCCACCTTCTCACCAATGGTGAACAGCAGCATCCCAATGATGGTGAAGAGGCACAGGTGGATGGTCAGCAGCAGCCCGACACTGGGAGGAAGGGTGGTGCTCAGCCTGGCACGGCACAGGCCACACATCCCAAGAGGCATGACACCATCCTGCCCACGTCCTCGGGTATGAGCACAGTGCTCCCTCCTCTCCTTGGAGACACTGAGTATTTTTAGCCCTGGGACAGGGACCTGAAGCCAGGCCTACCCTGGATCCTCTGTTTGTGGTAGGATACAACCCGTGGGGCAAGCCAGCCAGGGACCAGAACACAGAGGACAGAGGTCACTTCTATCTTTTGGGACCAGACAGGCAGTGCCCTACCAGAGAAGGGACTGGAAGCAGAGGAAGGGCATGGATAATATTTTTTCTGGCAGGAGCCAAGAGGACTGGGAGAGGGCTCGGGAATTGAAGCTCCATAGCACTGAACCCAAGCGCTACAGGGCTTCCAGGTCAGCACAGTCGCAAACAGTGTAAGAGGCAGCTGAACTAAAGCTGCAGGTGCAACCAACCAATGGGAGACCCCAGAGACAAGAAACGAGGCATCTGCTCAACTCAGCAATGGGTGTGGTAGGTATGAGTCTATAGTGTCTGACCAGGACCCTAAACACTGCCCACTGACTCCTGCAGGATGCTGGGCTGGGAGTACCCAGAGGGCTGCCCTAACCATACCCACATAGGAGCGGGCCTACCCTCTGATCCCTCTGGTCCCTCTGGCAGAGCTTGCAGCTTCCGGCCCCAGTGCTCACCTGGCCATTTCTGGCAGTGACCACCGTATGCACTTCAGGGTCTTCTTCATCATGGAGGAATTCTGGAGCAGGAAGAAGGGACGGAGCGACCGGCGTACACGCAGGGACTGGAAGACAAGAAGCGAGCCACTGAACCAGGACCACGCATCCCTTCCTTCCAGGGATCCCAGACCCTGGAGAAGGGAGTAAGTAGCCCTGCCAACCATTCCAGCCGTCCTAGGCCTGCTGGCCACAGCTGACAGCTCGCAGCATTCCTGCATCCTGGCCTGATGCCTCCCATCCCCTGCCCACTGTCCTGTTCCTCTTCATCAAAGCACCTGTCAAAGGCCTATCAGCAGCCTCTTTCTAGCACCTGGTAACACAGGACAATGGCCCACGCGTACTCACACATGACAGCTCCCAAGGGACCTTGTGAGGACTTGCTGGTCCTCCTGGGCTGCGCTCGCACAGAAGCTTGGAACAGAATGAGAGGACAACAGGAACCACAGCAACCAGAAAACTGCTCAGGGCTCTGGTCCAACCCGGATGCCCTGCCTGGCT
The DNA here is from genome assembly GCF_000317375.1 of Microtus ochrogaster. Lineage (NCBI taxonomy): Eukaryota > Metazoa > Chordata > Mammalia > Rodentia > Cricetidae > Microtus > Microtus ochrogaster. The sequence goes on from NC_022015.1 coordinate 37,877,971, forward strand.
CCCGTGACTGAGAGGTCAGCAGCCTCAGCTCCCTGGGCCCCACATACCACCCATGGTTGGCAGGCCAGAGCCCAGGTCTCCAGTCCTCTGGAGCCTGGACCACCTCTAGCCATACAGGGACACAAAGGTTACTTATGGTCTTGCTGGCTGTGTGGGCCTAGCAATGCCACAGACTAAGGATGAGAGAAAACACAGCCAGGCGACCATCTCCAAAAATGGCGACATTGAGAATCAGAACCCAGATCCCAGAGTGGAAGCAAGCACCCGACAATAGACAGTGCATGCGGTCACAACCTCAAGCACCCGGCGATAGACAGTGCATGCGGTCACAACCTCAAGCACCCGACAATAGACAGTGCATGCGGTCACAACCTCAAGCACCCGGCGATAGACAATGCATGCGATCACAACCACCAGTGCCTGGCAGACCTTATGTCGCCCAACCCTTTCACCATGAGGACTTAACTGGGCAGAAGCCAAACCTGGTCTGGCAAAGCAGGCCAGGTGCCTGGCCCTCCCCATCAAGCCACTTGGCATCTGTGGGGTGCTTCAAGAGGGCCCTGATAGCTACAGAGGTTCTGAGTCACACAGCCACCTAACCAGAGACGGACCTCGTGTGACATGACCGCCTTAGGTGGGAAAGTCCCTTAGAAAGGTGGCAGGCAGGGGTCTGCTAACTGAGCACGATTCCTGAGAGCAGAGAATGTCATAGAAAGAGCTGAAGGACTGGGAACAAGGAGTTTGGAGGGCTGTAGGGACAGGTCCCTCCAAACAGGCACAGGGTGCTAAGGGGGTTCAGGCTCTGGAAGTGTGTGACCAACACATCAACTTGGCAGGTCCTACAAACACCCTGAGCATCTGACCTCAGCTACACATGAAGAGCCACCAGGACAGGAGTGAAGGCTCTACCTGGGGCCAACAACACACTCACTCTGCAGAAGCAGAGTCTAGCATAAGGCATGGCTCCTGGTGACAGATGGCACTGTGCCCTTCCCCGTGTGGGACACCAATCCATCCCTGGACAGACAGCTATGCCAGTTGAGCTCTGTCCTTCTGTCCACGGTGTCTCGCCAAGCACACCCATCCTGGAGCCTGGAAATGGCCCAGTGAGCAGGTCTCACTACCTCAGTATGACACATACCACTGGAAGGCAGAGGAATCCTCCTGTCCTGTGGCTACCAGATCTGGAGCCTGCAGGAAGGGTCCAGAGTTTGAGGGTTCAGGCTCATGAAGCTGGTTTCAGTGACCACATGGCTACATCCATCTTGCCATGCTGGACCCTATTAGTCTGGAAGTACCCACACAGCACACAAAACAGGACACTGCCACTCAGGAGTAATAAGGAGGCCCCAAGTCCTCCAGGGAAAACTATAGCTGCGGGGCCAGGGAGTGACTCAGCGGGAGAACATTGCCCAGCATGCACAAGGCCCTGGAAGGGCTGACACAGCACTCAGCTATGGGGGAGACGGGGAGGCAGAACTAGAGAATCTAGCTCTAGGGGTGAAGGTCTCAGTATCCACAACAAACCTGGCCAGCTAACAAGGACGAGGCACAGCGACAAGAGCAGGCTGCTGAGGGACATTATATAGACTACATAAGTGGCCAGGCAGCTCTGTGCCCCAACCCTGGCTCATTTACCGGCCGGACTCGTTCATGCATCACAAGGAGCTTCTTCTCCTCACCTTCCTCCCTCCTGGCAGCACATAAGAACCCTGGCAGAGGCACAGCTAGGAACCAGCCAGGTGCGGAGACCCATGGGAAGCTTCAGTGAGAAATAATGGCTGTAGGCCCATCTCCCTCCTGTTCCAGGAAGGCATGGGCACCTCTTCCTCAACAGAAGAGGAGCTGCATCTTACGGAGGGTGGGGGTGACAACACACAGGAAGTGGAAGGTGCCAAATAGCTGTAGAACTGTGCCTCCGTGCCCCTCAGTATCTGCTGGGTACAGGGGCAGGGACTCACCGCCCACCACTCTCCCACCAGCTCCCTGTAGGGCCTGGGGGAGGCTGCAGGCTGGTGGTGAGAAACAAGCTTCCCTCCTTCCCATCACTGGCTGTCCTTATCAGGCAGGACCCACCCAAAGGGCAGAGGACAAGCCAGCTCTGCAGCTGGGATTCCAAGTGTAGTTTCCCATCAGCCCTCTAGGCTCCACTAAGTCTTAGTCCCTCTATTAAGTTCCCACCCATCTTCCCATCACATACTAACAGATCCATGAAGGCCAAACCAACCTGCCCCTGCCTCAGTGCCCACACCACCCCCCAGGGTCCTGGGTGCTTCCAAGGAAGCACGGCACTGTGGTCAGTGCTGAGTCAGTGGATGCGGCTTGTTAGGGCTGAGCTCAAACAGCTACGGGCACAGTGATGCCCTGGGATGGCTCTCTTATCAGGGACCTGACCAGGTGCGTTCACTGCAACCTGAAGGATAAGGAGTCAGAGCAACTTCGACCCTGCTTCCAGGTCCTCTCCCCAATGGGTCACCACAGGGGAAACCTTGGCTGTCGAGCCCCAGTCCCTTTCCTACGATGGGGGAAACCAAGGCCCTCCAGGACACAAACAGCACCAAGCAGACGGACACATGGCTCAGAGCTCAGCTGCACCTGCACATCATACCCACAGGGCTGCCTAGGTCTCAGAGCTGACACGCCACCTACCTCCTCACAAGCCAGGCTCAGTGAAACAATCCAGTCCACCACGGACACAACCAGCACCACGAAGTAGGCCAGCAGCCACAGGTTCTCCTGTAACTGGGCCTGGCCCACCAGGTAACCCTGCAAGAGACGGGGAAGGGTGAACAGCAAGCCAGGCAGACAGGTCTGTAGCCAGGCAGAGGACATCGGTGCACGCACAAGGCCATGGGCGACAGAGTGGGGGGTTCACAGTTCAGTCTCCGTGCTCTGCTGGCGGGGAGCGAGGAGCTGACCAGGGTCAGGAAGCATGCATTCCTGCCAAGGCTGCTAGCGACTCACGGCTGTGACTCAGGGGTGGCACTCAGCCTCTCTGGTTCCTCATTGGTATCACGGGTCCCACCAGCTTTGATTATCTAAGCCACCGGTGCGTGCCGAGCAAACAAAAGAGCATTCAAGACAGGAGGACTAAAGGACAAGCACCAGGTGGGCTTGACAGCCACTCCAGGAAGGTGATGCAGGAGTGGGGGTCCTGCCCATCCTGCCCTCTTGATGTCCCATCATCATGCCTGCCTCCAGAGTAGATAACAATCTCTGCTCTCTTTCACCTTGAGAATGCACTCACACCAAGCCATTTGGACCAGTGAATACCAAATTGGCTTTTTTTTTTTTTGCATACCAACTTCTTACCAGTTAAAACCTAGAGCTGCACTGGTGGGCGGTGGTGGTGCACACCTTTAATCCCAGCACTTGGGAGGCAGAGGCAAGTGGATTTCTGTGAGTTCGAGGCCAGCCTGGTCAACAGAACAAGTTCTAAGACAGCCAGGGCTACACAGAGAAACACTGTCTCAAAAAACAAAAAACAAAAACAAAAACCTAGAGCTGCCCATCACATCATGGGCAAGGATAGAAAAAAATGAGAAACCACACTGAGCACACCAATCACACACACACACACACACACACACACACACACACACACACACACGAATAGATATAAACAACCTAAGAGAGCACAACACACCACGCCTTCAGTCACGTGCCAAGGCTCCCAAGCAGCCCCACAATGATAGCTCAGGCCATCTGGACAACACCAGGAGCTTTGTGGGTAGGACCTGATACCACCCACCTCACCTTCACAGAGAGGTCAACCAGGAAGATCAGCATGCAGAGAGCCTCGATGGTCTCCGTCAGGCCACAGGGTGGCTGCCAGGGCTGGGAGCGGTAGCGCACATCTGCTGTTCTTGTGAATGATGACGGGAACTCCACAAAAGCCAAGGCCAGGATCAAGAAAATGGTGAAGCCCAGCACTCTGGGAAGGAGACAAACACTGTCAGTGGGTAAAGGGCTGCTGCCTGTTGGGCCGGGACGCCAAATGGGAGGTGCACTGGGGTCCAGGGGCTAGAAGGCAGCAGCTGGCATTTCTTGGCTGGGGCTACCATGCTTGGCCAAGTAACACAGCCTTGCCCAAGACTCAGGGGCTAGGCTGACCCAGCATTCTGGGGAGGAAGCCCTTACCACCACTAACTTTCTGGCCACAGATGGCTCCTCTGTGGAAGAGGGACCACGGATCACCTATGTCCACGGATGGGGAGCATGTTTAGTCCAAGACAGTGTAGGGTTGGCCCACCCCACCAAGTAGGTCTGCACAACCCGGTTCCACTGGGAAGCAGTCTCACCGTTGGCACAGGTTCGAGTAGTACCAGCGGTAAAGCCACAAGGAGCCAGCATCCATGCGGTGGTAGATGGAGCGGTACTGGGAACAAAGGGCACATGAGCATGAGACAGGCTCTCCCGCAACACAGCCACGCACAGAGCGAAATGAGCAGGGTCCTCCAGTGTCACAATACAGGGAAGGGACTAGGGTCTCTGGCCCAGTGTCTCCCCAAGTCTATACACAAAGAGGTTTGAGTTGGGTCTCTCCAGCACATCACACACAGGGGTGTGAGCGGATTCCCCCAGTGCTGCACACACTGGGCTTGAGTGGGATTCCCCTCAGTGGCACACACATATGGGAGTCGGAGAGGTCTCCCTTAATGCCACATATGTGAATATGTAGCTCATACATATATGTACCCACAGTCCACTGACTGTACCCACACACCGCACGTGGCCCAATCCAGTGACCCAATCTCCCCAGAGTCAGGCCTAATCTAGGTGTGCTATAGCGAATCTGTGTCAGCCCCTCATTGGGTCTCAGCCTTAGACCAGTACAAGCTACAGAGCTTGCCCAGTAAAGAGAGCTCCTCCCTCAGTACAGGCTAAGGCTGTGCATAGAAGGCCAGCTCCACTCTTCAACTGTATCCATCCTGCAGGTATCTCCCAGACTTGGGCCTAGCACAGGGTGGCCCATGACAGGCTTCAGTACATACTAAATCAACGACACCATGACTCCAGCACTAAGGTGACGGCCTCCATCAGAGGACAAGGGAGAGCTGGGTCCAGGTACCTGCCATTTTGTCTGTCCTAAATGAAGGCTCCTGCCCCAGGACAGTAAGGGACAAAGGACAGGGCAGACTCCTGGTCAGTCAGTAGGGCAGCCACTACACACACACCTTTATGGCATCTTCAATGAAGACCACAGCCTGGTCTATGCAGAGCTCCTGTCTGGCTGTGGTACCTGCAGGTAGAGGGAACACAGCAGGTGAGCAAGGGAACACGGCAGCCTCAGCTCTATAGGACAAGCACATGGAGGACAGGAGCCGGGGCCTCCATTCTGCAGCAGGTACCTGTCCAGGCCAGAGCATCAAGCAGGGGGAAGAAAAACACATGGCATGGGTGGAAGATATCAAGCCTGGAGCAAAGGCAGCTCTACCCCATGACCACCGCTGCCCAGGGCACAGCACTGCTGCCCAGGGCACAGCACTGCTGCCCAGGGCACAGCACCGCTGCCCAGGGCACAGCACACACAAGGACACAGGCAGTAGTGACCTACAGGACCCTGGCACCATATTCAGAGCCCCCGCCCCCATCTACTCACATGGAAAGAACAGGAATGGTCACCCTTGCCAAGTGCGTGCCAGTGGCCACCTGCTTAGCTCCTGGGTGGAAGCCATGTGGCACAGGAGCCCCTGGTGCACAAGTGGGCTCAGTGAAGGGGCTGCCATCGACACCCATGCCACCTCCACCTCCTGTTCAACCAGAATCTTCCACTCTGAGTCGGGGCAATCTCTATCCAAGGAACACAAGATTTCACACCAAAATGGGGAGCTACGGCTAGAATGGAAGGTATCTGCTCACTCTCCCGCCAACGCCAACAACCACAGAGCTCTCACTCCCCTCCCCACCTTCAGGACCGGGTGGTTCCTGAATACAACCCTGAGCAGGGGAACCAGGGGACTGCACAGCTCCAACAGTTCACATCACAGCATGCTTGAAACAGAGTGAACCATCCAGCTATCTCACTACGCAGTTCTGGGTTTTATAAAATCTGGCCTTCTGGGACCCGCAGGAGCTATGCCCTGCTAAGAACAGAGCCGCCACAGCAAGAAGCCCTGAGGCAGTGCACAGCCATGTACGGAGCCCCAGCGGCAGCCTACGCAGTGTGCCCTCTCTAAAGAGCCACCTGCTCTAGTTCTTGGGGCTTGCGTCTAGGGTCACAGAACAGAGGCAGTAAACCCCAGAGGATGACCAGAGATGTACCTCACTCCTGGCTCTGTCCTTATCAACCAGGATCTGTTTCCCCACATGTAAGCCCATGAGGCTTATCCTAAAGACACCCTAACTGCTTCTCAGAGAGGTTCTGAGGGTTGTGGGTACTGGCACTCCTGAAGCCTTCCTGGGATGGCTATGAAGAAGAAGCCATACTGCTGTGTTCCCTGCATGGCAGAACTGAAAACCAACTGGCCCAAAGAGAAAGGCAGCTGAGGGCAGCCTGGTAAAGTCTGGAAGCCCGGTCATGCCCTAGAGAGTGTAGCCTGGGCCTAGAGCCATGAACCACAAAAGTTTCTCAGACAAGACACTAGCCGAGGCCCAGAACTGACTATAAGGACTCATGTCCACTCAGACAAACCATCACAGGTGTGGGTCAGCACCCTAGGGCTCTGTACCAGGGGCCACTTCATCTAGCTTCTGCCTGCTGGTGGGAAGGTTCTGAGTCTCGCTATCTGAGCTCACCCAGGAATGAGGGGCCTGAAGAAGGCCTGCCCACTCCCATCAGCATTCTTCCTACCTGTGGCTCTAGGAAGCTTGTCACAAGATCTAGGAAGCAGGTCATAGGTTTCTGGGAGTCCCCGATGCCCCAGGTCAACACTGCACCACATCCCGACACTTGGGAACCCATTCTGCCCACCCACTCTGTCTCCTGCTGCTTCGCCACCCTGTCCCATCCGTGCCACAGATTCTGAACTTGACCCTGTCAAGGCCTGGCTCTCCAGAACCTCAAAGCCCATGCCCAGGTTGTTGTCTCTGCCAGAGGATCCTCTTCAAACCTGAGGGTTCAGAGACTCCCCCAGGGCTACTTGCCCTGCCCTGAGCTCATCAACTTAGGCAGCAATCACCTGTTGCTACCTATAACTCCAACCACGAGAGCCAGGGGACTTCTCCTGAGCATATAGGGTCAGATGAGGCAAAGTGAGGGACGATGACAGGGGCTCAGACACTGTGTCCCCCACAATACCTATGGATATCTACTTCCTGACAGCCAGGTCTAGGCTTTCTCTGCCTCTCACTCTAGACTCTACACAACCAGTCTGGACCCCTGCCTAGCATGCTGTATGACCTGGGCAAGTCCCTTACCTCTCTGTAGCTTCCTCTCAACCCTTCCCAGCAGGATCCGACGACGAAGTTCCCCAGCTTTGCAATTAGCCCACAAAGTCTATAAGCACCCTCGTCCTTTCTCATACGATCCAGGAACAAGACAAAACTACTCTATGTAACATTTGGCAGAGGGAGGGGGGAACAGTCAGGTAGGCCTGACTCAGCAGGTCACAACTGCAGGAACCCCTGGGGTCCTTGGGGAGGCCTGCAGCGACAGCTCCCCGCTCTGAGGGTCTGATTACAGAACAGCCAAACCCAGAGCCTGGAGATCATCTCTCACCCATAGGATGCTGTGTGGAGACTAAAGATGTATTCTCATGGACAGCCCAGCCCAGGAGATGCAAACACCAAGAGCGTTGTCTGGGTTCTCAACAGCCTCAGCCAAAGACACAGTGTTTGGACAAAGAGCCCTCAGGCTCTCTCATGTGACGCTGCCCCAGCCTTGGATCTTGTCTCAACAGAGAAGACTGAATCTGTCACTTGTCCATTCTTCAGGGCCAGAACTTACAGACATCATGATGTTACCATCCTCGACATCTGTCAGGACCCACACACCATACTACAGCATCTCTCTTTGGATGCCCAAAATGTGTCCCCCACCCCACCAGTCCATTACTACCCCCTTATATTGAGACTCAAGTTAAGCAACCTGCCAAAGTCCCACACCCAGAAAGGTCCCCAGATGCCCCACACAAAGCAGGTGTCCCTGAACCATATACCCCAACACTTGGGATGGGAGTTGGGGGTTAGATGTGTGGTCACCTCAGCTTCTGACTTCCTCATCTCCATCCGTGGCCTCATTATTCAATGGCTAGACATGAGCTGTGGGCAGACAGGGACCACTGTGCCAATCTAGTCTGCTCCCAAACAGAAGAGGGAAGGAGGTCCAGAAAGGGAAGTTTAAATGGCCAGGCATGCACACACAGGGCAGTGTACTGGCAGTGACCACATCAGAGGGCAAGACTGTAACCTTAGATAGGTCAGAGGTTAGGAGGGGGGGGCTCCTCTCCTTTCCTCTCTCTCTTGGCCTCAGTTTCCTCATCTGGAAAATGAGAACAAGAACCTTCTACCTCTCAGGCATTAATCACCTAACCCTCTGAAGATGGTTGGGAGGATGACCTCACTCTCCCTGAGTTCACCAATGTCCCTGACCACAGGAAGGGAAGAGGAGAAAGAGGATAAGCCCCCCGCCCTCACTTAAGAGGACAAGGAAGGAAGTTACCCTAGCCTGGGGACACCAGTTTCAGTCCCTAGCAGCCAGAGCAAAGTCACTCCCAGAAGGATATTCTGCCACTCAGGCCTGGGTACCGTGGGTTAAAAAACTCTTCTCTAAGCCTCAGTCGCCCCCCCCCACCCCCAGCCAGGAAGACGGTGAACTGGTGGTGCAGGAACCCCCTCCCAGCACTGGAGAAGTATAGAGAAGAGGATCTGGAGTTCAGAGCCAGCCTGGCTACTTGAGATCCTGTCTCAAAAAGTTAGGAGAAAAAAAAAGAAAAGTAAAAATGAAAGTGCCACCTCACTCACCAGAGCGGGCTCCACTACCTCGATCCCTGACCAGAAGGGGCTGCGTCTCGGCAGCCGCCATCCCACCACCAACACAAGCAGGACTTGGCCCCGGCACCGAGCCCGGCGTTCCGGAGAAGGAGCTACCGTTCTGTGATGACTCCCAGCGACAGCCAATGAGAACGGAGGGATCGTGCTGGGAGGCGGAAGCAACAAGCCCCGCCTCCAATGGGTGGAGCTCCGTTTTCTTCCAGGAGGAAAGGACAGAGGTGCGGGAAGCTGAGCCCTAAGGAAGTTTTTGTTTGTTTGTTTGGTTGGTTGGTTTTTGTTTTTTCGAAATAGAGTACCTCTGTAGCTTTGGAGCCTGTCCTGGAACTAGCTCTTGTAGACCAGGCTAGCCTCGAATTCAGAGATCTGTCTGTCTCTGTCTCCTGAGTGCTAGTTTTTTGGTTTTTTTTTGTTTTGTTTTGTTTTGTTTTTCGAGACAGGGTTTCTCTGTGGCTTTGGAGCCTGTCCTGGAACTAGCTCTTGTAGACCAGGCTGGTCTCGAACTCACAGAGATCCGCCTGCCTCTGCCTCCCGAGTGCTGGGATTAAAGGCGTGCGCCACCACCGCCCGGCTTGAGTGCTAGTTTTAAAGGCACGCGCCGCCACTACCGCCCTGCCCTAAGGAAGTATTTTACCAGTGCAAATTACTGCTGTCTTCTTCCAGCTCTAGGAACTTCCAACTCTCTGGGCTGGACCCAGGAGTCTTGTTTTGTTTTGAGATTTCCTTGCTTGTTTGTTCGTTTTTTATTTCCAGGTCCTTATAACACGCCGACAAGCCCTCTCCCTCTAGCTACGCCCAAACCCAGAGGTGTTTAAACAAGCATTTTGCATGACTCTGACACACGTGAGTATTGTGTACAAGAGACTGACCACAGAGGTCACTACCACTACCACCCCCACCCCAAAGGAGTTTGTGTTTTCCTCTAAAATTAAGAAGAATAAATATAATTAAGGGTAAAATTGAAAACGTGAAGCTGGGCCGGGCGGCCGTGGCACACGCCTTTATAATCCCAGCATTCGGGAGACAGAGGCAGGCAGATTTCTGTGAATTTGAGGCCAGCCTGACTTACAAGAGCTAGGACAGCTAGGACTGTTCCACAGAGAAACTCTGTCTCAAAAAAACCAGAGAGAGAGAGAGAGAGAGAAAAGGAAAAAAAAACCATGAAGCTGGACATGCTGGAATCCAGTCACAGAGAGAAGAGGATTGATGCCAGTTCGAGAACTGTCTGCTGTTAGCTAGTTCTGGAGGAGGGGTGCAGACAGAGACAGCTGTCATCTGTTGCCTGTCAATCTCAGAGGTCAGAAGTCCAAAGACAGATTTCTTCTCTCTCTTGGGGCCTCAGAAGGCTGAAACCAAAGTATGGCCACCATGCTGGGATCTTTCCCAATTTTTTCTTTTCTTCTTCTTCTTTGTTGCTGTTGTGTGACGTGTGTGATGTATGGTGTGTGTGATGTGTGTGTGGTGTGTATTTGTGATGTGTGTCACTGTGTGTATGTCAGTGCAGATATGCTCTTACATACCACACTGCACATGTGGAGGTCACAGGGCAACTTTCAGGAATCAGCTCTCTCCATTCCGAGTGTTCCTCTGGTTCCAGGGACTGAACCTGGGGTGTTACCACACTTGCACAGCCGTGCTTTCACCAGAGGGCCCTGTCTTCAGCCGCACTCCGGGATACTCTTCAGAGATGGGGAAATCTGCTTTGGACTCATACTGGAGACAGGCAGGGGTAAGATCCATGCTCACTTGCTAGATGTGTGACTGGGGTCCTGGGGTGGCTCCCAGCTCCTGGGGTCGCTATATCCACGCACAGACTGAATCCTCGGGTTCCAAACACCACCTCCCGTTTGACACAAGACCTTACAGCCCATTACTCACCATTTGCCCATTTCTGTAAATTGGCTCCCTAAGGAGAGCGGTTAAGACACACCTGTCTTTTGTCCTTCTTCTTGTTTGTTTGTTTGTTTTGTTTTTTGTTTGTTTGTTTGTTTGTTTTTGAGACAGGGTTTTTCTGTGTAGCCCTGGCTATTCTGGAAGTCTGATTTCACACTCAGAGATCTGTCTGCCTCTGCTTCCCAAGTGCTGAGATTAAAAGTGTGTGCCACCACTGCTGGGTTAAGAAATCTTGTCTTGCCTGGCGGTGGTGGC
>NC_022015.1:37890069-37902591 GCF_000317375.1 Microtus ochrogaster
CCTGGCCTTAGCTTGGCTTGTTTCTAGCCACCTTTTATTAAATGTATCCTATCTACCTTTTGCCTCTGTACTTTTTATTTTTCTTCTGTATATCTTACTTTCACTTTTACTCCTTGACTGACTGTGTAGCTCAGTGGCTGACCCCGGTGTACTCTCTTTTTTCTTGTTCCTTCCTTGATTTCTCCTCCCATTTATTCTCTCTGCCTGCCAACCCCGCCTATCCTTTCTCCTGCCTTGCTATTGGCCGTTCAACTCTTTATTAGACAGACCATCAGGTGTTTTAGACAGGCACAGTAACACAGCTTCACAGAGCTAAACAAATGCAACACAGAAGAATGCAACACATCTTTGCATCATCAAACAAGTGTTCCGCAACATAAACGAATGTAACACATCTTAAAATAATATTGTACAACACCAGCCAGCTCTTTAATTTTTTTAAAACCATCTAACCTAATGTAAACAGGATCACAAGGAGTAAGAGTCTTATGTAGTCCAGGCTAGTGAGATGGTTCAGATGAAGGCACTTGGCACCAAGCCTGACAACCTAAATTTGATCCCTAGGACCCATAGCCTATCCCATGTGGAAGAAGGAGAGAACAACTCCTGAAAATCACCTCCTGACCTCTACACACACACGCACGCACACACGCACGCACGCGCGCACACACACACACACACACAGCAAACGTGTGCACACACACAAAATAAATCTAATGGTTTTCGAGATCAACTTTTCTGGGTCCTGGAGAGGTGGCTGAATACCTAAGAACACTTGTTCTTTCGGATCCAAGCACCCACCTGTTCACAACCATCTATAACCCCAGTTCCAAGGGATCCAACACCCTCTTCTGATCTGAGGGCACTAACGTGTGGTGCACACACATGCAGCCAAAACACTCAGGCCCAGAAAATAAAGTTTAAAGACGAAACTGTACCCAGTAGGCCCAATGAACCAGATGCTCAAAGGAAAGAAATGTCAGCAAGAGGCTAGACTGTAGCTCGGTGGGAGAGGTCCAGGATGTCTAAGCCCCTAAATTTGAACCCAGCATCATCCCCCACCAACCCCCACCGCCAGGCAGCTCTGCCTCATTAGAATACATACATACAAATTGATTCCATGGAGCCCATCAGCACATGGGTGATTCAGTTCTTGAAGGCAGGGCTGTGGTTATTCCAGGGCAGGTAGAAAGAAGCCATGATTTCAAGGTTATCTGTTTGTTTTGATTTGTTTAAACAAGAGCATGAATAATAAAGCCTGATAAAGTAAAAAATTATTATTAATTTGGTTTAAACCAACTCTCACATAGCTCAGGCTGCCCTCAAACTCACTGTGTAGCCTAGTTCTCCCTGAACAGAGCCTCCTGCCTGCTTCTCTGAAGTGCTGGAATCACAGGTCTGCGCTACCACACTGAGTTTACTCAGCCCTGGGTGAAACACAGGATTTAGCCATGAGTTTACTCAGCGCTGGGTGAAACACAGGACTTAGCCACTGAGCCGCCTCTCCAGCCCTAACTTTTTTTTTTTTTTTTTAAAGGAAATGGGTTCACACAGCCTCAGGGAAATGTCTATAGCAACTAAAGAACATCCCAGAGGCTGGAATGGAAAGGGGCTGCCTTTAGTCCTCCTCCACTGGGGGCCGCAGGGCTCACAGAGGGGCTTTGTCACAGATAGCACACAGAAATTAACTGCAAGGAGCTTTGTGGCACCACAAGGGGGCTCTGAGTCTCAGACACAGTGTGTCCTGTTCCTAGTTCAGCTAGAGTGTCCCTGGTGTGCAGACAGACGGCATCCAGGAAGTCAGTCTTAGAGTTCTCACAGGGGGTGGCAGATTCCTACCTGGCCATTCTTACATATGACTCTGCTAGCCTGGCTTAGGACACAGCATAAGTGGGCAGTGCTGGCCACGGGGTTTGACCAGGGACTAGTCTATACTCCCTGGATGCCCAATGGTGCCCTAAAACACAGTTCAATTCTGACACTGTTTCTACAGTAGAATCCACAAGTTAAACCTCAGTCACCAAAAACTACCACTTCCCATGCTAAGAGCAAGACTCCCTAGACTTTAAGGTAACTGGTTATAAACAGAGGGTGCCCACTACCCAATCTCAAGTTTAAAAAAAAAGCTAGAATGACTAACAGAATTATTTTGATGTTTATTTATTTATTATGTATACAATATTCTATCTGTATGTATGCCTGCAGCCCAGAAGAGGGCACCAGATCTTATTACAGATGGTTGTGAGCCACCATGTGGTTGCTGGGAATTGAACTCAGGACGTTTGGAAGAACAGACAATGCTCTTAACCTCTGAGCCATCTCTCCAGCCCTGTGGACCACAGAATTCAGGATGCTATTTAACTGCATGCGTATGTGAGCATGGTATATGTGCTCCTGAGTACAGTGCCAGAGGAGGCCAGGAGCAGCGTCAGACCACGAGACTAAACATCAGATCCCCTCAGGCTGGAGTCACACTAGTGAGCCACCTGATACAGGTGCTGGGAACTGAACTTGGTCCTTTGCAAGAGTGGGAAGTGTTCTTAGCCACTGACCCATCTCACCAACTCCTACTGTTTGTTTTATTATAAAAGCACAGGCTCTGGCCCAGCTGGAAGGAATAGGCCCAGAAGATGAGGTCTGACAGGGGCCTGTGCTTTCTCAAGACCCATCACCTTCCTGACACTTCCAAGGTTTCTTGATCAGACTTGAAGGTGTCTGTACCTGTTGTTCAGGTCAGAAATCAGGAGCCAGATTAACAGGAGACAATTGCATTTTATTATATTACAAAGCTGTGCAGCTCCTCTGGGGAAGGCCTCCTTCCACTCACACTCTGGAGTGACTGGCTATACCGCATCCCTTCTAGACCGTCCACTAAAGGCCTAGTTACTTCTTTATAAGCAGCTCCCAATAAGACAGCCAGCTCTATCATCAGAGAGAGCCAGCAGGACTGGAGGACAGCCCTCATAACCTAGTCAAAGAAGCAATATCCGTCACTCTCACTGTGTCCTGTGGTTAGCTGCAAGTCACCAGGTTCTGGGCCAGATCCAGCCAACTGCTAATCCCAATGGTGGGAACAAGATCACTACCACAATTGGAGCCAAAGTTGAAGCAAGTTTGATTTTTATTGGGGTGTACTCAAGAGCTGGCCAGCCACTGCCTCCTAAGTTGGGTTAAAGAGAGCAACCCCGAATCCACCTCTTGGGCCCCTTTTAAGGAGTAAAATCACCAATAGTTTTACAGAAGGGAGACATGGAGCAATAAGCAAATACAAAAAAGAAAAAATCTTTAAATAAAAACATGTGGTCACCCACCATGTGATTAGGGAGGGGTCAGGGAGGGTCAGGGTATTCTCAAAAACAGATCCAGGTCATGGGTTGGGGAAGTTCGGCTTCCAGGAAAAAGAGCAACTCAGCCCTCACAGTGTATAGATACTTACATTTACCAATACAGCATAATAGCTCCTGCCTTCAAAAGGGACTCAGGCAGGTTCCTCAATGTAGCCCTGGCTGACCTCAGAAATCCACCTGCCTCTGGCTCCCAAGTGCAGGGATAAAGTATGTATCCCCACACCCAGCCTGCGAATACATCTCTAACACAGGGGTTCTTGGAAATTGTCCTGGTCTATGTTACTATAACTGAGTGAGGCTGAGTAAATGAAGTTTCACTGGACACAGAGGCATCTCAATGCCACCACTCAGGAGGCAGAGGCAGGGGAATTGAGTTTGCTCATCCACACTGGAAGCCAAGGGGCCTGTCACTCCTGAGTTCCCATGAGGAAACTGAGGCCGGAGGGGCTCTGTAAGGCTCCTCGCCAAGGTTGGATCACTGGATGGACTGGACCAAGGTCCCGCAACAGCTGCAGCCTACCTCCTACTCAGCCCACAGCCCCAGGCGCAGCAGGCGAGCTGCCCCCAGCTCAACAGAAAGGGCTGTCCAGAGCTGCAGCTGGATGCTTCCTGTCAGTGTGCAGGGCCAGAAGAGTTCAAACAGCCTGAACCAGGAGTTCGAGGTGCAGATGAGAAAGAGGACCTTGCTGGAAACTCCCTTCCCTGCCCCCCAGGCATGCAAACAGACTGGAGATTCATGCTGGGATCCAGCCCCCCCCCCCCGTTTCCCCGTGGGCACCACACAGTGCACCCTGCCACGCCCACTGCACACAGCTGCACTGCCCGTGAGGTACTTTTGTGACCTGCGTCTTGGATCCTGCAGTGTAGAGAAATGACCTCTTGGTGGAGACACTGGCTTGGACTCAGGCCCTCTGACACTCCTACCCTCCCAGAGTCCCTGCAGGAATCTTGCTTGGCCAGCCTTCTCTCCCAAGGGCCCTGGAGACCATACCAAAAGTGGCTCTAAGTCAGAAACACCCCCTCAGACTCCCATCACTGCTGGGGTGTTACTCAGAGCACGCCCACCCCCTCAGTGCCTCTGAGTTTTAAAGGAACCCTCCAGAAATGGAACCAAAGCCTGAATCCCAACTCACCCCCAACCAACTTCACAAGTATTCCTGGAGAGAGAGAAAGCTTGAGGAATCCAGGGAGGCTGCACCCTGCAGGGTCCTTCCAAAGGGACCCAAGCATCCTCATGACCCGGACTGACAGACTAAGGTCCAAATCATGCCTGGTCCAGATGTTCCCCTCCCAGGTACACTGGGGCCTCCTGCACACTAGAGCTGGGTTTCATGAGTGACAAGCAGCAAGCATGTACCCATATGGATCTAAACAGGTAACTTTGTTTTTGTTCATTCATTCTTCCAGTTATATGTGCATTTATTGAGCACCTACCTTATGCACACTAATAACAATCCCAGCACACTGTTGAATAATAATACCTATACTCTGTTCAAACAGAGTGGAACAGCATCAAGCGAATTCCAAACTCATTGCTTCTTATCAAGTGGACAAGTTGGAGCCGTTATCACCCCCAGTCTGATGCCTTGAGGACCCTCAATTCTGCATTCATAAACCAGGGAGTAGAGGCCTCAGTCTCTAAGCCTGTCCTCCCCGCCTCCTTCCCTTCACACCCATCTTGGGGCAAACAGTCACGAGAAGTTCTAAAATCATACTCTCAAGCCACATGCTTGTAATCCCAGCACTCTGGAGGCCGAGGCAGGAGGATTACCATGAGTTCCAGGCCTGGTCTATATACCAAGACTCTGTAGCAAAGAAACAAAATGGGGGTGGGAGGCTGAAGAAATGACTCAGAGGTTAAGAGCACTGACTGCTCTTCCAAAGGTTCTGAGTTCAATTCCCAGCAACCACATGGTGGCTCACAACTATCTATAATGAGATTTGGTGCCCTCTTCTGGCATATAGGGGTACATTCCAGAACACTATATACATAATAAATAAATCTTAAAAAGAAAGAAAAGAAACAAAACAGGGACTGGGGATAGAGTTGGTAGAGCGTTTAGCTAACATGAAAAATGCCCTTGCTTAAGTTCTCAAGACCATACAAACCAGGCATGAAGTGCACACCTATAATCCCTGTGCTGGGAGGCAGAGGCCGGAGGATTAGGACTTCCAGGTCATCCTCAGCTACACAGGGAGTTCCTGTAGCACAAATTCTTGTTGGTTATAATAAATAAACCCCAGAGTCAGATATTAGGGGTGAAAGCTGAAGGGTCAGAGAAGCAGAGCAGCCACTAGAGAGACCTTTCACCTCTGCCGAATCCTCACACTGAGGGGCAATCCTGTCTCACTGAAGGATCAGAGAAGCAGAGCAGCCACTAGAAAGACCGTTCACATCTACCGAATCCTCACACTGAGGGGCAATCCTGTCTACTAATCCTCAGTCTGATGCCTCAGACTGCATCTGAGCTTCTGTCTCTTCCCACCTTATATTCCTCTCTTTGTCCAGCCATATCCTTTCTGTCTCTTCCTCCTAGTGCTGGGATTAAAGGTGTGGGACTCCTAAATACTGGAATTAAAGATGTGAGCCACCCCTCCCTGGTCTCTAGTCACTTAGCTCTGCCCTCTGATCTTCAAGAAAGCTTTATTTATTAAGACACAAACAAAAATATCACTATAACTACCCGAGACCCTGCCTCAAAAACAAACAGATTCCCTTCTCTAGTGCCCTGTTTCACTTCAGCCTTTAAACCACCCCCACAGGCTGCCAGAGATGATCCGTCTCCTGTATTTGGGGAGACTGAGACTCACGTGTCCCCAAGCTTCACATGGTGGCTCAGCAGACACACTGCCTAGCCTATGCCTGGGGAGAGCACGTAGACTGGGCATAGAACCCAAAGCAGGGTGTTGGTAGCAACCCATACATCCCTGACCCAAGGACTGACCCTTGCCCCTGAGGACTGACCCCCTGGGAAAGCCAAACCCTTCCCAGGCCAGGCCTGGCAGTGCGTGCTATTTTGGGCTCCTTTGCCCATGACACTAGCAATGGGAATCTGGGGAGACACCCAAATGGCTTGTTTAGTTGGGAACTTGCTGATGTGATGGCTTCTGAGGGAGAACCGAAGATATGGGAATGTTGTTGGTTATTTCTTTGCTCTTTGGGCTCTTTACTCTTTTGGGGAGCCTGCCACCCAGCTCCCAAATAAATACACACAGAACAACTTATTCTTACTTATGAATGTCCTGCCTGCCTAAGCCTGGCTTATTTCTAGCTAGCTTCTCGAAACTAATTGTCCCATCTACCTTTTGTCCCTGGGCTTTTATCTTCATCCTTTAGACCTTTCTTTACTTCTCACTCCGTGGCTTGCTGTGTAGCTGGGTGGCTGGCCCCTAGACTCCTCTGATTCTCCTCCTAGATTTCTCTTCCCATTTATTCTCTCTGCCTGCCAGCCCCGCCTATCCTTTCTCCTGTCTTCCTGCTTTTTATTAGACCAATCAGGTGTTTTAGACAGGCAAAGTAACACAGTTTCACAGAGTTAAACCAATGCAACAAAAAAGAACGCAACACATCTTTGCATCATTAAACAAATGTTCTACAGCATGCACAAATGTAACATATCTTCAAATAATATTCCACAACACAAGCATGTCAGAGGGTGAACATAACGCCTGGTCCTTAGTGATATGTGCAGAGATGCAGGGGTACCAGGTGGAGGCAGCTGTCCTAAGAGGAGGCTGCAGGGGCTGCACCAGGCCCCGCCTGCCAACAGACAGGAAGCACTCAGGCCCCCTCAGACCTGGATGTTGCATGTAGCTCATCAGGGGGTGCTAACTCTCACATCCCTGTTTCCATAAGGCTGCCAGAGCTGAGCAGCCCACAGCCTCTGCATCCTTGAGTTCAGATCTCACAGGCCTTGAGGGTCTGGGTATCTGAGGATTCTGGGTGGGTCTTTGTCAGATGCCCTTGGGTGTTTTTCATGTTAGTGAATTCTGTGCTTAGGGGTGGGATTTGCACTGTGCTTGTAAAGGCCAGAGGATATCTTCCAGGAGCTGTTCTCTCGTCCCACCCTGTGGTCTTAGGGACTGAACTCAGGGCAGCAGCCTTGGCAGCAAGCATTTTACTCACTGAGCCATCTCTTTGGCACAATAATTCTCCTTCTAAGACCAACTTTTGCCTTTTCGTTGGGCCCTGTGTGTGACCCAGTGTGACCGTGAAACACAAAGCTGCCACAAGCTCCTAGTGCCCTTTCTGACTGGGGGATGCAGCTCAGTGGTGGGGCACCTGTCTGGCACGTGCAAGACCCTGAGTTCCATCCCAGTCCATGACCACAATAAATTAAACAAACAAACAACACCAAAGAGGCAGGTGTCAAGCCCACAGGGGCATAGCTCCCGCAGACAGCAAGTTGGGCTCCCTCTGACCTGGTGAAGGTGTTGGGAGCCAGAGAATTTGGGAAGGAGATAGACGTGTCTTGGGATCATGGGACCAAGGCTGCCATGGCTCCACGTGTTTCTTTCCTGGATCTGCTGTGAATGTACTTGTCAGTCACCGCACTGAGGACTTTCTCAGTACTGAGACAAAGCTTAGTGTAAAGTTTTTCCAGCCCCATAAGCCTCTCCGCTGACGCAATAATCCAAATCAGACCAAATCAAACCTAATTAGAAAAAGTCCAGGTTTCATGGATGCCAGAGCTCCCGGATGGCCCTCTGGGAAAACACAGAGAGGGCAAGGAGAATCGGGGAGACCATGTGTTCGTTCTCGGGGGGGGGGGGGGGGCAGTTTAAATAGCCTGTGGGAGTGGTCTGACCCTCTCTGGGGAGGGGTCACCATTTGGCAGACTTTCTCAGAGGTGGAGTCTGGCCTGCGGCAACTCCCAGGGAAAAGGGGCTTGGGGTGGAGCTTGCAGCCAAATGTCCCAGACTCCTTGGATAAAGGGGTGCCAGGGGGCTGGGTGACACTGCTAACCAAACACTTAGGGGAGGATGGGTTTATCTTCCAGTGTGAGAGGGTCCAGTCTATAATTCAAGCCATTGTCTCAGAAGAATTATCATGTTAGAGAGATGACAGCTCAAATGCTTGCTGCCAGAGCACAGCATAAGCTTGAGGCTGTTTGCTCGTGTCTGTGTGGACCACAGTGCAGAGAGCGATGGGTGTTGGTGCTTAGTGGGTGTGGTGGCTTGAAGGAGAAACCTCCCCTCATAGTCTGGTCCCCAGTTTGTGGTGATGTTTGTGGAGGTTCAGGAAGTGTGGCCTCGTTGGAGGAAGTGCGTCACTGGAGGTGGACCCTGAAAGTCATTCCTCTTTCTCTCTTTCTGTGTTGTGTGTGTGGTTCAAGATGTGAGCGCTCAGCTGGGCGGTGGTGGCGCACGCCTGTAATCCCAGCACTCGGGAGGCAGAGGCAGGTGGATCTCTGTGAGTTCGAGACCAGCCAGGTCTACAAAGGGAGTTCCAGGACAGGCTCCAAAGCTACAGAGAAACCCTGTCTCGAAAAACAAAACAAACAAACAAAAAAAAAGATGTGAGTGCTCAGCTTCCTGCTCCTGCCACTCACTGTCTCTGCTTCAGCATCATGGACTCTGTCCCTCTGCAGCAATAAGTCCAAACAAACTTCCGTCCATAAGTCACCTTGGCCACAGGGTTTTATCACGGTGATGGAAGGTGACAGAACAGCTGGCTTTCTTCTTTCTCCCTTTTTATCTGGCCCCAAACTCTAGCCCATTCATGGTGTTGCAATTCAGAGCGGGTCTTCCTCCTTGGTGCCCTCCCAGATACAACTCCAGGCAGCCGTGGAAAGTGCTACTATATCTAGACTGTGGGAGGCTAACCAAACAGGGGGCTCCACCTGCGGAGCTACAGAGCAGGCATCATGTGCACTGAGTGAGTCTCCCAGTGTAGATGCTGTGGGTCACCCACAACCATGTAAGTAATTCCTTACCCATGCTCTTTGTTTTCATTTGGTCTTGTTTATTGCTTTTGTTTGTTTGTTTGTTTTTTGAGACAGGGTCTCTCTACAAAGCCCTAGCTGCCCTGGAACTCACTATATAGACCAGGCTGACTTTGAACTCAGAGAACCACCTACCTCTGCCTCCAAAGTGCTGGGATTAAAGGTAATGCACAATCATGTCCCACCCTCAGTCATGCCCTTTTAAGTATGCCCAATAGACTCACTGGTTCCCCAAGGTAGATTAGGTGGTGTCCTGCTTTGGTTTGTCCCTGGAGCCTTATAAGGAGGAAGTAGGCATTTGCTCGTGTCTTCTTAGGGAAAGAATTCTGGCAAAATGCAACCTCATCCCCAAAATAAAACCCTATTGGAAGGGAAGGAATAGAATGGAGAAGAGAGGAAAGGGAAGAGAAGAAAGTGTTCAGGGAGGAAGAGGAAGAGAAGGGAGGAAAGAGAGTAAAGAATAAATGACAAAGGAGGGAGAGAGGCAGGAGATGGGAGGAAGAGAAGAGGTAATGGCACAGATGCAGGAGAGGACCCCGTGGTTAACACAAATTGCAAAGATAAATGGATAAGGACAGTGGCCAGGTATTCCAGAGTTTTAGGAATGACTGGCTGACATTAGCAGGAATACTAAAGCTTCCGCGGGCTTTTCAGATGTGACTCACACTAGGTGCGTGCCAGAATGGTTACAGATTCAACCAAGAGAACACTAATGACGCATGGACAGCAACCAGGCTGGTGCTCTGTCCCCTCACAGGGACTCAGGTGACCTGCCTGGACAATCTGTCATGACGCGCCACCTCAAGACTGGAACTCGCCGTGCCTACAGTGTCCCTTTGTCTATGTGTCGGGCCACTTAGTCTCAGGATCTGATGAGGACATCAGCATCATCAGGGGACTGTTATTTAGCTTACCTCCCTCTCCCTCCCCTTCCACAAGTTTTCATCATCAAGCTTGATTTCCTCATGGCACAAACCCCTAGTTAGAACTGTTGTGTTAATTTGTTTTCTGTTCAAGCCCCTGATTACATTTCTTCATTTCTGGACTTTCTACAGTTCTGTCACCAGAACCAACATTGTTGATGTTCACTGGTCAAATGCAGATGATAACGAATCCATAGGTGGATGGGCAGATAGATGGATGGATGGATTTGCTCACAAACACCTGGGTTGGTGCATATATATGTGGATTCATCCACTTACTGTCTGTTAGAGGATGGATGAGTGAGGGATGAATGTGTTAGTGTGTGGATGTATGTATGGGTGGGTAGATAGACAGATGGACAGATAGACAGAGAGATAAGTGGATGAGTGTGTGTATGGGTGGATGGGCAAGAGATGTGTAAATGGACAGATGATAGATTTGGTGGTTTGAATAAAAACTGTCCCTGTAGGCTCTGTTGTTTGAACACTTGGTTCCCAGTTGGTGGCACTGTATGGGGGAGTTTAGGGAGTGCATCTTGCTGTAAGAAGTATGCCATTGGACAGATTCAGAGAATCTGAAGCTTCGTATCATTTCTAATTGTACTTTCTGCTTTGCACTTGTGTTTAATGATGTGAGGTCTCAGCTCTCTGCTCCTGTGACCAAGTCTTCCGCTTGCTGCCATGCCTTCCCTTCCCCCATGATGGACTCTAACCTTCGGGAACTGTAAGTCCATCTGAACTCTTTCTTTTTGTCTTAGCTAGGGTTTCTATTGTTATAAAGAACTTCTATGACCACAGGGACTCTTACAAAGGAAAACTTTTAACTAGGGTGGCTGGATTATAGTTCAGAGTTTCAGTCCATTATCATCATGGTGGGACATGGCAGCGTGCAGGCAGACATGGTGCTGGAGAAGGAGCTAAGAGTCCTACATCTTGCAGGTAGCAGGAAGTGGTCTGAGACACTGGGTGGTATCTAGAACATATATGAGATCTCAAGGCCCACCCCCATAGTGACACACTTCCTCCAGCAAGACCACACCTACTCTTCCAAGGCCACACCTTCTAATAGTGTTACTCCCTATGAGATTATGGGGGCCAATTACATTCAAACTGCCACACTGCTATTTGTTGCCTTGGCCGTGGGGTTTTAGCACAGCAACAGAAAATTAACAAATGTAATAGTGTACAGTTGGACAGAAGGGTGAATAGATAAATGTGTGGGTAGATGGATGGGTGAGTCCATGAATACAAGGAGCAATGGATGGGAAGGAGGACAGGTGAACGAATGAATACGTTAGTGGATGGATGGATGGATGGATGGATGGATGGATGGATGGATGGATGGATGGATGGAGAGGTGGGTGGATGGGTAGACAAACAAATGAACAAGTGAAAGAATGGTCTCTCACATGGAGGACAGAAGGAAACAGAGGCTTCTGGATTTCCAGAGCTGCACTCTTCTTCACTGGGCAGCCAACCTCACTGCAGAAAGATATTCCCGCACTCTCTCAAAACCAGGAAAGCCAGAGTGACCTGGGAGAGGACTTTTAATCTTGAGGCTTGAAAGCAAAGCACTTCAAGGGTCATCCTAGGGAACAGGAGGCAGCTCTCCCCAGGAGAACCGTGGCTCTTCAAGGGTTAAGTCAAGAGAGGAGGGCATTCAACACAGACCCCACCTGACCCAGCCCATCACTATCAAAAGGGATGCACACAATATGTGTTCTACTTTCCCTGATCCCGGAACTCTCGTGCTCAAAAGACCATCCACATCTCGAGGGCCTTGCCCCATTGCTTCTGCAGAGCAGGTTCACATCCCAGGGTATCTGTCTGACTGTGACCAGCTTCCTTCCCCACTTGGCTCATTCCAAAGGGCAGGAACCTCAGCTATCTTGTTCATTTACCCAAAGCTCAGAACCTGGTACCCAGCAGGTCTCTGTAAATACCCACAGTGTGGAGGTGATTTAGAGTGCTCTGCTGTGCGGCTGACTGTAGAAGGGCCTGGGTTAGCAGTTCATGCCCATCCTACCATAAATCAGGGTCAATCATAACAACAGAAGCACACTGAGAGATGCCGCCTATGCCTGAACTTGTGATGTTGGATGTCCTTCTGTATATGTGTTGCTTTTATTGGTTAACGAATAAAGCTATTTCAGACAATGGCTTAGCAGAGCAAAGTCAGGTGGGAAATCTGAACAGAGATAAATAGAGAGAGAGTAGGCAGAGTCAGGAGACACTATGTAGCTGCCAAAAGAAAAAGATGCCCACCGGAAGTTTATCTGTAGGTCATAGACTCAATGGTGATAAATA
>NC_022015.1:37903626-37904867 GCF_000317375.1 Microtus ochrogaster
AAAATAACAAACAGCAGAAAGCAGTTTGGAAAAAACTACACCCAAGTTCCCAAAATGATTGTTTATAAATGTTTATTTTCATTTAAAGGGGGTTGACTATAGCGGATTAATGGTCACAGTCAATCTCTACAAGAAAAAAAAGGGAGGGATATGATATAGAGATGAATACTTTGCATTGGTATGGATCTTGATTTATTGATACAAATTTAAGGTCAATTTTATTATACTGTATATATTTCTACCATTATTTAAGGTATGATGTTTAGACAGCTCATTTAAAAATGTAATATATAATTAAAATTGCAGATTAATAGGTAGTCATTTATAATAGCCAAACTTGTAGTTGTGTTAGTTAGGTTTTCTAGATATATAGAGATATATTTCAGTTAGATAATCTTCAACACTTCAAAGACCTACAGAATATGGAATTTTAAAGGTCTTAATAACTTAGACTTTTCTTGACAGTGAGAGATGTCTGCTCCTGGCAGCACCAATTACCTCAAGAGGATGATGGGCATCAAAGAGGCTCCTTATGGAGTTGGTTAGCCATTTGGGCAAGAAACTGCTCTTGCCTGGACTGCTTGATGATATGCTGTATGGACTGGACATGCAGGACCCACAGAAAAGTGACCACTGAACATTCCAAAAGACGGGATGCCCTTCAGGGTTCCTGCTTCACAGAAGAAACTGTCAGACATTCTGCCGGATACTGAAAAAAGTGACTGACAAACTGCCAAGATAGGTAAAACAGCCTTTCAAATTTCCTGCTTCATGAAAATGTCTGTGAGATACTATGGGCCTATAGGCTGAAGATGGATGCCCCAA
Source organism: Microtus ochrogaster (assembly GCF_000317375.1). Lineage (NCBI taxonomy): Eukaryota > Metazoa > Chordata > Mammalia > Rodentia > Cricetidae > Microtus > Microtus ochrogaster. Next base: position 37,904,452 of record NC_022015.1, read on the forward strand.
CATTAAAGAAGTTTGGGTGACTGTCCAGACAGCAAGATGTCTCTGTCAATTCTAGAGTTTTGGAAGTTGCACTTCCTGTTTACTTAGGTAATATTTTATCCTTCTGGGGGTCTTTGAAGAATTGAAGACAGATAGTTGTAAATATAATTTTCCTTAATTATATTTTCCTTAATTTGCCAAATGTAAATGGACTAAATATTGTAACAATAATTCTTGCTTGATAACTGTCTTTGTTATATGTAATTTTACTATGTTAAAGTTAAATCTTTCTTTTTATTTAGACAGAAAGGAAATGATGTTGGATTTCCTTCTGTATATATGTTGCTGTTATTGGTTGATGAATAAATCTATTTCAGCCAATGGCTTAGCAGAGCAAAGTCAGGTGGGAAATCTGAACAGAGATAGAGAGAGAGAGA
>NC_022015.1:37904967-37913374 GCF_000317375.1 Microtus ochrogaster
AGGCAGAGTCAGGAGACACCATGTAGCTGCCAAAAGAAAAAGATGCCCACCAGAAATTCACCTGTAGGCCACAGCTTCATGGTGATACATATATTAATAAAAATGGATTAATTTAAGATATAAGAGTTAGTTAAAAATATGCCTGAGTGATTGGCCAAACAGTGATTATTTGGGCCTGAGTGGCCAGGAAACAAATGAGCCATCTCTGCTTACACTCCTGTCCCCAGGAAGCCTCAGTAGAGAAGGATCCAATCCTGAAGCCTTGAGAGGGAAAAGCAAAGACAGCTAAGTCTCTCTGTGTGAACTTTAACAGAGGACAATTAAAAATAAATTTCCCACTGGGTGTAGTGGTGTGTGCCCATAATCCCAGCACCTGGCAGTACAGACAAAAATATCAGGAGTTCAAGGTTAGCCTTGACTACACAGACAGTTGAGGACAGCCTGGACTACATAAAACCCTATTTAAAAGTTAACTAATTTAATTTTTTTTCCTTTTTACTGGGAGGGGCCAGGATGTAGCTTTTCAATGCACGTGGGCAGGGTATTAAGAGCAAAGATCGCTCAGTGGGTAAAGCGTTTGCCACCAAGCCTGGTGACCTGAGTTCAGTCACTGGGACCCACTCAGCAGAAGAAATGAACTGACTTCAAGCTGTCTCCTGACCTCCACGGTAGTGCCACACGCAGCAGTCACACAAGACAAATACATAAAAATGCAATACATTTTAAGAAAGAACAAAAACCATGCCTGCCAGCCCATTTCTGCTCATCTCAAGTCTTCGTCCTGAGCCCTGATGATTGACACCAGTCACACCTAAGCCCAGGGCACAGAATTTTTGAGGTCCAGTAAGGGTGGTTCTCCAGCTACCCAACCCCTCACTGCCGCCCCAGAAGAAAACACGGGTCCAAAGCAAGATGTGACTTTTCCCAGGGTCTTCCAGGACGGGAGGCAGCCATGGGCCTCCCACATGGGGCAAGGTCCTCTCTGCTGTCCCTGCCGGAACCCAGCCTCTGGGTCGCCTCCCCACACAGCCTCACACCATTTCTACCGGGAGACAGAGGTGGTTCCTGTAAACTACTTGCCTGTGTCCCCTAAAACTCATGCTAAAATGGTTACCCCAATGGGGATGGTGATAGGACTTGGGTCTTTTGGAGGTAACTAGGTTATAAACATGGAACCTTCCTGAAGGGGATGGATGTCATCACGGAAAGAGTCCTAGAGAGCTGCCGGCCCCTTGCAATATGAGGCCAGAAGGTGTGTCTGTGACCCTGGGATGATGGTGACCAACGCCAGTCTGTGGTGCTTGTGCCAGACTGTCCAGCCTGCAGCACTTGCAGAAGGAAGCTTCAGGTGCTTCTGGGTGGGGGTCATGGCCTTCTGTGGGTCCACAGCAGCCCCAGGGGACAGGATCAGTGGCTCCTGGGACTCCGCGAACTCAGGATAAGGCAAGCTCCCTCCAGCAAGCACCTCTTCTCTTGTTTGTCAAAGAAACACATTTCCATACCAAATAAGGCCGTGGATCCTCAGCCTCTGTCCACTTCACACAATTCCTTTTAAGTGTCCAAGCGCAATCACACTTGGACGGTGCTGGGATTCGGCCTCCCCTGGCCTCTCAGTGTAAACAAGTGGCCCAGCTGGGACACAGCTGCCTGCCCTGGAGGAGGACGCTGGATCACCATCCTCCCTGCTGCCTGCCCAACCTCTCCCAGCCTCCAGAATCCCAGAAAATCCCTGCCACCAAAGTCCCCCTCCCCCGCCAAGACCCAGGACACCAGCTGGTTCCAAGCAGGCACCCGTCCAAGGCTCCCTGCTCTCAGGTTTGTTCCGACCTAAGGACAGAGTGGTTTCTCCATGGGCAGAAAGAGGCAGCTCTAACACAGGTGCAGAGAGAGATCCATTTCTGGGCTCACTGCAGGATGCCCACAAGGCACACGTCCCCCAGCCTGGGCGCCGTCCACTCCCATAGGAAAGCATGGCATTCGTTCCCTCAGGCTTCTTGGGTCATGAGAAAGTTGGTCCAGGGCAGAAGGAGGCCTCAGCACCCCACCCTCATGGTCAACCCTCTGTTCCCTCCGTACCCACCCAGGCTTGGGCTCCATGCCCTGGCCACTAACTCTTTCCAGGACCCCCTCTCTGGGGGAGGCTGACTCATCTTTACTGAGGAGCGCACGCACCAGGGATGGTAGCTCGCCAACTTCTCTGCTCAGCCCAAGTGAGCAAGGGCTGTGATTTTCCATTTGCGACATCTGATTGTTATTAGGGCTAGAGAGAAGGGAATTCCTGGTTCCATAGGCCCCAGGAGGCCCCGAGGAAGACTCTGGGGTGGCAAGGGGGGAGCTGGTGCCATCTGGGTTGTGTGACCTTCTCTCTGCCAATTCTCTACCACTCTCCACGGGAGTCCCTCGCTTGCTGTTCCTGGCTTCTCTGTGCCAGGCTTTGAGACAGTTCAAACAAGGGAGTGGACATTCCCTTGCCCCTGCCCCTCACCACCCCCACTGCCACTACCACCACATGCCCTGAAATGCCCACTGGAAGCAGGCCAAAGGCACCACCAAGTGAGCAACCTGGAGCTCCCTCTACTGGGGCAGCCCTCTGAAGCCGCAGGATACGGGAGGTGTTAACATCTGGACTCAGGCCCCAGTGCTCGGGCCAGTGTGACGTCACCAGGCAGCGAGAGATGAGTTCCCATTGGGGATGGGGGGCGGGGAGGCTCCTGAACAGGGCATTCCTTCCCCTAGCCTCCTCTTCAGCTCCTCCTCTTCGTCCTTCTCCTCCTGCTCCTCCTCCTCCTCCTTTTTCTCCTCCTCCCGCCCTCCCTTCCCCCTTCTGCTGGGCCTGGAATTGGGTTTGGGGCGGGTTCTGTTTCCAAAGCCACCTCCAACAGGCCAGGCGGGTGAGGGCTCGTCCTCCACCCTGAGCCCAAATTTTCCAAGGCTCCAGGCAGTACTTGGCTAGCCTGCTGCCCCGTGGGTCAGCAAGCGCAGAGTCCTGGGAGAAGATCTCCACAAAGGAAGGCTTCGGAGGATCAGGACAGCCACAGGTAGCACTCTGGGACCCAGGGACTGAGGGAGGGAGACTAGGGACAGGGGCTGCAGGGTAAAGGTTAGGCAGAGCAAACAAATGAGACTGGCGTCCTAAAGTCAGGGAAATGGGCATTGTCATGACAGCAGCTTGCAGAAGTCCCATCTCTCTGTGAAGGGAGCCCCAAGACCTGGAGCCAAGCTGTCCCCAGTCTGAAGACCTGTCCCACCCCTTCCGCAGAGTATCCCAGGGATACTGGAAGGCTTTAGGAGATCCCCCACCTTGTGTGGCACCCCCTGACACTCACTTAGCAGGCCTTACCCCTAGCCCCAAGACATCCTCCAACACAAGCTCCCACCCTGTCCCCCTGAGGGTGGGGGCTCCCTATCCTTTCTTCAACCTTACATCCAAGCCGGGTTTCTGGAAGAGTTTGAAGGGAACACCCAGTGGGCAATGATTCAAGCACGGAGCTGTGGTTCCCATTGCTCCCCGGCATGCCGTTGGCCATGAGGACAGCAGTGGACAGCTCTTTGGGGACCCTTGGAGATCAACCACATGAGGTCAGACAGCCGATTGTTTCATCTTCTCCTGCTCTAGCCAGTCCTGGTCCTGTCCTTGGCGTCAGATGAAGCGGTTGGCTGGGGGTCTGCCAAGTCGTCATTTCCCTTAGAGAAGCCTCTTCTGTCAGGTTGTGAGCAGGGATCTGAGCCCTAGGCAGAAGCACAGACTTTCTATGTATCTGGGGACTGCAGCAGACTGGCCCCAATCATGGCCTGTGCAAAGGCCAGGATGTAGCTAAGGAATGAGGGGAGAGGCTAGATTGTGGTGTAGTAGAAGTGAAATGAGTTGGGGAGCTACCCTAGGGCTGGACTGTCCCCCCATCAGGCCAAGCAGGTGGATGGGTGAAACAGCACCGTTTTGAGGGGAGGAACCAAGGATACAGACATGGTGGCCTTTTGAGTTCCTAGAGAAGTTTGTTCTGTCCCAGCTCAGATCCTGGGTGAGCACGTGCACTCACATGCATCCCCGTACACGTAGCACACGTCTTCAATATGGCCCATCTGGGGTCCACTTGGCTTCTGGGTCTCTCTGCGTGAGAGGATCACTTTGCAAATGATCTGGGGTAGGAGAGGGACCAGGGGTAAAGATCAAAGCAGTCACCGAGGTGATCAGGGAACATACTCACCTGTCCCAGAGGGCCTGTGTCTAGTTGGCATGAAGCCTGGTGGGATGAAAGGTTCCCTGGGTCGAGCATCACTGGGGAGAAAGTGGGAGTAGCACGTGTCTGGAAGAGTGGGGTGCAGGGGGTGTTTACTTCTGGGGGTGCAGGTGCCAGGAAAACCCGGGCTAGCACCATTGCATAGCAACGAAATGACACCTGGGTAGGAGGGGGGCACACTTTGCAGCACCAGCAATCTGCAAGCTCTCTGCACAAACATCACTCAGGCCTACGTAAAACGTGCTCTCCACTTGGGATGCCCGCGCAGGCCCCACGATGAGCCACTGTTAGTCGGGGTACAAACGTACCAGAAGGAGCATGCACACAAGAGGGCCGACAGGATAACGGGGGGGGGGGGGTGGACAGGGGCTCTGCCGGGAGTGTGCCTCTGTACACCATCCAATCAGAATGAGGGCCTGAGGGTGTGGCTTAAGACCCCACCCGGTTCCTTGGCTCCTGCTAAGCAAAGTGGCCAAAAGTTAAAGAGGGGGCGTGTCACTCGCGGGGACCGTACACCCTCGGCAGCCAATGGTGGGCGCAGCTACCAGGGCCACATATCCAGGAGGGAGGAGGCAGTGGCCACGCGCGTGGAGACTGGGGATCCGCCCTGCTCGAGGAAGGAATTTATGAAGGGTGGAGCAGGGCGCTGCCCACATCCCTGGGAGGGGAGGGTCTAATAGCCTGTAGCCGGGCTGTGTCCTGAGTCGCGGCTTCAAAGGTCCCACCTGCTCTGCGGGAGGGGTAGGTGCTTGCCTGAAGGGCAGAGTGCAGGCTCGGGGTGCGCAATTCCAGGAGCCCCAGAGTGGGTTTATCGATTCGCTGTTGCTAGGATGGACCAGTCCAAACAGGGTCCCCGCCCTAGCTTGTCACCCAACACATCCCCAGGCCTCCGGATTGGCTGAAGGAGGCTGAGCCCCATTTCCCCCCATCCAGTCTGGCACCCAGGGCCACCTCAACAACTTGCTTCCTCCTAGTGAACCTTGCGGGGGGGGGGGGCAGCCACAGGGTCTTCAAGTACACAGATCTGTGAAGTTTCCTTGTGTGCCCTAGTTAGGAGTGCTCTCTGGGACCAAGTGCTCCATCAAAAGGGGATAATGGGCTGAGAATGTGGCTCCTTTGGTGAATGCTTGCCTAGCATGCACCAAACCCTGGGCTGGAGCACAGGTATGGTGGTTCAGCCCGTAATCCCGGTAAGCTAGAGATGGAGGCAAGAGGATCAGAAATTCAAGGTCATCTTCAAGGGCAGCCCAGGTTGCCTGAGACCCTGTCTTTTACAAAAGGAGGGGTGCACGCCCACTACAGAGTAAAGATGAGGACCGTGATAAAGCAAGACCCAGACAAAAGCCTGCTCCTCCAGGAAGCCCCTCTGCCAGAAAGAATCTGCCTTCTATCACCCGTTTCTAGGACTGACTGAGAGACCTCTATTAGAACACAAAAGAGGTGCTCCAGACGCAGATGCAAGGGAGCCCACCATGAAAGTCACTAGAAACGTTCTGGCCCACACACCTTGCAGTTCAATGAGAAGAGAAAAGAGCATCTTCCGCAGAGAGTGGCAGTGGGGCTCCAGGAGCCAGGCAGGGTCTGAACGCGAGCCTGCAGACAGGATGGGCAGGACAGGCATAAAGGCCCCGTCTCAGAGGGAGCCAGGCTAGCCCTTCCTCTGAGGTGAGAGCCACAGGCCTGAAGGCCTAGGGAACTAGGGCTGGTGGGCTGGGAAATGGAGGCTCTTGGGAGGACTGGTGCTGACTTCACTCTCCCTTCTCTCTAGGCTCTTGACAGGCAGTGACATAGGTTTGTGAGCTCCCAACAGGAGCCTGGACCCCGCAGTCCTGAAGATGGCCGGAAACTGCTCCTGGGAGGCTCATGCTACCAACCAGAACAAGGCAAGTGCCGTGGGCAGGTCTGGGTCTGTGAGCAGGTGTAGTTGAGAGGGGGACACAGTCCACTTTCCAGGCCGCCCTCCGGCTCTGGGTGCTAGTGGGCAGCAGACACATCTGGACTCTGTGGCCTGACCTTGGTTAACCAGTTTCTCTGAGGCCAGTGTCATCATCAGTGAGGAAAACGCAGGCACTGGGCATCTTGAAAGTCCCTTTCCATGCCGTCTTTGGGTCATGGCTTGTCAGCTCTGGAAGGTCTCATTTCCTCCCCGTTTCCCGACAGAGATGGGAAAATCGTTATTCACTATGGTCAGACCACGTCAGAGAGGCTCTGCTGGTTCCATGGTGGCCCCATGTCCATTGTGTGTACTACTCTGAGCCACCCAAGGCCAGTGTTACCCCAAGTCTGGGAGCATGAGCCATGGATGTAAACCTGCAGATGGTGCTAGCCTCACCTAAAGCTTGGACAATGTCCTGGGCTGGCCCTTCACTTTCTGTCCTGCCCTTGCTTCTCCCTGGAAAAGTGTGGACTTCCCTTCCTAAGCTGGGAACCCCTCTGACTTATTTCCTTATTCCAGCTCCTCCTAGACTAGAGAAAACCAAGACTTATATCAGGATAACCGACTCCTTCCCCACTCCCACCCTCACCCCCTATCCCCACCGTGTCCTTGGTCCTTTCCTTCCTTCGGTAGCGACCACAGTGGAATGGTGGCAGCCCAGGAGGCAGTATCTGGGCATGCTAGGGGGCATCAGCCAAGGAGGCAGTGCCTGGGCATGGTAGGGGGCATCCCAAAGTCCCTAGAGAAGAGGGAGGCAGCAGCAGACTCCAGAGCTGTGTTTCACACGGTAGTGTAGGGCTGTGAATAGCAGCTCCTGCCTAGTGACTCACCAGTGCCTGCCCAACACCCAGTGGAGGACTGTAGACTTTTTCCAGCTGGGTGATACACAGAGGGCCCTGCCCAGCCCAGCAGGCCAGCGCCCAGTGCTGAGCTGGTCCTAATGGGACAGGGCTCTGCAGGCATCTGGGCCCAGAGCAACAAATGATCAACTCCCAGAAAGGGGAGCAAAAGGAAAGCTAAGCAAGGTTAGGGGTGGGCAGGAGATGTTAGCCGGTGAATTCTTAGAGGTGGACAGGTAGTAAGCAGAACCCCATAAAGAACTTGTCCTGACAAAACAGTGTCTCCCTAAGTTTAGCCAGCACCCCTAGTTTGTAAACAACTCTTGACACAGCCAGGACAGAGGATACTTCTCTTCACTGGAGAATAGCAACACAAAGTATTTTCTCAGGGCTCAGCTAGAATCTTCCTACTTCTCTGAACCATAAAAACAGATACCAGACTTAGGGAGAAAGTCCTGGAATAGATTAGTGATGTCTGCAGGGAGGAGGGAAGGGAAGCAGTGTGCACAGGACAAACTTTGCCACTGAGAGAGAGGGATCAAAACAACCCTGAGAGGGCTTAAGAGATGGCCCAGTGGTTAAGTGCACTGGCTGCTCTCCCAAAGGTCCCGGGTTCAATTCCCAATGCCAACATGGCAACTTACATTGCAGGGGATCTGATGCCCTCACACAGACATACCTGTAGGCAAAACACCAATGTACATTAAAAAAAAAAGATAAGTAAATTTTATAAAAAACAAAACAGAGCTGAAACAGAATAGCGTGTAGCTGGCTTGAGTTATTGGCTCCCACAGTTGTTTAAATGTTAACCCAGAAATATCCAACTCTTTCTTTCATGTTGTCACGTATAGACTGGCTTCCCTGGGATCGAAGGGGGGCACTATCACGCCGTCCACAGGTCCTGCCTGGAGCACAGAGGCCTCTTACTTTGCTAGGAAGGGTGTCCTTGGTTTTGCTGCCACGTCTCTGCTCTCGGTTTCTGAGCTCTGACCCAGCCTCACACATTTATGCCCCAGCTCAGCCCTCAGGGCCAGGACTGGTGTTCAGCTGCGCTGATCTCTGCCCTGCCCAGCTGGAAATACTGAGCCCCTCCCTGAAGCTTGAAGAATGACCACCTCCTCAAGCCTCTCCCTCCCGGATACCCCTGGAGCCCCCAAAGGCAGCCCTGGTCCAGTAGAGGGCAGCTGTCTCTTATCCCCATGCCCTCTGGTCCAACTCTGGGAGAGTCCTACTCCAGCTATGGCCAGGGTCTTTTGTTTTTGCCCCACCCCACACCCCTTACCAGGAATTTTATTTCTTTTTTGGAGCCTGTCCTGGAACTCCCTTTGTAGACCAGGCTGGTCTCGAACTCACAGAGATCCGCCTGCCTCTGCCTCCCGAGTGCTGGGATTAAA
>NC_022015.1:37914194-37914957 GCF_000317375.1 Microtus ochrogaster
GTGTGTGGTGCGTGTGTGGTGTCTGCATGTGTGTGTGGTGTGTATGTGGTGTGTGGTGTGTGTGGTGTGTGTGATGTTGTATTTGTGGTGCATGTGTGGTGTGGTGTGTGAGTGTGTGCTGTGTATGTGCTGTGTGTGTGGTATGTGTGTGCATGTGGAAATGCCGTAGCACATGAAAAGGCTGAACCTTTTCATAGATGAACTTCCTCCCCATTATTACTTGCAAATAAATTGTGGATGCTAGGACCCCTTCCCTCCAAAGCGACTGCACGTCTGAGGACAGGGCATTCCCGTCATCCCACACTATGTCGTCGCCTTCCTGCTGTCCCGACCACCCTAAGTAGTCACTGTCCCTTCCCACATCTAATCTCTGCATGTCTTGCCTCTTTGGTCTCCTCCCTTCTGGAAAAACTGCTTAGCTTTTCCTCTGTGTATTGGTGTGTGTGTGAGTATGGTGTGTGTGAATGTTAGTGTTTGTAATGTGTGGTGTGTGTGTGTGTGAGTGTGTGATATATGTGTGAGTGTGGTGTGTGTGTTAATATGTGTAGTGTGTGGTGTGTGTGAGTGTGGTAGGTGTAAGTGTTGTATGAGTGTGTGTGCTGTGTGTGAGTGTGGGGGCATGGGAGTTATAAGGATGTAGGGTGTGTATGTGATATGAGTCATGTATGAGTGGGTGTGTGAGTGTGCGAGAGTGATGTATGTGTGCACTTGGTGGGGAGTGGGGAGTGTTGTATAAGAAAGAATGTGTGTGCCGGGCGGTGGT
>NC_022015.1:37915065-37923608 GCF_000317375.1 Microtus ochrogaster
AAGAGCTAGTTCCAGGACAGGCTCCAAAGCTACAGAGAAACCCTGTCTCGAAAAAAATACAAAAAGAAAGAAAGAAAGAAAGAAAGAAAGAAAGAAAGAAAGAAAGAAAGAAAGAGAGAAAGAAAGGAAGGAAGGAAGAGTGTGAGTGGGCACATGGTGTATGAGTCTGTGTGAATGTGTGTGTTCAGCTGTGTACGGGCACATGTGTACATGTTGGTGCATGTGGAGGACTAAGGCTGACGTCCAGAGTCTCCTGATCTCTCCCAGGCCCTTTATCCAGAGTCTAGGGCTCTCAGCTAAAGCCAGAGCCAAGCCGCCTATAAGCTAATCTCACCACCTTGCTCTGGGAAATCCCCTTTCTGCCTTTCAAACCTCAGGAGGGTCACTGTGCCCACCCGACATTTACAGGGAGACTGGGGATCTGAACTCTAGTCCTCAAGAGTGCTCAGCAAGAACCTTATACACTGAGCCATCACCCCACCCTCTGCTTGCTGTTGTCTTGCACTTGGACATTTGGACCCAGCTGACCCTTGGGCAGCCCAGAGCCACTGTCTGGTCACCCTGTGGTGATACCGTCCTGCAGACTCTAGAATCGAGAACCAGTATTCACATCAGTTGGGATGGGGCTCTTTCTGTTCTGGTCTCTGTCAGTCATTCCATAGCCAGGGAACTGGCAGACCCTGCCTCCTGGGTATCAGATGGAAGCAGGTACAGGAACAGGCCTGCTGAGGCCCAGGGACGTGCAGGCAGCCTTACAGATGTGTCCCTCTGCACCCACACAGATGTGTCCTGGTGTGAGCGAGGCTCAGGAGCTCTACAGCAGAGGCTTCCTGACTATTGAGCAGATTGCCACGCCCCCTCCGCCTGCCATCACAAACTACATCTTCCTGCTGCTCTGCCTGTGTGGCCTGGTGGGTAACGGCCTGGTCCTCTGGTTTTTCGGCTTCTCCATCAAGAGGACACCCTTCTCCATCTACTTCCTGCACCTGGCCAGCGCTGATGGGATCTACCTCTTTAGCAAGGCTGTGATTGCCCTCCTGAACACGGGGGCCTTCCTGGGCTCCTTCCCAGACTACGTGCGCAGAGTGTCCCGGATCGTGGGGCTCTGTGCGTTCTTCGCCGGTGTGAGCCTCCTGCCAGCCATTAGCACCGAACGCTGTGTGTCCGTCATCTTTCCCACCTGGTACTGGCGTCGGAGGCCCAAGCGCCTGTCTGCTGGGGTCTGTGCCTTGCTCTGGCTGCTGTCCTTCCTGGTCACTGGCATCCACAACTACTTCTGTATGTTCCTGGGCCGCGAGGCCTCAGGGACAGCGTGCCGCGACATGGACATCTCCCTGGGCATCTTGCTGTTCTTTCTCTTCTGCCCACTCATGGTACTCCCCTGCCTGGCACTCATCTTGCACGTAGAGTGCCGGGCACGGCGCCGCCAGCGCTCTGCCAAGCTCAACCATGTGGTCCTGGCTATTGTCTCGGTCTTCCTTGTGTCTTCCATCTACTTGGGGATAGATTGGTTCCTCTTCTGGGTCTTCCAGATCCCCGCTCCCTTCCCCGAGTACGTCACTGACTTGTGTATCTGCATCAATAGCAGCGCCAAGCCCATTGTCTACTTCCTGGCTGGGAGGGACAAGTCTCAGCGCCTGTGGGAACCTCTCAGGGTAGTCTTCCAGCGGGCTCTACGGGATGGTGCAGAGCCCGGAGACACTGCTAGCACCACACCTAACACAGTCACCATGGAGATGCAGTGCCCCTCTGGGAATGCATCATGAAAGGCCAGTGTCTGGGGCAAGGCCGCAGCAGAGAGTGGCCAGTAACTTCCAGAGACGCTCTGCCCAAAGGGCAGAAGCAGGGCAGCTGTCCCTGTGCCGCCAGGAAGAAGAGCTTCCTCTAGCACAAAGCATCTGCCTCTGGCCAGGCGTGGCCGAGAGACTGACCCTGTGGCCTCTGATCCCCAGCCATTCTGCTTCTGTGAGTCACTGTACCAAAGTTGCCCTTACCGGTGTGGTGGGGTCCCTCCTCAACAGAAGCTCAACAGTGAGGGAGATGAAGGCCACCTCTGCCTCTTCAGCCGTCCCTCCCCAAACATGACTCGGTCATCATCACCACTACTGGGCCCCCAGCCTCAGCTCTACCTGCAAGGAGTTGTTCAGTCTCCCAAGGCAGCATCTAAGCAAAGCTGAGAGAATGGTGCTATCTGGAAGAGGGTCCTGTCTACCTGCCTTGTAACCTGCAGACAAGTCCCTGTCCCTTTAATGAGTCATTTGGTGACTTTAACAGGGTAGGGTCTGACCCTGGCAAACCACGAGAGACAGGAAGGACCTTTTGCCATTCTGGGTAGCTGACTGCTTTTCTGACACCCCCAGCCAGCTCTGGGCAGCTGACCACGCACTTGGTGTCTTCCAGGTCACTGTGGTCCATTGCGGCAGCTCCTTACTAGTCCCCGATCTCCAGTGCCCATTTCACAGAGTACTCTGATTCCATTCTGGTCCCCTGGGGGCTGCCACCACGGTGCCATTTGTCATCCTGCACAGTGGCCTGTGTAGCCAAAGGAAGTTTTATAACAGATAATAAAGTATATATCAATACACATTTTTAAATCTTGCAACGAGGAAGCAGATTCAGTGCCCAGTGTCTTCTCTATATCTCCATGTCCCACAGTGAGAGCAGCCAGGGGCAGCTGGAGTCCAGGGAGTGTGGCCATCAGTCCTTTTCCTCTAGCTCTGATCTTTCCTGGTTGTCTGACCACAGCTCTGGAATGCCTTCTGCTCTGCCCGAGTCTGTCTATATGTAGACATCTGTGACCTGTAAGAATGTGTCACTGAGGGAGCTGCGTTCCTTTACGAGAAGCCAAGGAGGGCAGGGGACAGAGAAGGGCTGAGCAACATGCCCACACAGTGCTAGGCATGCTAGCCACACGCCCTGAGTTCACCGAGCTTAATTCTAGGCCACACAATCCCAGGGCAGAGACTGTGGCACTAACCCTGGAGGGGAGTATCTAACTCCACAAAGCCGTGTCCCCAAGTGGCCCATCACCCCAGCTGCAGGGGTCGGTTCCCTCCAGGCCACAAGCCCACCTTTGCTCCTTTAAACAAAGAGAGCTCTCTTGGTGAGACAGAGCAAGTGACTCCAGGAGCTTCAGGTAGGCAAAGCTATCTGCCCCTCCCCTGTGCCTGGCTGAGAAAGTCTGCTACCCTCTGCCCCTCCCCACTTCTGCTCAGAGACTCTGAGAGACAAGGGAGGGGCTTCTCTACCCTTGCAATAGAGCGCTAAGAATGTGCACGGACCACACCTCCGGAAGTGCCATGTGGGTAGAAACTACTCAGAGTCCTGGGGGTGCCTGGCTGAGGGGCCACGTAGAGTCCCCTGGCTCCCCAGAGCTCTGTCAATCCCCATTCCTGGGAAATCTCTCCTAAAACGTCCTCACTCCTGAAACCCTGGGAGTGAGCTGTGCCCCTACAACGGGCCTTCCCACCTGGATCCAACTCGGGTTCCTAACCCGGGGCCTGTGTGCAGACAGCACCCACCCTGGGGATGCTGCAGTGGTGGGTGGGTTGATTCTGTGCCGTGGTCCAAGTCTTGTGGGAGAGGAGGCTTTTCTCTACTCCCCCACCAACCCTTAGCCCTAGAGCTCCTCTGCCCTTCCCCAGACCCCCTACTCTGTGCTAATGGAGAAGAAGCAAGAGGACTAAGTGGATGGAAACCACGGAGACCCACCCCTTTCCTCCACCCTCCCCTGGTGTTTAATTATTTAAGTGGGTTGCAAAGAGGCTGGGCAGCGGTGGGACCAGCAGGTGCATGAAGGGTCCCCCACAGTTCTCCCAAGCCACCTTCTTTCTGGGTGTTTTACAAAGGCAGGACTCCCCAAATACTGCAGCCTTTTCTCCCTGAAAACCAGGAGTGAAGCCATTCTCCACCACAGCCCAGCTCCTATTAAGGTACTGCCCGGCTGTGAGGGCTGTTACTCAGCTGGACTTCCCACCAGCACGTGACTCGGAGACGGGTGGAGTGGAGAGAGGGCCACAGGGCCGACAGCACTCAGTGCTTTTTATGCTTCCTGCTACCCAGCAGCTCTGCAAAAGCAAACAAGAAGAGGGTACACTGTCAGACAGAGCAAGGGAAGGACAAGAGAAGTTAGAAAGGCCAAGAGTGAGCTCAGGAAGGTAGAGACCTGCCACCTGCTAGTCACAGGACCGTTCTCTGCCCATACCAGACTCCAGGAGTGGTGAGATGCAGCTGAGCACACACAGGGAAGGAGAAGTGGGGATCCATTACCACACAGCAGCTCAGTTAGCAAAGTTCTTGCTATAAATTCAGGTCTCCAGCACCCATGTCAAGAGCCCGGCATAGTGGGGTATGCCTGTGACCCCAGGCCTGGGGTGGCAGAGAGGGAGGATCCTGCTCCATGGCAGGTCAATCATCAGGCTCCAGGTTCAGGGGGAGATCTCAGATAAAGAAGGCAGAGAGTAAAATAGGAAGGCACCACACGCTGACCTCTGTCCTCCACACACATGCACGTACGTGCATGCACATGTGCACACATACACACACAGCTGACGATCAGAGCCGGCTGTGTTTACAGGCTGATCATTTCCTGCAGGTTTCTGCATGTCTCTACAAGGCTGCTCACACCAGTTGCAGGAAGTCAGAGCTCTTTACCGTGACCTCTGACCTTGATGTCTCTTGTCAGCAAAGTGTTAGGAGTCAGATTCTGGGAGACGCTGGGAGTGGACTTGGCTATCACAGCCCCAGGCGAACCCAGTTGGGTCTGGCTGGCTTGCAGACCAAGAACAGAGTGTTCTGCAAAGACAAATGGCTGTGAGCTGCCTCTGCCTCTCTTTAGCTCCCACCACACCAAGGGATACTAGTGCTTCTGCAGCCTTGGCAAGGCTTTGCCACATCCCTGCAGGGGCTCCCAGATAACTTGGCTTCATTCTCTGAAAACTCACCTCTCTCTCTCTCTCTCTCTCTCTCTCTCTCTCTCTCTCTCTCTCTCTCTCTCTGTCTCTCTCTTTCTCCGTATATGTGTGTGTGTGTGTGCACGTGCACACGCGCATCCATGCATACATCCACATCCGTATAGAGGCCAGAGAGCAACACTAAGGGTCTTCCCCTACCACTCACCATCTTTTTACATTTACTTATTCATCTGTGGGTGGGTGGGTGACTCATTTGTAGGTCAAATGACAGTTTGTGGGAGTCGGTTCTCTCTATCATAGGGGTCCCAGGGATCACATTCAGGTAATCATCAGCCTTGTCAGCAGGCTCCACCTCTGCCCACTGAGCCATCTTGTCCACATATGTTTGAGATGGGCTCCTTTAGAGGGAAGGAGAGATGAAAGCCCGGAGAAGGGGCCTTCTGGCAGGCTGGCAAGGAAAACGCTCTGGCAAACTTCTGCATCGAACCACAGAGTGCAAAAACATTCTGTTGTAAGCCAGCAGGGAGCCAAAAGTTGGAGAACTCAGAAACAACCAGGAGCCGTTTACAAAACCGAAACTCATGGAAAACTGGATGAGTCAGCTGCCAGCTCGGGGGTTTCCTGACAATTCAGGAGGAGACTCACCTACTTGGGCACATGATTTTTTAAAAGCCTTTGTAATTAATTAAACTGGAACTTTAATGAACATATGATCAAATCCATCCACACCTCCTGAGCCACTGAACAAACCCCCAGTGCCTGGGCCCAGGGTGCCCACACTGCCTTACACGATTGTCAAGCAGTCCAGTCAACAGGCCTTTCTCTGTCTCAGGATGGAAACATTGTTAATGCCTTTTGGTAGTGCATGGGATTTGTGTAAAGAAATTTAGTAATCCCTATCCAGAAAATTCCAGAAGGGACCCTGGCTTCAAGACTGCTGAACCAGCTTCAAGTAACATTCTCTAAGTCCCTCATCTTTTTTTTTTTCTTTCCTGCTTGCTCTAGAAACAGCTTCTTCTCCTTCCCATTAGAGGAGCCCTGGGAAGGAGGCATTGAACTGACTGAAGTTTCTTTTTTCTTGTTTTTTTAAGGATTTTTTTTAATGTGCCTATGGGGGAGGGGCTATGGATGTGCGGGCAGGTGCCCTAAAAAGCCTGGATTGCCCTGAGCTAGCGTTACAGGGGCTGTAAACTGCCAGACACGGGTGCTGGGACCAAAGCTGGGTGCTCTGCAAGAGCAGCACGTGCTCTTAACTCCTGAACCGTCTCTCCAGGCCAGCGGTTAAGGATTCTGAACCAAAAATGTGCCGATGTGGAAAAGGGGGGTTAATTTAAGAATTCTAGCACAGGGGGCAGGAAGGATGGTGGCTCGGTGGTTAAGAGCATGACTGTTCTTCCAAGGTCTTGAGCTCAACTCCCAACACCCACATCAGCTGAGTCACAGCCAGCTCCAGGGGAATCTGCTACCTCTGGTCTCTGTGGCCATCTGCACTCAAGTGCACACCACCACATACAGATAGACACACATACACACATTTAAAAGTAATGTAAATAAGTGATAAATAACAACTCAAATAATTCTGGCATAGAATATGAGCCCCAGGGCTGTAGGGATACGTCAGTCAGTCGGTATGGTTCCCACTGTGCGAGTATGGGAACCCGAGTTCTGTTTCCCAGCACCCATGGGCTCCCATGTAAAAGGCCAGGCACCAGGGTGTGAGCCTGTAAAGCTGCTGAGGAAAGGTGGAGAAGGGTGGCTTTTCAGTTGGTGTTCCATTTCGTCTTAAAGATTTATTTTAGTGTGTGTGTGTGTGTGTGTGTGTGTGTGTGTACATATTATTTGTGTGCAGCTCCCCTCAGAGGCCAGAAAAAAAAGGCATCAGACACTCTCGGCCTGGAGTTGCTGATTAGTGTAAGACTCTTGATTCTGGGCACTGAACTCAGATCCTCCAGCAAGCATTCCTTTTGCTTTGTTTTGTTTTTCAAGACATTGTAGACCAGGCTGGCCTTAAAATCAGAGGTACACCAGCCTGTCTCATGAGTGCTGGGATTAAAGGTTTGCACCACCATTCCAGTCCAGACCAGCAAGCACTATTAACCACTGAGTTATCTCATCTGTCCTACACACACACACGTACACACACACACACACACACACGTACACACACACACGTACACACAAAAACACACACGAATGCATAGGTTTAGACTACTAAAAAGTTCAGGTGTGGCTAAGTGCAGGTGTTCCAGGAACTCCTGGACCCCAGTTCAGTCAGCCTGCATCCTGCCTTCTGGGGTGCAGCAGAAAAGTGGAAGTGGCCAATGTAAGAAGGGGTCACTACCCAGAGCCAAGAGCAGGTGTGTGATCTTCACGTCTCACTGGGATTTGGAGGTCAGGGAGGAATACCCAACCTATGGTGAAGACTCTGAGGCACAGTGAAGTTGCCTGAACCATATAATCCCTCACCTCACAAGTGCTGGAATAAGATGGCAGACTTCCCGTTGAGTGCTT
Organism: Microtus ochrogaster; assembly: GCF_000317375.1. Lineage (NCBI taxonomy): Eukaryota > Metazoa > Chordata > Mammalia > Rodentia > Cricetidae > Microtus > Microtus ochrogaster. Next base: position 37,922,490 of record NC_022015.1, read on the forward strand.
CTATTTCCCCGCCTTCAGCAAGCCCAGCTTAGCTAAGTCTATTAGCTGAGCATCCCTCCACATGGGTGCCCATACTGATCTTTCCCAGCCCGCAGAACCCCTTCTATTTGAGGCCCCACCCCAACTCCCAGACCCATGATGCAACTCCTAATGCTCTGAGGCATTGGGAAGGGAGGGGCGGCCAGGACGGTGCTAGAAGGGGTGGTCCTAGCCATAATCCCCCAAAGCCCCAGCCTCGAGGGGGCCTGGGTGGAGTAGGGGGCCGTGCTGGGAGGCCCATTAGCCTTCAGCTAGGCTCCTGTGGACCCAGGTCTCCAGAGAGCAGGCGGGCATCCTTCCTGCCTTTATATCTGGAGCTCCTTCTCACACTTCTCAAAGGGAGCCAAGGTCCTTGAGGATGGGATCCCCCAAATCAAGGCTTTTATGAGGTTGGGAGCAGTGGTATCCTTGCTTAGTGGAAGAGACACTGAGCCAGAAAAGCACCGAAGCAGCTGAAACCCCCAGTCCAGGGGAGCTGTGGACACCTCCAGGGACCAGAGCCAAGAGGAATCAGCACCCTTTTCAGAAGGACAGATGAACACATCCAGGAGCAGGTGAAGGGCTTGTTTCTTTTCTTTTCTTTTTGTTGTTATTGTTTGTATTGTTTTGTTTTTTTGTTTTTGAGACAGGGTTTCTCTGAGTAGCCCTGGCTGTCCTGGAACTCACTCTGTAGACCAGGCTGGTTTCGAACTCAGAGATCCACCTGAAGGTTTGTTTCTTTTTATGGTCTGGGTGGAGGTGGGAGGCTACAGCAGTGCAAGACCCACTAGAATCAGTGAGAGCCTGGCTCTGCCAGGACAGTTTGGAGACCCAGGCAGGTGTCTCAGCCTCTCCAGTCGGGCTTTGAAAACTGGATCAGGGGCGTGTGAAGTGAGACCAGAGGTAACCGCAGACCAAGGGCAAGTGCGGGAAGAGCAAGACACCAGTTTAGGGAAGAGACAGACCTGGAAGCCCATGAGCTCAGCCTGACACTGAGGCTGACGGACAGTCCTGAATCGTAATGCTCAGCTGACAAAGAACAGGTGAAGGCAGAGCTAGCTGAGACACACACACACACACACACACACACACACACACACA